>NW_028187361.1:0-513000 GCF_964204655.1 Triturus cristatus
CACACTTGTTTTTGTTCCAAAAGTGATAATTTACATGGAATAGTCATTTGCAGTCAAAAAATTAAACAATAAAAATTTCGATTTCTGACCATCTGGAGAAATTTCGACAGGTCACGGGTCATCTTTTTTCATCAGAAAATTGATTTTTTGGACTGTAGAAAAATTGATTCAAAATGTAATTTGGAATGTGCCTCATGTTGAATAACTACTTTTAAAGCCTCAATGTGACCAAAATTGCCATTATTACAGACTTTTTCTCCTATTCAGAAGCTTCTATTTCGACCAATTTCAGGCATTAACGTGACTCTAAAAACACTTGTTTTTGTTCCAAAAGTGATAATTTACATGGAATAGTCATTTGCAGTCAAAAAATTAAACATTAAAACATTTCCATTTCTGACCATCTGGAGAAATTTCGACAGGTCACGGGTCATCCTTTTTCATCAGAAAATTGATTTTCTGGACTGTAGAAAAATTGATTCAAAATGTCATTTGAAATGTGCCTCATGTTGAATAACTACTTTTTAAATCCTCTGTGTGACCAAAATTGCCATTATTACAGACTTTTACTCCCATTAAGAAGCTTCTATTTCGACCAATTTCAGGCATTAAAGTGACTCTAAAAACACTTGTTTTTGTTCCAAAAGTGATAATTTACATGGAATAGTCATTTTAAGTCCAAAAATTAAACATTGAAAAATGTCCATTTCTGACCATCTGGAGAAATTTCGACAGGTCACGGGTCATCCTTTTTCATCAGAAAATAGATTTTTTGGACTGTAGAAAAATTGATTAAAAATGTCATTTGAAATGTGCCTCATGTTGAATAACTACTTTTTAAATCCTCTGTGTGACCAAAATTGCCATTATTACAGACTTTTACTCCCATTAAGAAGCTTTTATTTCGACCAATTTCAGGCATTAAAGTGACTGTAAAAACACTTGTTTTTGTTCCCAAAGTGATAATTTACATGGAATAGTCATTTGCAGTCAAAAAATTAAACAATAAAAATTTCGATTTCTGACCATCTGGAGAAATTTCGACAGGTCACGGGTCATCCTTTTTCATCAGAAAATTGATTTTCTGGACTGTAGAAAAATTGATTCAAAATGTCATTTGGATTGTGCCTCATGTTGAATAACTACTTTTTGAAACCTCAATGTGACCAAAATTGCCATTATTGCAGACTTTTTCTCCTATTCAGAAGCTTCTATTTCGACTAATTTCAGGCATTAAAGTGAGTCTAAACACACTTATTTTTGTTCCAAAAGTGATAATTTACATGGAATAGTCAATTGCAGTCAAAAAATTAAACATTAAAAAATTTCCATTTCTGACCATCTGGAGAAATTTCGACAGGTCACGGGTCATCGTTTTTCATCAGAAAATTGATTTTTTGGACTGTAGAAAAATTGATTCAAAATGTCATTTGGAATGTGCCTCATGTTGAATAACTACTTTTTAAAGCCTCAATGTGACCAAAATTGCCATTATTACAGACTTTTTCTCCTATTCAGAAGCTTCTATTTCGACCAATTTCAGTCATTAAAGTGAGTCTAAACACACTTATTTGTGTTCCAAAAGTGATAATTTACATGGAATAGTCATTTGCAGTCAAAAAATTAAACAATAAAAATTTCGATTTCTGACCATCTGGAGAAATTTTGACAGGTCACGGGTCATCGTTTTTCATCAGAAAATTGATTTTTTGGACTGTAAAAAAATTGATTTAAAATGTCATTTGGATTGTGCCTCATGTTGAATAACTACTTTTTGAAACCTCAATGTGACCAAAAGTGCCATTATTGCAGACTTTTTCTCCTATTCAGAAGCTTCTATTTCGAACAATTTCAGGCATTAAAGTGACTCTAAACACACTTATTTTAGTTCCAAAAGTGATAATTTACATGGAATAGTCATTTGCAGTCAAAAAATTAAACATTAAAACATTTCCATTTCTGACCATCTGGAGAAATTTCGACAGGTCACGGGTCATCCTTTTTCATCAGAAAATTGATTTTCTGGACTGTAGAAAATTGATTCAAAATGTCATTTGGAATGTGCCTCATGTTGAATAATTACTTTTTGAAGCCTCAGGTGACCAAAATTGCCATTTTTACGGACATTTTCTCCTACTCAGAAGCTTCTTTTTCGACCACTTTCAGGCATTAAACTGACTCTAAACACACTTGTTTTTGTTCCAAAAGTGATAATTTACATAGAATAGTCATTTGCAGTCAAAAAATTAAACATTAAAACATTTCCATTTCTGACCATCTGGAGAAATTTCGACAGGTCACGGGTCATCCTTTTTCATCAGAAAATAGATTTTCTGGACTGTAGAAAAATTGATTCAAAATGTCATTTGGAATGTGCCTCATGTTGAATAACTACTTTTTGAAGCCTCAATGTGACCAAAATTGCCATTTTTACGGACATTTTCTCCTACTCAGAAGCTTCTATTTCGAACAATTTCAGGCATTAAAGTGACTCTAAACACACTTATTTTAGTTCCAAAAGTGATAATTTACATGGAATAGTCATTTTAAGTCCAAAAATTAAACATTGAAAAATGTCCATTTCTGACCATCTGGAGAAATTTCGACAGGTCACGGGTCATCCTTTTTCATCAGAAAATAGATTTTTTGGACTGTAGAAAAATTGATTAAAAATGTCATTTGAAATGTGCCTCATGTTGAATAACTACTTTTTAAATCCTCTGTGTGACCAAAATTGCCATTATTACAGACTTTTACTCCCATTAAGAAGCTTTTATTTCGACCAATTTCAGGCATTAAAGTGACTGTAAAAACACTTGTTTTTGTTCCCAAAGAGATAATTTACATGGAATAGTCATTTGCAGTCAAAAAATTAAACATTAAAACATTTCCATTTCTGACCATCTGGAGAAATTTCGACAGGTCACGGGTCATCCTTTTTCATCAGAAAAAAGATTTTCTGGACTGTAGAAAAATTGATTCAAAATGTCATTTGGAATGTGCCTCATGTTGAATAACTACTTTTTAAAGCCTCAATGTGACCAAAATTGCCATTATTACAGACTTTTTCTCCTATTCAGAAGCTTCTATTTCGACCAATTTCAGTCATTAAAGTGAGTCTAAACACACTTATTTGTGTTCCAAAAGTGATAATTTACATGGAATAGTCATTTGCAGTCAAAAAATTAAACAATAAAAATTTCGATTTCTGACCATCTGGAGAAATTTCGACAGGTCACGGGTCATCGTTTTTCATCAGAAAATTGATTTTTTGGACTATAAAAAAATTGATTTAAAATGTCATTTGGATTGTGCCTCATGTTGAATAACTACTTTTTGAAACCTCAATGTGACCAAAAGTGCCATTATTGCAGACTTTTTCTCCTATTCAGAAGCTTCTATTTCGAACAATTTCAGGCATTAAAGTGACTCTAAACACACTTATTTTAGTTCCAAAAGTGATAATTTACATGGAATAGTCATTTGCAGTCAAAAAATTAAACATTAAAACATTTCCATTTCTGACCATCTGGAGAAATTTCGACAGCTCACGGGTCATCCTTTTTCATCAGAAAATTGATTTTCTGGACTGTAGAAAATTGATTCAAAATGTCATTTGGAATGTGCCTCATGTTGAATAACTACTTTTTGAAGCCTCAGGTGACCAAAATTGCCATTTTTACGGACATTTTCTCCTACTCAGAAGCTTCTTTTTCGACCAATTTCAGGCATTAAACTGACTCTAAACACACTTGTTTTTGTTCCAAAAGTGATAATTTACATAGAATAGTCATTTGCAGTCAAAAAATTAAACAATAAAAATTTCGATTTCTGACCATCTGGAGAAATTTCGACAGGTCACGGGTCATCGTTTTTCATCAGAAAATTGATTTTTTGGACTGTAGAAAAATTGATTCAAAATGTAATTTGGAATGTGCCTCATGTTGAATAACTACTTTTTAAAGCCTCAATGTGACCAAAATTGCCATTATTACAGACTTTTTCTCCTATTCAGAAGCTTCTATTTCGACCAATTTCAGGCATTAACGTGACTCTAAAAACCCTTGTTTTTGTTCCAAAAGTGATAATTTACATGGAATAGTCATTTGCAGTCAAAAAATTAAACATTAAAACATTTCCATTTCTGACCATCTGGAGAAATTTCGACAGGTCACGGGTCATCCTTTTTCATCAGAAAAAAGATTTTCTGGACTGTAGAAAAATTGATTCAAAATGTCATTTGGAATGTGCCTCATGTTGAATAACTACTTTTTGAAGCCTCAATGTGACCAAAATTGCCATTTTTACGGACATTTTCTCCTACTCAGAAGCTTCTTTTTCGACAAATTTCAGGCATTAAAGTGAGTCTAAACACACTTATTTGTGTTCCAAAAGTGATAATTTACATGGAATAGTCATTTGCAGTCAAAAAATTAAACAATAAAAATTTCGATTTCTGACCATCTGGAGAAAGTTCGACAGGTCACCGGTCATCGTTTTTCATCAGAAAATTGATTTTTTGGACTGTAGAAAAATTGATTCAAAATGTCATTTGGAATGTGCCTCATGTTGAATAACTACTTTTTAAAGCCTCAATGTGACCAAAATTGCCATTATTACAGACTTTTTCTCCTATTCAGAAGCTTCTATTTCGACCAATTTCAGGCATTAAAGTGACTCTAAAAACACTTGTTTTTGTTCCAAAAGTGATAATTTACATGGAATAGTCATTTGCAGTCAAAAAATTAAACATTAAAACATTTCCATTTCTGACCATCTGGAGAAATTTCGACAGGTCACGGGTCATCCTTTTTCATCAGAAAATAGATTTTCTGGACTGTAGAAAAATTGATTCAAAATGTCATTTGGAATGTGCCTCATGTTGAATAACTACTTTTTGAAGCCTCAATGTGACCAAAATTGCCATTTTTACGGACATTTTCTCCTACTCAGAAGCTTCTTTTTCGACAAATTTCAGGCATTAAACTGACTCTAAACACACTTGTTCTTGTTCCAAAAGTGATAATTTACATGGAATAGTCATTTGCAGTCAAAAAATTAAACAATACAAATTTCGATTTCTGACCATCTGGAGAAATTTCGACAGGTCACGGGTCATCGTTTTTCATCAGAAAATTGATTTTTTGGACTGTAGAAAAATTGATTCAAAATGTCATTTGGATTGTGCCTCATGTTGAATAACTACTTTTTGAAACCTCAATGTGACCAAAGTTGCCATTATTGCAGACTTTTTCTCCTATTCAGAAGCTTCTATTTCCACTAATTTCAGGCATTAAAGTGAGTCTAAACACACTTGTTTTTGTTCCAAAAGTGATAATTTACATGGAATAGTCAATTGCAGTCAAAAAATTGAAACATTAAACAATTTCCATTTCTGACCATCTGGAGAAAGTTCGACAGGTCAAGGGTCATCGTTTTTCATCAGAAAATTGATTTTTTGGACTGTAGAAAAATTGATTCAAAATGTCATTTGGAATGTGCCTCATGTTGAATAACTACTTTTTAAAGCCTCAATGTGACCAAAATTGCCATTATTACAGACTTTTTCTCCTATTCAGAAGCTTCTATTTCGACCAATTTCAGTCATTAAAGGGAGTCTAAACACACTTATTTTTGTTCCAAAAGTGATAATTTACATGGAATAGTCATTTGCAGTCAAAAAATTAAACAATACAAATTTCGATTTCTGACCATCTGGAGAAATTTCGACAGGTCACGGGTCATCGTTTTTCATCAGAAAATAGATTTTTTGGACTGTAGAAAAATTGATTCAAAATGTCATTTGGATTGTGCCTCATGTTGAATAACTACTTTTTGAAACCTCAATGTGACCAAAATTGCCATTATTGCAGACTTTTTCTCCTATTCAGAAGCTTCTATTTCGACTAATTTCAGGCATTAAAGTGAGTCTAAACACACTTGTTTTTGTTCCAAAAGTGATAATTTACATGGAATAGTCAATTGCAGTCAAAAAACTAAACATTAAAAAATTTCCATTTCTGACCATGTGGAGAAATTTCGACAGGTCACGGGTCATCGTTTTTCATCAGAAAATTGATTTTTTGGACTGTAGAAAAATTGATTCAAAATGTCATTTGGAATGTGCCTCATGTTGAATAACTACTTTTTAAAGCCTCAATGTGACCAAAATTGCCATTATTACAGACTTTTTCTCCTATTCAGTAGCTTCTATTTCGAACAATTTCAGGCATTAAAGTGACTCTAAACACACTTATTTTAGTTCCAAAAGTGATAATTTACATGGAATAGTCATTGGCAGTTCAAAAAATTAAACATTAAAACATTTCCATTTCTGACCATCTGGAGAAATTTCGATAGGTCACGGGTCATCCTTTTTCATCAGAAAATTGATTTTCTGGACTGTAGAAAAATTGATTCAAAATGTCATTTGGAATGTGCCTCATGTTGAATAACTACTTTTTGAAGCCTCAAGGTGACCAAAATTGCCATTTTTACGTACATTTTCTCCTACTCAGAAGCTTCTTTTTCGACCAATTTCAGGCATTAAACTGACTCTAAACACACTTGTTTTTGTTCCAAAAGTGATAATTTACATGGAATAGTCATTTGCAGTCAAAAAATTAAACAATAAAAATTTCGATTTCTGACCATCTGGAGAAATTTCGACAGGTCACGGGTCATCTTTTTTCATCAGAAAATTGATTTTTTGGACTGTAGAAAAATTGATTCAAAATGTAATTTGGAATGTGCCTCATGTTGAATAACTACTTTTAAAGCCTCAATGTGACCAAAATTGCCATTATTACAGACTTTTTCTCCTATTCAGAAGCTTCTATTTCGACCAATTTCAGGCACTAACGTGACTCTAAAAACACTTGTTTTTGTTCCAAAAGTGATAATTTACATGGAATAGTCATTTGCAGTCAAAAAATTAAACATTAAAACATTTCCATTTCTGACCATCTGGAGAAATTTCGACAGGTCACGGGTCATCCTTTTTCATCAGAAAATTGATTTTCTGGACTGTAGAAAAATTGATTAAAAATGTCATTTGAAATGTGCCTCATGTTGAATAACTACTTTTTAAATCCTCTGTGTGACCAAAATTGCCATTATTACAGACTTTTACTCCCATTAAGAAGCTTCTATTTCGACCAATTTCAGGCATTAAAGTGACTCTAAAAACACTTGTTTTTGTTCCAAAAGTGATAATTTACATGGAATAGTCATTTTAAGTCCAAAAATTAAACATTGAAAAATGTCCATTTCTGACCATCTGGAGAAATTTCGACAGGTCACGGGTCATCCTTTTTCATCAGAAAATAGATTTTTTGGACTGTAGAAAAATTGATTAAAAATGTCATTTGAAATGTGCCTCATGTTGAATAACTACTTTTTAAATCCTCTGTGTGACCAAAATTGCCATTATTACAGACTTTTACTCCCATTAAGAAGCTTTTATTTCGACCAATTTCAGGCATTAAAGTGACTGTAAAAACACTTGTTTTTGTTCCCAAAGTGATAATTTACATGGAATAGTCATTTGCAGTCAAAAAATTAAACAATAAAAATTTCGATTTCTGACCATCTGGAGAAATTTCGACAGGTCACGGGTCATCCTTTTTCATCAGAAAATTGATTTTCTGGACTGTAGAAAAATTGATTCAAAATGTCATTTGGATTGTGCCTCATGTTGAATAACTACTTTTTGAAACCTCAATGTGACCAAAATTGCCATTATTGCAGACTTTTTCTCCTATTCAGAAGCTTCTATTTCGACTAATTTCAGGCATTAAAGTGAGTCTAAACACACTTATTTTTGTTCCAAAAGTGATAATTTACATGGAATAGTCAATTGCAGTCAAAAAATTAAACATTAAAAAATTTCCATTTCTGACCATCTGGAGAAATTTCGACAGGTCACGGGTCATCGTTTTTCATCAGAAAATTGATTTTTTGGACTGTAGAAAAATTGATTCAAAATGTCATTTGGAATGTGCCTCATGTTGAATAACTACTTTTTAAAGACTCAATGTGACCAAAATTGCCATTATTACAGACTTTTTCTCCTATTCAGAAGCTTCTATTTCGACCAATTTCAGTCATTAAAGTGAGTCTAAACACACTTATTTGTGTTCCAAAAGTGATAATTTACATGGAATAGTCATTTGCAGTCAAAAAATTAAACAATAAAAATTTCGATTTCTGACCATCTGGAGAAATTTTGACAGGTCACGGGTCATCGTTTTTCATCAGAAAATTGATTTTTTGGACTGTAAAAAAATTGATTTAAAATGTCATTTGGATTGTGCCTCATGTTGAATAACTACTTTTTGAAACCTCAATGTGACCAAAAGTGCCATTATTGCAGACTTTTTCTCCTATTCAGAAGCTTCTATTTCGAACAATTTCAGGCATTAAAGTGACTCTAAACACACTTATTTTAGTTCCAAAAGTGATAATTTACATGGAATAGTCATTTGCAGTCAAAAAATTAAACATTAAAACATTTCCATTTCTGACCATCTGGAGAAATTTCGACAGGTCACGGGTCATCCTTTTTCATCAGAAAATTGATTTTCTGGACTGTAGAAAATTGATTCAAAATGTCATTTGGAATGTGCCTCATGTTGAATAACTACTTTTTGAAGCCTCAGGTGACCAAAATTGCCATTTTTACGGACATTTTCTCCTACTCAGAAGCTTCTTTTTCGACCAATTTCAGGCATTAAACTGACTCTAAACACACTTGTTTTTGTTCCAAAAGTGATAATTTACATAGAATAGTCATTTGCAGTCAAAAAATTAAACAATAAAAATTTCGATTTCTGACCATCTGGAGAAATTTCGACAGGTCACGGGTCATCGTTTTTCATCAGAAAATTGATTTTTTGGACTGTAGAAAAATTGATTCAAAATGTCATTTGGAATGTGCCTCATGTTGAATAACTACTTTTTAAAGCCTCAATGTGACCAAAATTGCCATTATTACAGACTTTTTCTCCTATTCAGAAGCTTCTATTTCGACCAATTTCAGGCATTAACGTGACTCTAAGAACACTTGTTTTTGTTCCAAAAGTGATAATTTACATGGAATAGTCATTTGCAGTCAAAAAATTAAACATTAAAACATTTCCATTTCTGACCATCTGGAGAAATTTCGACAGGTCACGGGTCATCCTTTTTCATCAGAAAATAGATTTTCTGGACTGTAGAAAAATTGATTCAAAATGTCATTTGGAATGTGCCTCATGTTGAATAACTACTTTTTGAAGCCTCAATGTGACCAAAATTGCCATTTTTACGGACATTTTCTCCTACTCAGAAGCTTCTTTTTCGACAAATTTCAGGCATTAAAGTGAGTCTAAACACACTTATTTGTGTTCCAAAAGTGATAATTTACATGGAATAGTCATTTGCAGTCGAAAAATTAAACAATAAAAATTTCGATTTCTGACCATCTGGAGAAATTTCGACAGGTCACCGGTCATCGTTTTTCATCAGAAAATTGATTTTTTGGACTGTAGAAAAATTGATTCAAAATGTCATTTGGAATGTGCCTCATGTTGAATAACTACTTTTTAAAGCCTCAATGTGACCAAAATTGCCATTATTACAGACTTTTTCTCCTATTTAGAAGCTTCTATTTCGACCAATTTCAGGCATTAACGTGACTCTAAAAACACTTGTTTTTGTTCCAAAAGTGATAATTTACATGGAATAGTCATTTGCAGTCAAAAAATTAAACATTAAAACATTTCCATTTCTGACCATCTGGAGAAATTTCGACAGGTCACGGGTCATCCTTTTTCATCAGAAAATAGATTTTCTGGACTGTAGAAAAATTGATTCAAAATGTCATTTGGAATGTGCCTCATGTTGAATAACTACTTTTTAAAGCCTCAATGTGACCAAAATTGCCATTATTACAGACTTTTTCTCCTATTCAGAAGCTTCTATTTCGACCAATTTCAGTCATTAAAGTGAGTCTAAACACACTTATTTGTGTTCCAAAAGTGATAATTTACATGGAATAGTCATTTGCAGTCAAAAAATTAAACAATAAAAATTTCGATTTCTGACCATCTGGAGAAATTTTGACAGGTCACGGGTCATCGTTTTTCATCAGAAAATTGATTTTTTGGACTGTAAAAAAATTGATTTAAAATGTCATTTGGATTGTGCCTCATGTTGAATAACTACTTTTTGAAACCTCAATGTGACCAAAAGTGCCATTATTGCAGACTTTTTCTCCTATTCAGAAGCTTCTATTTCGAACAATTTCAGGCATTAAAGTGACTCTAAACACACTTATTTTAGTTCCAAAAGTGATAATTTACATGGAATAGTCATTTGCAGTCAAAAAATTAAACATTAAAACATTTCCATTTCTGACCATCTGGAGAAATTTCGACAGGTCACGGGTCATCCTTTTTCATCAGAAAATTGATTTTCTGGACTGTAGAAAATTGATTCAAAATGTCATTTGGAATGTGCCTCATGTTGAATAACTACTTTTTGAAGCCTCAGGTGACCAAAATTGCCATTTTTACGGACATTTTCTCCTACTCAGAAGCTTCTTTTTCGACCAATTTCAGGCATTAAACTGACTCTAAACACACTTGTTTTTGTTCCAAAAGTGATAATTTACATAGAATAGTCATTTGCAGTCAAAAAATTAAACAATAAAAATTTCGATTTCTGACCATCTGGAGAAATTTCGACAGGTCACGGGTCATCGTTTTTCATCAGAAAATTGATTTTTTGGACTGTAGAAAAATTGATTCAAAATGTCATTTGGAATGTGCCTCATGTTGAATAACTACTTTTTAAAGCCTCAATGTGACCAAAATTGCCATTATTACAGACTTTTTCTCCTATTCAGAAGCTTCTATTTCGACCAATTTCAGGCATTAACGTGACTCTAAGAACACTTGTTTTTGTTCCAAAAGTGATAATTTACATGGAATAGTCATTTGCAGTCAAAAAATTAAACATTAAAACATTTCCATTTCTGACCATCTGGAGAAATTTCGACAGGTCACGGGTCATCCTTTTTCATCAGAAAATAGATTTTCTGGACTGTAGAAAAATTGATTCAAAATGTCATTTGGAATGTGCCTCATGTTGAATAACTACTTTTTGAAGCCTCAATGTGACCAAAATTGCCATTTTTACGGACATTTTCTCCTACTCAGAAGCTTCTTTTTCGACAAATTTCAGGCATTAAAGTGAGTCTAAACACACTTATTTGTGTTCCAAAAGTGATAATTTACATGGAATAGTCATTTGCAGTCGAAAAATTAAACAATAAAAATTTCGATTTCTGACCATCTGGAGAAATTTCGACAGGTCACCGGTCATCGTTTTTCATCAGAAAATTGATTTTTTGGACTGTAGAAAAATTGATTCAAAATGTCATTTGGAATGTGCCTCATGTTGAATAACTACTTTTTAAAGCCTCAATGTGACCAAAATTGCCATTATTACAGACTTTTTCTCCTATTTAGAAGCTTCTATTTCGACCAATTTCAGGCATTAACGTGACTCTAAAAACACTTGTTTTTGTTCCAAAAGTGATAATTTACATGGAATAGTCATTTGCAGTCAAAAAATTAAACATTAAAACATTTCCATTTCTGACCATCTGGAGAAATTTCGACAGGTCACGGGTCATCCTTTTTCATCAGAAAATAGATTTTCTGGACTGTAGAAAAATTGATTCAAAATGTCATTTGGAATGTGCCTCATGTTGAATAACTACTTTTTGAAGCCTCAATGTGACCAAAATTGCCATTTTTACGGACATTTTCTTCTTCTCAGAAGCTTCTTTTTCGACAAATTTCAGGCATTAAACTGACTCTAAACACACTTGTTTTTGTTCCAAAAGTGATAATTTACATGGAATAGTCATTTGCAGTCAAAAAATTAAACAATACAAATTTCGATTTCTGACCATCTGGAGAAATTTCGACAGGTCACGGGTCATCGTTTTTCATCAGAAAATTGATTTTTTGGACTGTAGAAAAATTGATTCAAAATGTCATTTGGATTGTGCCTCATGTTGAATAACTACTTTTTGAAACCTCAATGTGACCAAAGTTGCTATTATTGCAGACTTTTTCTCCTATTCAGAAGCTTCTATTTCCACTAATTTCAGGCATTAAAGTGAGTCTAAACACACTTGTTTTTGTTCCAAAAGTGATAATTTACATGGAATAGTCAATTGCAGTCAAAAAATTGAAACATTAAAAAATTTCCATTTCTGACCATCTGGAGAAAGTTCGACAGGTCAAGGGTCATCGTTTTTCATCAGAAAATTGATTTTTTGGACTGTAGAAAAATTGATTCAAAATGTCATTTGGAATGTGCCTCATGTTGAATAACTACTTTTTAAAGCCTCAATGTGACCAAAATTGCCATTATTACAGACTTTTTCTCCTATTCAGAAGCTTCTATTTCGACCAATTTCAGTCATTAAAGGGAGTCTAAACACACTTATTTTTGTTCCAAAAGTGATAATTTACATGGAATAGTCATTTGCAGTCAAAAAATTAAACAATACAAATTTCGATTTCTGACCATCTGGAGAAATTTCGACAGGTCACGGGTCATCGTTTTTCATCAGAAAATAGATTTTTTGGACTGTAGAAAAATTGATTCAAAATGTCATTTGGATTGTGCCTCATGTTGAATAACTACTTTTTGAAACCTCAATGTGACCAAAATTGCCATTATTGCAGACTTTTTCTCCTATTCAGAAGCTTCTATTTCGACTAATTTCAGGCATTAAAGTGAGTCTAAACACACTTGTTTTTGTTCCAAAAGTGATAATTTACATGGAATAGTCAATTGCAGTCAAAAAACTAAACATTAAAAAATTTCCATTTCTGACCATGTGGAGAAATTTCGACAGGTCACGGGTCATCGTTTTTCATCAGAAAATTGATTTTTTGGACTGTAGAAAAATTGATTCAAAATGTCATTTGGAATGTGCCTCATGTTGAATAACTACTTTTTAAAGCCTCAATGTGACCAAAATTGCCATTATTACAGACTTTTTCTCCTATTCAGTAGCTTCTATTTCGAACAATTTCAGGCATTAAAGTGACTCTAAACACACTTATTTTAGTTCCAAAAGTGATAATTTACATGGAATAGTCATTGGCAGTTCAAAAAATTAAACATTAAAACATTTCCATTTCTGACCATCTGGAGAAATTTCGATAGGTCACGGGTCATCCTTTTTCATCAGAAAATTGATTTTCTGGACTGTAGAAAAATTGATTCAAAATGTCATTTGGAATGTGCCTCATGTTGAATAACTACTTTTTGAAGCCTCAAGGTGACCAAAATTGCCATTTTTGCGTACATTTTCTCCTACTCAGAAGCTTCTTTTTCGACCAATTTCAGGCATTAAACTGACTCTAAACACACTTGTTTTTGTTCCAAAAGTGATAATTTACATGGAATAGTCATTTGCAGTCAAAAAATTAAACAATAAAAATTTCGATTTCTGACCATCTGGAGAAATTTCGACAGGTCACGGGTCATCTTTTTTCATCAGAAAATTGATTTTTTGGACTGTAGAAAAATTGATTCAAAATGTAATTTGGAATGTGCCTCATGTTGAATAACTACTTTTAAAGCCTCAATGTGACCAAAATTGCCATTATTACAGACTTTTTCTCCTATTCAGAAGCTTCTATTTCGACCAATTTCAGGCATTAACGTGACTCTAAAAACACTTGTTTTTGTTCCAAAAGTGATAATTTACATGGAATAGTCATTTGCAGTCAAAAAATTAAACATTAAAACATTTCCATTTCTGACCATCTGGAGAAATTTCGACAGGTCACGGGTCATCCTTTTTCATCAGAAAATTGATTTTCTGGACTGTAGAAAAATTGATTCAAAATGTCATTTGAAATGTGCCTCATGTTGAATAACTACTTTTTAAATCCTCTGTGTGACCAAAATTGCCATTATTACAGACTTTTACTCCCATTAAGAAGCTTCTATTTCGACCAATTTCAGGCATTAAAGTGACTCTAAAAACACTTGTTTTTGTTCCAAAAGTGATAATTTACATGGAATAGTCATTTTAAGTCCAAAAATTAAACATTGAAAAATGTCCATTTCTGACCATCTGGAGAAATTTCGACAGGTCACGGGTCATCCTTTTTCATCAGAAAATAGATTTTTTGGACTGTAGAAAAATTGATTAAAAATGTCATTTGAAATGTGCCTCATGTTGAATAACTACTTTTTAAATCCTCTGTGTGACCAAAATTGCCATTATTACAGACTTTTACTCCCATTAAGAAGCTTTTATTTCGACCAATTTCAGGCATTAAAGTGACTGTAAAAACACTTGTTTTTGTTCCCAAAGTGATAATTTACATGGAATAGTCATTTGCAGTCAAAAAATTAAACAATAAAAATTTCGATTTCTGACCATCTGGAGAAATTTCGACAGGTCACGGGTCATCCTTTTTCATCAGAAAATTGATTTTCTGGACTGTAGAAAAATTGATTCAAAATGTCATTTGGATTGTGCCTCATGTTGAATAACTACTTTTTGAAACCTCAATGTGACCAAAATTGCCATTATTGCAGACTTTTTCTCCTATTCAGAAGCTTCTATTTCGACTAATTTCAGGCATTAAAGTGAGTCTAAACACACTTATTTTTGTTCCAAAAGTGATAATTTACATGGAATAGTCAATTGCAGTCAAAAAATTAAACATTAAAAAATTTCCATTTCTGACCATCTGGAGAAATTTCGACAGGTCACGGGTCATCGTTTTTCATCAGAAAATTGATTTTTTGGACTGTAGAAAAATTGATTCAAAATGTCATTTGGAATGTGCCTCATGTTGAATAACTACTTTTTAAAGCCTCAATGTGACCAAAATTGCCATTATTACAGACTTTTTCTCCTATTCAGAAGCTTCTATTTCGACCAATTTCAGTCATTAAAGTGAGTCTAAACACACTTATTTGTGTTCCAAAAGTGATAATTTACATGGAATAGTCATTTGCAGTCAAAAAATTAAACAATAAAAATTTCGATTTCTGACCATCTGGAGAAATTTTGACAGGTCACGGGTCATCGTTTTTCATCAGAAAATTGATTTTTTGGACTGTAAAAAAATTGATTTAAAATGTCATTTGGATTGTGCCTCATGTTGAATAACTACTTTTTGAAACCTCAATGTGACCAAAAGTGCCATTATTGCAGACTTTTTCTCCTATTCAGAAGCTTCTATTTCGAACAATTTCAGGCATTAAAGTGACTCTAAACACACTTATTTTAGTTCCAAAAGTGATAATTTACATGGAATAGTCATTTGCAGTCAAAAAATTAAACATTAAAACATTTCCATTTCTGACCATCTGGAGAAATTTCGACAGGTCACGGGTCATCCTTTTTCATCAGAAAATTGATTTTCTGGACTGTAGAAAATTGATTCAAAATGTCATTTGGAATGTGCCTCATGTTGAATAATTACTTTTTGAAGCCTCAGGTGACCAAAATTGCCATTTTTACGGACATTTTCTCCTACTCAGAAGCTTCTTTTTCGACCACTTTCAGGCATTAAACTGACTCTAAACACACTTGTTTTTGTTCCAAAAGTGATAATTTACATAGAATAGTCATTTGCAGTCAAAAAATTAAACATTAAAACATTTCCATTTCTGACCATCTGGAGAAATTTCGACAGGTCACGGGTCATCCTTTTTCATCAGAAAATAGATTTTCTGGACTGTAGAAAAATTGATTCAAAATGTCATTTGGAATGTGCCTCATGTTGAATAACTACTTTTGAAGCCTCAATGTGACCAAAATTGCCATTTTTACGGACATTTTCTCCTACTCAGAAGCTTCTATTTCGAACAATTTCAGGCATTAAAGTGACTCTAACACACTTATTTTTTAGTTCCAAAAGTGATAATTTACATGGAATAGTCATTTTAAGTCCAAAAATTAAACATTGAAAAATGTCCATTTCTGACCATCTGGAGAAATTTCGACAGGTCACGGGTCATCCTTTTTCATCAGAAAATAGATTTTTTGGACTGTAGAAAAATTGATTAAAAATGTCATTTGAAATGTGCCTCATGTTGAATAACTACTTTTTAAATCCTCTGTGTGACCAAAATTGCCATTATTACAGACTTTTACTCCCATTAAGAAGCTTTTATTTCGACCAATTTCAGGCATTAAAGTGACTGTAAAAACACTTGTTTTTGTTCCCAAAGAGATAATTTACATGGAATAGTCATTTGCAGTCAAAAAATTAAACATTAAAACATTTCCATTTCTGACCATCTGGAGAAATTTCGACAGGTCACGGGTCATCCTTTTTCATCAGAAAAAAGATTTTCTGGACTGTAGAAAAATTGATTCAAAATGTCATTTGGAATGTGCCTCATGTTGAATAACTACTTTTTAAAGCCTCAATGTGACCAAAATTGCCATTATTACAGACTTTTTCTCCTATTCAGAAGCTTCTATTTCGACCAATTTCAGTCATTAAAGTGAGTCTAAACACACTTATTTGTGTTCCAAAAGTGATAATTTACATGGAATAGTCATTTGCAGTCAAAAAATTAAACAATAAAAATTTCGATTTCTGACCATCTGGAGAAATTTCGACAGGTCACGGGTCATCGTTTTTCATCAGAAAATTGATTTTTTGGACTATAAAAAAATTGATTTAAAATGTCATTTGGATTGTGCCTCATGTTGAATAACTACTTTTTGAAACCTCAATGTGACCAAAAGTGCCATTATTGCAGACTTTTTCTCCTATTCAGAAGCTTCTATTTCGAACAATTTCAGGCATTAAAGTGACTCTAAACACACTTATTTTAGTTCCAAAAGTGATAATTTACATGGAATAGTCATTTGCAGTCAAAAAATTAAACATTAAAACATTTCCATTTCTGACCATCTGGAGAAATTTCGACAGCTCACGGGTCATCCTTTTTCATCAGAAAATTGATTTTCTGGACTGTAGAAAATTGATTCAAAATGTCATTTGGAATGTGCCTCATGTTGAATAACTACTTTTTGAAGCCTCAGGTGACCAAAATTGCCATTTTTACGGACATTTTCTCCTACTCAGAAGCTTCTTTTTCGACCAATTTCAGGCATTAAACTGACTCTAAACACACTTGTTTTTGTTCCAAAAGTGATAATTTACATAGAATAGTCATTTGCAGTCAAAAAATTAAACAATAAAAATTTCGATTTCTGACCATCTGGAGAAATTTCGACAGGTCACGGGTCATCGTTTTTCATCAGAAAATTGATTTTTTGGACTGTAGAAAAATTGATTCAAAATGTAATTTGGAATGTGCCTCATGTTGAATAACTACTTTTTAAAGCCTCAATGTGACCAAAATTGCCATTATTACAGACTTTTTCTCCTATTCAGAAGCTTCTATTTCGACCAATTTCAGGCATTAACGTGACTCTAAAAACCCTTGTTTTTGTTCCAAAAGTGATAATTTACATGGAATAGTCATTTGCAGTCAAAAAATTAAACATTAAAACATTTCCATTTCTGACCATCTGGAGAAATTTCGACAGGTCACGGGTCATCCTTTTTCATCAGAAAAAAGATTTTCTGGACTGTAGAAAAATTGATTCAAAATGTCATTTGGAATGTGCCTCATGTTGAATAACTACTTTTTGAAGCCTCAATGTGACCAAAATTGCCATTTTTACGGACATTTTCTCCTACTCAGAAGCTTCTTTTTCGACAAATTTCAGGCATTAAAGTGAGTCTAAACACACTTATTTGTGTTCCAAAAGTGATAATTTACATGGAATAGTCATTTGCAGTCAAAAAATTAAACAATAAAAATTTCGATTTCTGACCATCTGGAGAAAGTTCGACAGGTCACCGGTCATCGTTTTTCATCAGAAAATTGATTTTTTGGACTGTAGAAAAATTGATTCAAAATGTCATTTGGAATGTGCCTCATGTTGAATAACTACTTTTTAAAGCCTCAATGTGACCAAAATTGCCATTATTACAGACTTTTTCTCCTATTCAGAAGCTTCTATTTCGACCAATTTCAGGCATTAAAGTGACTCTAAAAACACTTGTTTTTGTTCCAAAAGTGATAATTTACATGGAATAGTCATTTGCAGTCAAAAAATTAAACATTAAAACATTTCCATTTCTGACCATCTGGAGAAATTTCGACAGGTCACGGGTCATCCTTTTTCATCAGAAAATAGATTTTCTGGACTGTAGAAAAATTGATTCAAAATGTCATTTGGAATGTGCCTCATGTTGAATAACTACTTTTTGAAGCCTCAATGTGACCAAAATTGCCATTTTTACGGACATTTTCTCCTACTCAGAAGCTTCTTTTTCGACAAATTTCAGGCATTAAACTGACTCTAAACACACTTGTTCTTGTTCCAAAAGTGATAATTTACATGGAATAGTCATTTGCAGTCAAAAAATTAAACAATACAAATTTCGATTTCTGACCATCTGGAGAAATTTCGACAGGTCACGGGTCATCGTTTTTCATCAGAAAATTGATTTTTTGGACTGTAGAAAAATTGATTCAAAATGTCATTTGGATTGTGCCTCATGTTGAATAACTACTTTTTGAAACCTCAATGTGACCAAAGTTGCCATTATTGCAGACTTTTTCTCCTATTCAGAAGCTTCTATTTCCACTAATTTCAGGCATTAAAGTGAGTCTAAACACACTTGTTTTTGTTCCAAAAGTGATAATTTACATGGAATAGTCAATTGCAGTCAAAAAATTGAAACATTAAACAATTTCCATTTCTGACCATCTGGAGAAAGTTCGACAGGTCAAGGGTCATCGTTTTTCATCAGAAAATTGATTTTTTGGACTGTAGAAAAATTGATTCAAAATGTCATTTGGAATGTGCCTCATGTTGAATAACTACTTTTTAAAGCCTCAATGTGACCAAAATTGCCATTATTACAGACTTTTTCTCCTATTCAGAAGCTTCTATTTCGACCAATTTCAGTCATTAAAGGGAGTCTAAACACACTTATTTTTGTTCCAAAAGTGATAATTTACATGGAATAGTCATTTGCAGTCAAAAAATTAAACAATACAAATTTCGATTTCTGACCATCTGGAGAAATTTCGACAGGTCACGGGTCATCGTTTTTCATCAGAAAATAGATTTTTTGGACTGTAGAAAAATTGATTCAAAATGTCATTTGGATTGTGCCTCATGTTGAATAACTACTTTTTGAAACCTCAATGTGACCAAAATTGCCATTATTGCAGACTTTTTCTCCTATTCAGAAGCTTCTATTTCGACTAATTTCAGGCATTAAAGTGAGTCTAAACACACTTGTTTTTGTTCCAAAAGTGATAATTTACATGGAATAGTCAATTGCAGTCAAAAAACTAAACATTAAAAAATTTCCGTTTCTGACCATCTGGAGAAATTTCGACAGGTCACGGGTCATCGTTTTTCATCAGAAAATTGATTTTTTGGACTGTAGAAAAATTGATTCAAAATGTCATTTGGAATGTGCCTCATGTTGAATAACTACTTTTTAAAGCCTCAATGTGACCAAAATTGCCATTATTACAGACTTTTTCTCCTATTCAGAAGCTTCTATTTCGACCAATTTCAGTCATTAAAGTGAGTCTAAACACACTTATTTTTGTTCCAAAAGTGATAATTTACATGGAATAGTCATTTGCAGTCAAAAAATTAAACAATAAAAATTTCGATTTCTGAACATCTGGAGAAATTTCGACAGGTCACGGGTCATCGTTTTTCATCAGAAAATTGATTTTTTGGACTGTAAAAAAATTGATTTAAAATGTCATTTGGATTGTGCCTCATGTTGAATAACTACTTTTTGAAACCTCAATGTGACCAAAAGTGCCATTATTGCAGACTTTTTCTCCTATTCAGAAGCTTCTATTTCGAACAATTTCAGGCATTAAAGTGACTCTAAACACACTTATTTTAGTTCCAAAAGTGATAATTTACATGGAATAGTCATTGGCAGTTCAAAAAATTAAACATTAAAACATTTCCATTTCTGACCATCTGGAGAAATTTCGATAGGTCACGGGTCATCCTTTTTCATCAGAAAATTGATTTTCTGGACTGTAGAAAAATTGATTCAAAATGTCATTTGGAATGTGCCTCATGTTGAGTAACTACTTTTTGAAGCCTCAAGGTGACCAAAATTGCCATTTTTACGGACATTTTCTCCTACTCAGAAGCTTCTTTTTCGACCAATTTCAGGCATTAAACTGACTCTAAACACACTTGTTTTTGTTCCAAAAGTGATAATTTACATAGAATAGTCATTTGCAGTCAAAAAATTAAACAATACAAATTTCGATTTCTGACCATCTGGAGAAATTTCGACAGGTCACGGGTCATCGTTTTTCATCAGAAAATTGATTTTTTGGACTGTAGAAAAATTGATTCAAAATGTCATTTGGATTGTGCCTCATGTTGAATAACTACTTTTTGAAACCTCAATGTGACCAAAGTTGCCATTATTGCAGACTTTTTCTCCTATTCAGAAGCTTCTATTTCCACTAATTTCAGGCATTAAAGTGAGTCTAAACACACTTGTTTTTGTTCCAAAAGTGATAATTTACATGGAATAGTCAATTGCAGTCAAAAAATTGAAACATTAAACAATTTCCATTTCTGACCATCTGGAGAAAGTTCGACAGGTCAAGGGTCATCGTTTTTCATCAGAAAATTGATTTTTTGGACTGTAGAAAAATTGATTCAAAATGTCATTTGGAATGTGCCTCATGTTGAATAACTACTTTTTAAAGCCTCAATGTGACCAAAATTGCCATTATTACAGACTTTTTCTCCTATTCAGAAGCTTCTATTTCGACCAATTTCAGTCATTAAAGGGAGTCTAAACACACTTATTTTTGTTCCAAAAGTGATAATTTACATGGAATAGTCATTTGCAGTCAAAAAATTAAACAATACAAATTTCGATTTCTGACCATCTGGAGAAATTTCGACAGGTCACGGGTCATCGTTTTTCATCAGAAAATAGATTTTTTGGACTGTAGAAAAATTGATTCAAAATGTCATTTGGATTGTGCCTCATGTTGAATAACTACTTTTTGAAACCTCAATGTGACCAAAATTGCCATTATTGCAGACTTTTTCTCCTATTCAGAAGCTTCTATTTCGACTAATTTCAGGCATTAAAGTGAGTCTAAACACACTTGTTTTTGTTCCAAAAGTGATAATTTACATGGAATAGTCATTGGCAGTTCAAAAAATTAAACATTAAAACATTTCCATTTCTGACCATCTGGAGAAATTTCGATAGGTCACGGGTCATCCTTTTTCATCAGAAAATTGATTTTCTGGACTGTAGAAAAATTGATTAAAAATGTCATTTGAAATGTGCCTCATGTTGAATAACTACTTTTTAAATCCTCTGTGTGACCAAAATTGCCATTATTACAGACTTTTACTCCCATTAAGAAGCTTCTATTTCGACCAATTTCAGGCATTAAAGTGACTCTAAAAACACTTGTTTTTGTTCCAAAAGTGATAATTTACATGGAATAGTCATTTTAAGTCCAAAAATTAAACATTGAAAAATGTCCATTTCTGACCATCTGGAGAAATTTCGACAGGTCACGGGTCATCCTTTTTCATCAGAAAATAGATTTTTTGGACTGTAGAAAAATTGATTAAAAATGTCATTTGAAATGTGCCTCATGTTGAATAACTACTTTTTAAATCCTCTGTGTGACCAAAATTGCCATTATTACAGACTTTTACTCCCATTAAGAAGCTTTTATTTCGACCAATTTCAGGCATTAAAGTGACTGTAAAAACACTTGTTTTTGTTCCCAAAGTGATAATTTACATGGAATAGTCATTTGCAGTCAAAAAATTAAACAATAAAAATTTCGATTTCTGACCATCTGGAGAAATTTCGACAGGTCACGGGTCATCCTTTTTCATCAGAAAATTGATTTTCTGGACTGTAGAAAAATTGATTCAAAATGTCATTTGGATTGTGCCTCATGTTGAATAACTACTTTTTGAAACCTCAATGTGACCAAAATTGCCATTATTGCAGACTTTTTCTCCTATTCAGAAGCTTCTATTTCGACTAATTTCAGGCATTAAAGTGAGTCTAAACACACTTATTTTTGTTCCAAAAGTGATAATTTACATGGAATAGTCAATTGCAGTCAAAAAATTAAACATTAAAAAATTTCCATTTCTGACCATCTGGAGAAATTTCGACAGGTCACGGGTCATCGTTTTTCATCAGAAAATTGATTTTTTGGACTGTAGAAAAATTGATTCAAAATGTCATTTGGAATGTGCCTCATGTTGAATAACTACTTTTTAAAGCCTCAATGTGACCAAAATTGCCATTATTACAGACTTTTTCTCCTATTCAGAAGCTTCTATTTC
Source organism: Triturus cristatus (assembly GCF_964204655.1). Classification (NCBI taxonomy): domain Eukaryota; kingdom Metazoa; phylum Chordata; class Amphibia; order Caudata; family Salamandridae; genus Triturus; species Triturus cristatus. Next base: position 22,469 of record NW_028187361.1, read on the forward strand.
GACCAATTTCAGTCATTAAAGTGAGTCTAAACACACTTATTTGTGTTCCAAAAGTGATAATTTACATGGAATAGTCATTTGCAGTCAAAAAATTAAACAATAAAAATTTCGATTTCTGACCATCTGGAGAAATTTTGACAGGTCACGGGTCATCGTTTTTCATCAGAAAATTGATTTTTTGGACTGTAAAAAAATTGATTTAAAATGTCATTTGGATTGTGCCTCATGTTGAATAACTACTTTTTGAAACCTCAATGTGACCAAAAGTGCCATTATTGCAGACTTTTTCTCCTATTCAGAAGCTTCTATTTCGAACAATTTCAGGCATTAAAGTGACTCTAAACACACTTATTTTAGTTCCAAAAGTGATAATTTACATGGAATAGTCATTTGCAGTCAAAAAACTTAAACATTAAAACATTTCCATTTCTGACCATCTGGAGAAATTTCGACAGGTCACGGGTCATCCTTTTTCATCAGAAAATTGATTTTCTGGACTGTAGAAAATTGATTCAAAATGTCATTTGGAATGTGCCTCATGTTGAATAACTACTTTTTGAAGCCTCAGGTGACCAAAATTGCCATTTTTACGGACATTTTCTCCTACTCAGAAGCTTCTTTTTCGACCAATTTCAGGCATTAAACTGACTCTAAACACACTTGTTTTTGTTCCAAAAGTGATAATTTACATAGAATAGTCATTTGCAGTCAAAAAATTAAACAATAAAAATTTCGATTTCTGACCATCTGGAGAAATTTCGACAGGTCACGGGTCATCGTTTTTCATCAGAAAATTGATTTTTTGGACTGTAGAAAAATTTATTCAAAATGTCATTTGGAATGTGCCTCATGTTGAATAACTACTTTTTAAAGCCTCAATGTGACCAAAATTGCCATTATTACAGACTTTTTCTCCTATTCAGAAGCTTCTATTTCGACCAATTTCAGGCATTAACGTGACTCTAAGAACACTTGTTTTTGTTCCAAAAGTGACAATTTACATGGAATAGTCATTTGCAGTCAAAAAATTAAACATTAAAACATTTCCATTTCTGACCATCTGGAGAAATTTCGACAGGTCACGGGTCATCCTTTTTCATCAGAAAATAGATTTTCTGGACTGTAGAAAAATTGATTCAAAATGTCATTTGGAATGTGCCTCATGTTGAATAACTACTTTTTGAAGCTCAATGTGACCAAAATTGCCATTTTTACGGACATTTTCTCCTACTCAGAAGCTTCTTTTTCGACAAATTTCAGGCATTAAAGTGAGTCTAAACACACTTATTTGTGTTCCAAAAGTGATAATTTACATGGAATAGTCATTTGCAGTCGAAAAATTAAACAATAAAAATTTCGATTTCTGACCATCTGGAGAAATTTCGACAGGTCACCGGTCATCGTTTTTCATCAGAAAATTGATTTTCTGGACTGTAGAAAAATTGATTCAAAATGTCATTTGGATTGTGCCTCATGTTGAATAACTACTTTTTGAAACCTCAATGTGACCAAAATTGCCATTATTGCAGACTTTTTCTCCTATTCAGAAGCTTCTATTTCGACTAATTTCAGGCATTAAAGTGAGTCTAAACACACTTATTTTTGTTCCAAAAGTGATAATTTACATGGAATAGTCAATTGCAGTCAAAAAATTGAACATTAAAAAATTTCCATTTCTGACCATCTGGAGAAATTTCGACAGGTCACGGGTCATCGTTTTTCATCAGAAAATTGATTTTTTGGACTGTAGAAAAATTGATTCAAAATGTCATTTGGAATGTGCCTCATGTTGAATAACTACTTTTTAAAGCCTCAATGTGACCAAAATTGCCATTATTACAGACTTTTTCTCCTATTCAGAAGCTTCTATTTCGACCAATTTCAGTCATTAAAGTGAGTCTAAACACACTTATTTGTGTTCCAAAAGTGATAATTTACATGGAATAGTCATTTGCAGTCAAAAAATTAAACAATAAAAATTTCGATTTCTGACCATCTGGAGAAATTTCGACAGGTCACGGGTCATCGTTTTTCATCAGAAAATTGATTTTTTGGACTGTAAAAAAATTGATTTAAAATGTCATTTGGATTGTGCCTCATGTTGAATAACTACTTTTTGAAACCTCAATGTGACCAAAAGTGCCATTATTGCAGACTTTTTCTCCTATTCAGAAGCTTCTATTTCGAACAATTTCAGGCATTAAAGTGACTCTAAACACACTTATTTTAGTTCCAAAAGTGATAATTTACATGGAATAGTCATTTGCAGTCAAAAAATTAAACATTAAAACATTTCCATTTCTGACCATCTGGAGAAATTTCGACAGGTCACGGGTCATCCTTTTTCATCAGAAAATTGATTTTCTGGACTGTAGAAAATTGATTCAAAATGTCATTTGGAATGTGCCTCATGTTGAATAACTACTTTTTGAAGCCTCAGGTGACCAAAATTGCCATTTTTACGGACATTTTCTCCTACTCAGAAGCTTCTTTTTCGACCAATTTCAGGCATTAAACTGACTCTAAACACACTTGTTTTTGTTCCAAAAGTGATAATTTACATAGAATAGTCATTTGCAGTCAAAAAATTAAACAATAAAAATTTCGATTTCTGACCATCTGGAGAAATTTCGACAGGTCACGGGTCATCGTTTTTCATCAGAAAATTGATTTTTTGGACTGTAGAAAAATTGATTCAAAATGTCATTTGGAATGTGCCTCATGTTGAATAACTACTTTTTAAAGCCTCAATGTGACCAAAATTGCCATTATTACAGACTTTTTCTCCTATTCAGAAGCTTCTATTTCGACCAATTTCAGGCATTAACGTGACTCTAAGAACACTTGTTTTTGTTCCAAAAGTGATAATTTACATGGAATAGTCATTTGCAGTCAAAAAATTAAACATTAAAACATTTCCATTTCTGACCATCTGGAGAAATTTCGACAGGTCACGGGTCATCCTTTTTCATCAGAAAATAGATTTTCTGGACTGTAGAAAAATTGATTCAAAATGTCATTTGGAATGTGCCTCATGTTGAATAACTACTTTTTGAAGCCTCAATGTGACCAAAATTGCCATTTTTACGGACATTTTCTCCTACTCAGAAGCTTCTTTTTCGACAAATTTCAGGCATTAAAGTGAGTCTAAACACACTTATTTGTGTTCCAAAAGTGATAATTTACATGGAATAGTCATTTGCAGTCGAAAAATTAAACAATAAAAATTTCGATTTCTGACCATCTGGAGAAATTTCGACAGGTCACCGGTCATCGTTTTTCATCAGAAAATTGATTTTTTGGACTGTAGAAAAATTGATTCAAAATGTCATTTGGAATGTGCCTCATGTTGAATAACTACTTTTTAAAGCCTCAATGTGACCAAAATTGCCATTATTACAGACTTTTTCTCCTATTTAGAAGCTTCTATTTCGACCAATTTCAGGCATTAACGTGACTCTAAAAACACTTGTTTTTGTTCCAAAAGTGATAATTTACATGGAATAGTCATTTGCAGTCAAAAAATTAAACATTAAAACATTTCCATTTCTGACCATCTGGAGAAATTTCGACAGGTCACGGGTCATCCTTTTTCATCAGAAAATAGATTTTCTGGACTGTAGAAAAATTGATTCAAAATGTCATTTGGAATGTGCCTCATGTTGAATAACTACTTTTTGAAGCCTCAATGTGACCAAAATTGCCATTTTTACGGACATTTTCTCCTACTCAGAAGCTTCTTTTTCGACAAATTTCAGGCATTAAACTGACTCTAAACACACTTGTTTTTGTTCCAAAAGTGATAATTTACATGGAATAGTCATTTGCAGTCAAAAAATTAAACAATACAAATTTCGATTTCTGACCATCTGGAGAAATTTCGACAGGTCACGGGTCATCGTTTTTCATCAGAAAATTGATTTTTTGGACTGTAGAAAAATTGATTCAAAATGTCATTTGGATTGTGCCTCATGTTGAATAACTACTTTTTGAAACCTCAATGTGACCAAAGTTGCCATTATTGCAGACTTTTTCTCCTATTCAGAAGCTTCTATTTCCACTAATTTCAGGCATTAAAGTGAGTCTAAACACACTTGTTTTTGTTCCAAAAGTGATAATTTACATGGAATAGTCAATTGCAGTCAAAAAATTGAAACATTAAAAAATTTCCATTTCTGACCATCTGGAGAAAGTTCGACAGGTCAAGGGTCATCGTTTTTCATCAGAAAATTGATTTTTTGGACTGTAGAAAAATTGATTCAAAATGTCATTTGGAATGTGCCTCATGTTGAATAACTACTTTTTAAAGCCTCAATGTGACCAAAATTGCCATTATTACAGACTTTTTCTCCTATTCAGAAGCTTCTATTTCGACCAATTTCAGTCATTAAAGGGAGTCTAAACACACTTATTTTTGTTCCAAAAGTGATAATTTACATGGAATAGTCATTTGCAGTCAAAAAATTAAACAATACAAATTTCGATTTCTGACCATCTGGAGAAATTTCGACAGGTCACGGGTCATCGTTTTTCATCAGAAAATAGATTTTTTGGACTGTAGAAAAATTGATTCAAAATGTCATTTGGATTGTGCCTCATGTTGAATAACTACTTTTTGAAACCTCAATGTGACCAAAATTGCCATTATTGCAGACTTTTTCTCCTATTCAGAAGCTTCTATTTCGACTAATTTCAGGCATTAAAGTGAGTCTAAACACACTTGTTTTTGTTCCAAAAGTGATAATTTACATGGAATAGTCAATTGCAGTCAAAAAACTAAACATTAAAAAATTTCCATTTCTGACCATGTGGAGAAATTTCGACAGGTCACGGGTCATCGTTTTTCATCAGAAAATTGATTTTTTGGACTGTAGAAAAATTGATTCAAAATGTCATTTGGAATGTGCCTCATGTTGAATAACTACTTTTTAAAGCCTCAATGTGACCAAAATTGCCATTATTACAGACTTTTTCTCCTATTCAGTAGCTTCTATTTCGAACAATTTCAGGCATTAAAGTGACTCTAAACACACTTATTTTAGTTCCAAAAGTGATAATTTACATGGAATAGTCATTGGCAGTTCAAAAAATTAAACATTAAAACATTTCCATTTCTGACCATCTGGAGAAATTTCGATAGGTCACGGGTCATCCTTTTTCATCAGAAAATTGATTTTCTGGACTGTAGAAAAATTGATTCAAAATGTCATTTGGAATGTGCCTCATGTTGAATAACTACTTTTTGAAGCCTCAAGGTGACCAAAATTGCCATTTTTACGTACATTTTCTCCTACTCAGAAGCTTCTTTTTCGACCAATTTCAGGCATTAAACTGACTCTAAACACACTTGTTTTTGTTCCAAAAGTGATAATTTACATGGAATAGTCATTTGCAGTCAAAAAATTAAACAATAAAAATTTCGATTTCTGACCATCTGGAGAAATTTCGACAGGTCACGGGTCATCTTTTTTCATCAGAAAATTGATTTTTTGGACTGTAGAAAAATTGATTCAAAATGTAATTTGGAATGTGCCTCATGTTGAATAACTACTTTTAAAGCCTCAATGTGACCAAAATTGCCATTATTACAGACTTTTTCTCCTATTCAGAAGCTTCTATTTCGACCAATTTCAGGCATTAACGTGACTCTAAAAACACTTGTTTTTGTTCCAAAAGTGATAATTTACATGGAATAGTCATTTGCAGTCAAAAAATTAAACATTAAAACATTTCCATTTCTGACCATCTGGAGAAATTTCGACAGGTCACGGGTCATCCTTTTTCATCAGAAAATTGATTTTCTGGACTGTAGAAAAATTGATTAAAAATGTCATTTGAAATGTGCCTCATGTTGAATAACTACTTTTTAAATCCTCTGTGTGACCAAAATTGCCATTATTACAGACTTTTACTCCCATTAAGAAGCTTCTATTTCGACCAATTTCAGGCATTAAAGTGACTCTAAAAACACTTGTTTTTGTTCCAAAAGTGATAATTTACATGGAATAGTCATTTTAAGTCCAAAAATTAAACATTGAAAAATGTCCATTTCTGACCATCTGGAGAAATTTCGACAGGTCACGGGTCATCCTTTTTCATCAGAAAATAGATTTTTTGGACTGTAGAAAAATTGATTAAAAATGTCATTTGAAATGTGCCTCATGTTGAATAACTACTTTTTAAATCCTCTGTGTGACCAAAATTGCCATTATTACAGACTTTTACTCCCATTAAGAAGCTTTTATTTCGACCAATTTCAGGCATTAAAGTGACTGTAAAAACACTTGTTTTTGTTCCCAAAGTGATAATTTACATGGAATAGTCATTTGCAGTCAAAAAATTAAACAATAAAAATTTCGATTTCTGACCATCTGGAGAAATTTCGACAGGTCACGGGTCATCCTTTTTCATCAGAAAATTGATTTTCTGGACTGTAGAAAAATTGATTCAAAATGTCATTTGGATTGTGCCTCATGTTGAATAACTACTTTTTGAAACCTCAATGTGACCAAAATTGCCATTATTGCAGACTTTTTCTCCTATTCAGAAGCTTCTATTTCGACTAATTTCAGGCATTAAAGTGAGTCTAAACACACTTATTTTTGTTCCAAAAGTGATAATTTACATGGAATAGTCAATTGCAGTCAAAAAATTAAACATTAAAAAATTTCCATTTCTGACCATCTGGAGAAATTTCGACAGGTCACGGGTCATCGTTTTTCATCAGAAAATTGATTTTTTGGACTGTAGAAAAATTGATTCAAAATGTCATTTGGAATGTGCCTCATGTTGAATAACTACTTTTTAAAGACTCAATGTGACCAAAATTGCCATTATTACAGACTTTTTCTCCTATTCAGAAGCTTCTATTTCGACCAATTTCAGTCATTAAAGTGAGTCTAAACACACTTATTTGTGTTCCAAAAGTGATAATTTACATGGAATAGTCATTTGCAGTCAAAAAATTAAACAATAAAAATTTCGATTTCTGACCATCTGGAGAAATTTTGACAGGTCACGGGTCATCGTTTTTCATCAGAAAATTGATTTTTTGGACTGTAAAAAAATTGATTTAAAATGTCATTTGGATTGTGCCTCATGTTGAATAACTACTTTTTGAAACCTCAATGTGACCAAAAGTGCCATTATTGCAGACTTTTTCTCCTATTCAGAAGCTTCTATTTCGAACAATTTCAGGCATTAAAGTGACTCTAAACACACTTATTTTAGTTCCAAAAGTGATAATTTACATGGAATAGTCATTTGCAGTCAAAAAATTAAACATTAAAACATTTCCATTTCTGACCATCTGGAGAAATTTCGACAGGTCACGGGTCATCCTTTTTCATCAGAAAATTGATTTTCTGGACTGTAGAAAATTGATTCAAAATGTCATTTGGAATGTGCCTCATGTTGAATAACTACTTTTTGAAGCCTCAGGTGACCAAAATTGCCATTTTTACGGACATTTTCTCCTACTCAGAAGCTTCTTTTTCGACCAATTTCAGGCATTAAACTGACTCTAAACACACTTGTTTTTGTTCCAAAAGTGATAATTTACATAGAATAGTCATTTGCAGTCAAAAAATTAAACAATAAAAATTTCGATTTCTGACCATCTGGAGAAATTTCGACAGGTCACGGGTCATCGTTTTTCATCAGAAAATTGATTTTTTGGACTGTAGAAAAATTGATTCAAAATGTCATTTGGAATGTGCCTCATGTTGAATAACTACTTTTTAAAGCCTCAATGTGACCAAAATTGCCATTATTACAGACTTTTTCTCCTATTCAGAAGCTTCTATTTCGACCAATTTCAGGCATTAACGTGACTCTAAGAACACTTGTTTTTGTTCCAAAAGTGATAATTTACATGGAATAGTCATTTGCAGTCAAAAAATTAAACATTAAAACATTTCCATTTCTGACCATCTGGAGAAATTTCGACAGGTCACGGGTCATCCTTTTTCATCAGAAAATAGATTTTCTGGACTGTAGAAAAATTGATTCAAAATGTCATTTGGAATGTGCCTCATGTTGAATAACTACTTTTTGAAGCCTCAATGTGACCAAAATTGCCATTTTTACGGACATTTTCTCCTACTCAGAAGCTTCTTTTTCGACAAATTTCAGGCATTAAAGTGAGTCTAAACACACTTATTTGTGTTCCAAAAGTGATAATTTACATGGAATAGTCATTTGCAGTCGAAAAATTAAACAATAAAAATTTCGATTTCTGACCATCTGGAGAAATTTCGACAGGTCACCGGTCATCGTTTTTCATCAGAAAATTGATTTTTTGGACTGTAGAAAAATTGATTCAAAATGTCATTTGGAATGTGCCTCATGTTGAATAACTACTTTTTAAAGCCTCAATGTGACCAAAATTGCCATTATTACAGACTTTTTCTCCTATTTAGAAGCTTCTATTTCGACCAATTTCAGGCATTAACGTGACTCTAAAAACACTTGTTTTTGTTCCAAAAGTGATAATTTACATGGAATAGTCATTTGCAGTCAAAAAATTAAACATTAAAACATTTCCATTTCTGACCATCTGGAGAAATTTCGACAGGTCACGGGTCATCCTTTTTCATCAGAAAATTGATTTTCTGGACTGTAGAAAAATTGATTCAAAATGTCATTTGGATTGTGCCTCATGTTGAATAACTACTTTTTGAAACCTCAATGTGACCAAAATTGCCATTATTGCAGACTTTTTCTCCTATTCAGAAGCTTCTATTTCGACTAATTTCAGGCATTAAAGTGAGTCTAAACACACTTATTTTTGTTCCAAAAGTGATAATTTACATGGAATAGTCAATTGCAGTCAAAAAATTAAACATTAAAAAATTTCCATTTCTGACCATCTGGAGAAATTTCGACAGGTCACGGGTCATCGTTTTTCATCAGAAAATTGATTTTTTGGACTGTAGAAAAATTGATTCAAAATGTCATTTGGAATGTGCCTCATGTTGAATAACTACTTTTTAAAGCCTCAATGTGACCAAAATTGCCATTATTACAGACTTTTTCTCCTATTCAGAAGCTTCTATTTCGACCAATTTCAGTCATTAAAGTGAGTCTAAACACACTTATTTGTGTTCCAAAAGTGATAATTTACATGGAATAGTCATTTGCAGTCAAAAAATTAAACAATAAAAATTTCGATTTCTGACCATCTGGAGAAATTTTGACAGGTCACGGGTCATCGTTTTTCATCAGAAAATTGATTTTTTGGACTGTAAAAAAATTGATTTAAAATGTCATTTGGATTGTGCCTCATGTTGAATAACTACTTTTTGAAACCTCAATGTGACCAAAAGTGCCATTATTGCAGACTTTTTCTCCTATTCAGAAGCTTCTATTTCGAACAATTTCAGGCATTAAAGTGACTCTAAACACACTTATTTTAGTTCCAAAAGTGATAATTTACATGGAATAGTCATTTGCAGTCAAAAAATTAAACATTAAAACATTTCCATTTCTGACCATCTGGAGAAATTTCGACAGGTCACGGGTCATCCTTTTTCATCAGAAAATTGATTTTCTGGACTGTAGAAAATTGATTCAAAATGTCATTTGGAATGTGCCTCATGTTGAATAACTACTTTTTGAAGCCTCAGGTGACCAAAATTGCCATTTTTACGGACATTTTCTCCTACTCAGAAGCTTCTTTTTCGACCAATTTCAGGCATTAAACTGACTCTAAACACACTTGTTTTTGTTCCAAAAGTGATAATTTACATAGAATAGTCATTTGCAGTCAAAAAATTAAACAATAAAAATTTCGATTTCTGACCATCTGGAGAAATTTCGACAGGTCACGGGTCATCGTTTTTCATCAGAAAATTGATTTTTTGGACTGTAGAAAAATTGATTCAAAATGTCATTTGGAATGTGCCTCATGTTGAATAACTACTTTTTAAAGCCTCAATGTGACCAAAATTGCCATTATTACAGACTTTTTCTCCTATTCAGAAGCTTCTATTTCGACCAATTTCAGGCATTAACGTGACTCTAAGAACACTTGTTTTTGTTCCAAAAGTGATAATTTACATGGAATAGTCATTTGCAGTCAAAAAATTAAACATTAAAACATTTCCATTTCTGACCATCTGGAGAAATTTCGACAGGTCACGGGTCATCCTTTTTCATCAGAAAATAGATTTTCTGGACTGTAGAAAAATTGATTCAAAATGTCATTTGGAATGTGCCTCATGTTGAATAACTACTTTTTGAAGCCTCAATGTGACCAAAATTGCCATTTTTACGGACATTTTCTCCTACTCAGAAGCTTCTTTTTCGACAAATTTCAGGCATTAAAGTGAGTCTAAACACACTTATTTGTGTTCCAAAAGTGATAATTTACATGGAATAGTCATTTGCAGTCGAAAAATTAAACAATAAAAATTTCGATTTCTGACCATCTGGAGAAATTTCGACAGGTCACCGGTCATCGTTTTTCATCAGAAAATTGATTTTTTGGACTGTAGAAAAATTGATTCAAAATGTCATTTGGAATGTGCCTCATGTTGAATAACTACTTTTTAAAGCCTCAATGTGACCAAAATTGCCATTATTACAGACTTTTTCTCCTATTTAGAAGCTTCTATTTCGACCAATTTCAGGCATTAACGTGACTCTAAAAACACTTGTTTTTGTTCCAAAAGTGATAATTTACATGGAATAGTCATTTGCAGTCAAAAAATTAAACATTAAAACATTTCCATTTCTGACCATCTGGAGAAATTTCGACAGGTCACGGGTCATCCTTTTTCATCAGAAAATAGATTTTCTGGACTGTAGAAAAATTGATTCAAAATGTCATTTGGAATGTGCCTCATGTTGAATAACTACTTTTTGAAGCCTCAATGTGACCAAAATTGCCATTTTTACGGACATTTTCTCCTACTCAGAAGCTTCTTTTTCGACAAATTTCAGGCATTAAACTGACTCTAAACACACTTGTTTTTGTTCCAAAAGTGATAATTTACATGGAATAGTCATTTGCAGTCAAAAAATTAAACAATACAAATTTCGATTTCTGACCATCTGGAGAAATTTCGACAGGTCACGGGTCATCGTTTTTCATCAGAAAATTGATTTTTTGGACTGTAGAAAAATTGATTCAAAATGTCATTTGGATTGTGCCTCATGTTGAATAACTACTTTTTGAAACCTCAATGTGACCAAAGTTGCTATTATTGCAGACTTTTTCTCCTATTCAGAAGCTTCTATTTCCACTAATTTCAGGCATTAAAGTGAGTCTAAACACACTTGTTTTTGTTCCAAAAGTGATAATTTACATGGAATAGTCAATTGCAGTCAAAAAATTGAAACATTAAAAAATTTCCATTTCTGACCATCTGGAGAAAGTTCGACAGGTCAAGGGTCATCGTTTTTCATCAGAAAATTGATTTTTTGGACTGTAGAAAAATTGATTCAAAATGTCATTTGGAATGTGCCTCATGTTGAATAACTACTTTTTAAAGCCTCAATGTGACCAAAATTGCCATTATTACAGACTTTTTCTCCTATTCAGAAGCTTCTATTTCGACCAATTTCAGTCATTAAAGGGAGTCTAAACACACTTATTTTTGTTCCAAAAGTGATAATTTACATGGAATAGTCATTTGCAGTCAAAAAATTAAACAATACAAATTTCGATTTCTGACCATCTGGAGAAATTTCGACAGGTCACGGGTCATCGTTTTTCATCAGAAAATAGATTTTTTGGACTGTAGAAAAATTGATTCAAAATGTCATTTGGATTGTGCCTCATGTTGAATAACTACTTTTTGAAACCTCAATGTGACCAAAATTGCCATTATTGCAGACTTTTTCTCCTATTCAGAAGCTTCTATTTCGACTAATTTCAGGCATTAAAGTGAGTCTAAACACACTTGTTTTTGTTCCAAAAGTGATAATTTACATGGAATAGTCAATTGCAGTCAAAAAACTAAACATTAAAAAATTTCCATTTCTGACCATGTGGAGAAATTTCGACAGGTCACGGGTCATCGTTTTTCATCAGAAAATTGATTTTTTGGACTGTAGAAAAATTGATTCAAAATGTCATTTGGAATGTGCCTCATGTTGAATAACTACTTTTTAAAGCCTCAATGTGACCAAAATTGCCATTATTACAGACTTTTTCTCCTATTCAGTAGCTTCTATTTCGAACAATTTCAGGCATTAAAGTGACTCTAAACACACTTATTTTAGTTCCAAAAGTGATAATTTACATGGAATAGTCATTGGCAGTTCAAAAAATTAAACATTAAAACATTTCCATTTCTGACCATCTGGAGAAATTTCGATAGGTCACGGGTCATCCTTTTTCATCAGAAAATTGATTTTCTGGACTGTAGAAAAATTGATTCAAAATGTCATTTGGAATGTGCCTCATGTTGAATAACTACTTTTTGAAGCCTCAAGGTGACCAAAATTGCCATTTTTGCGTACATTTTCTCCTACTCAGAAGCTTCTTTTTCGACCAATTTCAGGCATTAAACTGACTCTAAACACACTTGTTTTTGTTCCAAAAGTGATAATTTACATGGAATAGTCATTTGCAGTCAAAAAATTAAACAATAAAAATTTCGATTTCTGACCATCTGGAGAAATTTCGACAGGTCACGGGTCATCTTTTTTCATCAGAAAATTGATTTTTTGGACTGTAGAAAAATTGATTCAAAATGTAATTTGGAATGTGCCTCATGTTGAATAACTACTTTTAAAGCCTCAATGTGACCAAAATTGCCATTATTACAGACTTTTTCTCCTATTCAGAAGCTTCTATTTCGACCAATTTCAGGCATTAACGTGACTCTAAAAACACTTGTTTTTGTTCCAAAAGTGATAATTTACATGGAATAGTCATTTGCAGTCAAAAAATTAAACATTAAAACATTTCCATTTCTGACCATCTGGAGAAATTTCGACAGGTCACGGGTCATCCTTTTTCATCAGAAAATTGATTTTCTGGACTGTAGAAAAATTGATTCAAAATGTCATTTGAAATGTGCCTCATGTTGAATAACTACTTTTTAAATCCTCTGTGTGACCAAAATTGCCATTATTACAGACTTTTACTCCCATTAAGAAGCTTCTATTTCGACCAATTTCAGGCATTAAAGTGACTCTAAAAACACTTGTTTTTGTTCCAAAAGTGATAATTTACATGGAATAGTCATTTTAAGTCCAAAAATTAAACATTGAAAAATGTCCATTTCTGACCATCTGGAGAAATTTCGACAGGTCACGGGTCATCCTTTTTCATCAGAAAATAGATTTTTTGGACTGTAGAAAAATTGATTAAAAATGTCATTTGAAATGTGCCTCATGTTGAATAACTACTTTTTATATCCTCTGTGTGACCAAAATTGCCATTATTACAGACTTTTACTCCCATTAAGAAGCTTTTATTTCGACCAATTTCAGGCATTAAAGTGACTGTAAAAACACTTGTTTTTGTTCCCAAAGTGATAATTTACATGGAATAGTCATTTGCAGTCAAAAAATTAAACAATAAAAATTTCGATTTCTGACCATCTGGAGAAATTTCGACAGGTCACGGGTCATCCTTTTTCATCAGAAAATTGATTTTCTGGACTGTAGAAAAATTGATTCAAAATGTCATTTGGATTGTGCCTCATGTTGAATAACTACTTTTTGAAACCTCAATGTGACCAAAATTGCCATTATTGCAGACTTTTTCTCCTATTCAGAAGCTTCTATTTCGACTAATTTCAGGCATTAAAGTGAGTCTAAACACACTTATTTTTGTTCCAAAAGTGATAATTTACATGGAATAGTCAATTGCAGTCAAAAAATTAAACATTAAAAAATTTCCATTTCTGACCATCTGGAGAAATTTCGACAGGTCACGGGTCATCGTTTTTCATCAGAAAATTGATTTTTTGGACTGTAGAAAAATTGATTCAAAATGTCATTTGGAATGTGCCTCATGTTGAATAACTACTTTTTAAAGCCTCAATGTGACCAAAATTGCCATTATTACAGACTTTTTCTCCTATTCAGAAGCTTCTATTTCGACCAATTTCAGTCATTAAAGTGAGTCTAAACACACTTATTTGTGTTCCAAAAGTGATAATTTACATGGAATAGTCATTTGCAGTCAAAAAATTAAACAATAAAAATTTCGATTTCTGACCATCTGGAGAAATTTTGACAGGTCACGGGTCATCGTTTTTCATCAGAAAATTGATTTTTTGGACTGTAAAAAAATTGATTTAAAATGTCATTTGGATTGTGCCTCATGTTGAATAACTACTTTTTGAAACCTCAATGTGACCAAAAGTGCCATTATTGCAGACTTTTTCTCCTATTCAGAAGCTTCTATTTCGAACAATTTCAGGCATTAAAGTGACTCTAAACACACTTATTTTAGTTCCAAAAGTGATAATTTACATGGAATAGTCATTTGCAGTCAAAAAATTAAACATTAAAACATTTCCATTTCTGACCATCTGGAGAAATTTCGACAGGTCACGGGTCATCCTTTTTCATCAGAAAATTGATTTTCTGGACTGTAGAAAATTGATTCAAAATGTCATTTGGAATGTGCCTCATGTTGAATAATTACTTTTTGAAGCCTCAGGTGACCAAAATTGCCATTTTTACGGACATTTTCTCCTACTCAGAAGCTTCTTTTTCGACCACTTTCAGGCATTAAACTGACTCTAAACACACTTGTTTTTGTTCCAAAAGTGATAATTTACATAGAATAGTCATTTGCAGTCAAAAAATTAAACATTAAAACATTTCCATTTCTGACCATCTGGAGAAATTTCGACAGGTCACGGGTCATCCTTTTTCATCAGAAAATAGATTTTCTGGACTGTAGAAAAATTGATTCAAAATGTCATTTGGAATGTGCCTCATGTTGAATAACTACTTTTTGAAGCCTCAATGTGACCAAAATTGCCATTTTTACGGACATTTTCTCCTACTCAGAAGCTTCTATTTCGAACAATTTCAGGCATTAAAGTGACTCTAAACACACTTATTTTAGTTCCAAAAGTGATAATTTACATGGAATAGTCATTTTAAGTCCAAAAATTAAACATTGAAAAATGTCCATTTCTGACCATCTGGAGAAATTTCGACAGGTCACGGGTCATCCTTTTTCATCAGAAAATAGATTTTTTGGACTGTAGAAAAATTGATTAAAAATGTCATTTGAAATGTGCCTCATGTTGAATAACTACTTTTTAAATCCTCTGTGTGACCAAAATTGCCATTATTACAGACTTTTACTCCCATTAAGAAGCTTTTATTTCGACCAATTTCAGGCATTAAAGTGACTGTAAAAACACTTGTTTTTGTTCCCAAAGAGATAATTTACATGGAATAGTCATTTGCAGTCAAAAAATTAAACATTAAAACATTTCCATTTCTGACCATCTGGAGAAATTTCGACAGGTCACGGGTCATCCTTTTTCATCAGAAAAAAGATTTTCTGGACTGTAGAAAAATTGATTCAAAATGTCATTTGGAATGTGCCTCATGTTGAATAACTACTTTTTAAAGCCTCAATGTGACCAAAATTGCCATTATTACAGACTTTTTCTCCTATTCAGAAGCTTCTATTTCGACCAATTTCAGTCATTAAAGTGAGTCTAAACACACTTATTTGTGTTCCAAAAGTGATAATTTACATGGAATAGTCATTTGCAGTCAAAAAATTAAACAATAAAAATTTCGATTTCTGACCATCTGGAGAAATTTCGACAGGTCACGGGTCATCGTTTTTCATCAGAAAATTGATTTTTTGGACTATAAAAAAATTGATTTAAAATGTCATTTGGATTGTGCCTCATGTTGAATAACTACTTTTTGAAACCTCAATGTGACCAAAAGTGCCATTATTGCAGACTTTTTCTCCTATTCAGAAGCTTCTATTTCGAACAATTTCAGGCATTAAAGTGACTCTAAACACACTTATTTTAGTTCCAAAAGTGATAATTTACATGGAATAGTCATTTGCAGTCAAAAAATTAAACATTAAAACATTTCCATTTCTGACCATCTGGAGAAATTTCGACAGCTCACGGGTCATCCTTTTTCATCAGAAAATTGATTTTCTGGACTGTAGAAAATTGATTCAAAATGTCATTTGGAATGTGCCTCATGTTGAATAACTACTTTTTGAAGCCTCAGGTGACCAAAATTGCCATTTTTACGGACATTTTCTCCTACTCAGAAGCTTCTTTTTCGACCAATTTCAGGCATTAAACTGACTCTAAACACACTTGTTTTTGTTCCAAAAGTGATAATTTACATAGAATAGTCATTTGCAGTCAAAAAATTAAACAATAAAAATTTCGATTTCTGACCATCTGGAGAAATTTCGACAGGTCACGGGTCATCGTTTTTCATCAGAAAATTGATTTTTTGGACTGTAGAAAAATTGATTCAAAATGTAATTTGGAATGTGCCTCATGTTGAATAACTACTTTTTAAAGCCTCAATGTGACCAAAATTGCCATTATTACAGACTTTTTCTCCTATTCAGAAGCTTCTATTTCGACCAATTTCAGGCATTAACGTGACTCTAAAAACCCTTGTTTTTGTTCCAAAAGTGATAATTTACATGGAATAGTCATTTGCAGTCAAAAAATTAAACATTAAAACATTTCCATTTCTGACCATCTGGAGAAATTTCGACAGGTCACGGGTCATCCTTTTTCATCAGAAAAAAGATTTTCTGGACTGTAGAAAAATTGATTCAAAATGTCATTTGGAATGTGCCTCATGTTGAATAACTACTTTTTGAAGCCTCAATGTGACCAAAATTGCCATTTTTACGGACATTTTCTCCTACTCAGAAGCTTCTTTTTCGACAAATTTCAGGCATTAAAGTGAGTCTAAACACACTTATTTGTGTTCCAAAAGTGATAATTTACATGGAATAGTCATTTGCAGTCAAAAAATTAAACAATAAAAATTTCGATTTCTGACCATCTGGAGAAAGTTCGACAGGTCACCGGTCATCGTTTTTCATCAGAAAATTGATTTTTTGGACTGTAGAAAAATTGATTCAAAATGTCATTTGGAATGTGCCTCATGTTGAATAACTACTTTTTAAAGCCTCAATGTGACCAAAATTGCCATTATTACAGACTTTTTCTCCTATTCAGAAGCTTCTATTTCGACCAATTTCAGGCATTAAAGTGACTCTAAAAACACTTGTTTTTGTTCCAAAAGTGATAATTTACATGGAATAGTCATTTGCAGTCAAAAAATTAAACATTAAAACATTTCCATTTCTGACCATCTGGAGAAATTTCGACAGGTCACGGGTCATCCTTTTTCATCAGAAAATAGATTTTCTGGACTGTAGAAAAATTGATTCAAAATGTCATTTGGAATGTGCCTCATGTTGAATAACTACTTTTTGAAGCCTCAATGTGACCAAAATTGCCATTTTTACGGACATTTTCTCCTACTCAGAAGCTTCTTTTTCGACAAATTTCAGGCATTAAACTGACTCTAAACACACTTGTTCTTGTTCCAAAAGTGATAATTTACATGGAATAGTCATTTGCAGTCAAAAAATTAAACAATACAAATTTCGATTTCTGACCATCTGGAGAAATTTCGACAGGTCAAGGGTCATCGTTTTTCATCAGAAAATTGATTTTCTGGACTGTAGAAAAATTGATTCAAAATGTCATTTGGAATGTGCCTCATGTTGAGTAACTACTTTTTGAAGCCTCAAGGTGACCAAAATTGCCATTTTTACGGACATTTTCTCCTACTCAGAAGCTTCTTTTTCGACCAATTTCAGGCATTAAACTGACTCTAAACACACTTGTTTTTGTTCCAAAAGTGATAATTTACATGGAATAGTCATTTGCAGTCAAAAAATTAAACAATAAAAATTTCGATTTCTGACCATCTGGAGAAATTTCGACAGGTCACAGGTCATCTTTTTTCATCAGAAAATTGATTTTTTGGACTGTAGAAAAATTGATTCAAAATGTCATTTGGATTGTGCCTCATGTTGAATAACTACTTTTTGAAACCTCAATGTGACCAAAGTTGCCATTATTGCAGACTTTTTCTCCTATTCAGAAGCTTCTATTTCCACTAATTTCAGGCATTAAAGTGAGTCTAAACACACTTGTTTTTGTTCCAAAAGTGATAATTTACATGGAATAGTCAATTGCAGTCAAAAAATTGAAACATTAAACAATTTCCATTTCTGACCATCTGGAGAAAGTTCGACAGGTCAAGGGTCATCGTTTTTCATCAGAAAATTGATTTTTTGGACTGTAGAAAAATTGATTCAAAATGTCATTTGGAATGTGCCTCATGTTGAATAACTACTTTTTAAAGCCTCAATGTGACCAAAATTGCCATTATTACAGACTTTTTCTCCTATTCAGAAGCTTCTATTTCGACCAATTTCAGTCATTAAAGTGAGTCTAAACACACTTATTTTTGTTCCAAAAGTGATAATTTACATGGAATAGTCATTTGCAGTCAAAAAATTAAACAATAAAAATTTCGATTTCTGAACATCTGGAGAAATTTCGACAGGTCACGGGTCATCGTTTTTCATCAGAAAATTGATTTTTTGGACTGTAAAAAAATTGATTTAAAATGTCATTTGGATTGTGCCTCATGTTGAATAACTACTTTTTGAAACCTCAATGTGACCAAAAGTGCCATTATTGCAGACTTTTTCTCCTATTCAGAAGCTTCTATTTCGAACAATTTCAGGCATTAAAGTGACTCTAAACACACTTATTTTAGTTCCAAAAGTGATAATTTACATGGAATAGTCATTGGCAGTTCAAAAAATTAAACATTAAAACATTTCCATTTCTGACCATCTGGAGAAATTTCGATAGGTCACGGGTCATCCTTTTTCATCAGAAAATTGATTTTCTGGACTGTAGAAAAATTGATTCAAAATGTCATTTGGAATGTGCCTCATGTTGAGTAACTACTTTTTGAAGCCTCAAGGTGACCAAAATTGCCATTTTTACGGACATTTTCTCCTACTCAGAAGCTTCTTTTTCGACCAATTTCAGGCATTAAACTGACTCTAAACACACTTGTTTTTGTTCCAAAAGTGATAATTTACATGGAATAGTCATTTGCAGTCAAAAAATTAAACAATAAAAATTTCGATTTCTGACCATCTGGAGAAATTTCGACAGGTCACAGGTCATCTTTTTTCATCAGAAAATTGATTTTTTGGACTGTAGAAAAATTGATTCAAAATGTAATTTGGAATGTGCCTCATGTTGAATAACTACTTTTAAAGCCTCAATGTGACCAAAATTGCCATTATTACAGACTTTTTCTCCTATTCAGAAGCTTCTATTTCGACCAATTTCAGGCATTAACGTGACTCTAAAAACACTTGTTTTTGTTCCAAAAGTGATAATTTACATGGAATAGTCATTTGCAGTCAAAAAATTAAACATTAAAACATTTCCATTTCTGACCATCTGGAGAAATTTCGACAGGTCACGGGTCATCCTTTTTCATCAGAAAATTGATTTTCTGGACTGTAGAAAAATTGATTAAAAATGTCATTTGAAATGTGCCTCATGTTGAATAACTACTTTTTAAATCCTCTGTGTGACCAAAATTGCCATTATTACAGACTTTTACTCCCATTAAGAAGCTTCTATTTCGACCAATTTCAGGCATTAAAGTGACTCTAAAAACACTTGTTTTTGTTCCAAAAGTAATAATTTACATGGAATAGTCATTTTAAGTCCAAAAATTAAACATTGAAAAATGTCCATTTCTGACCATCTGGAGAAATTTCGACAGGTCACGGGTCATCCTTTTTCATCAGAAAATAGATTTTTTGGACTGTAGAAAAATTGATTAAAAATGTCATTTGAAATGTGCCTCATGTTGAATAACTACTTTTTAAATCCTCTGTGTGACCAAAATTGCCATTATTACAGACTTTTACTCCCATTAAGAAGCTTTTATTTCGACCAATTTCAGGCATTAAAGTGACTGTAAAAACACTTGTTTTTGTTCCCAAAGTGATAATTTACATGGAATAGTCATTTGCAGTCAAAAAATTAAACATTAAAACATTTCCATTTCTGACCATCTGGAGAAATTTCGACAGGTCACGGGTCATCCTTTTTCATCAGAAAATTGATTTTCTGGACTGTAGAAAAATTGATTCAAAATGTCATTTGGATTGTGCCTCATGTTGAATAACTACTTTTTGAAACCTCAATGTGACCAAAATTGCCATTATTGCAGACTTTTTCTCCTATTCAGAAGCTTCTATTTCGACTAATTTCAGGCATTAAAGTGAGTCTAAACACACTTATTTTTGTTCCAAAAGTGATAATTTACATGGAATAGTCAATTGCAGTCAAAAAATTAAACATTAAAAAATTTCCATTTCTGACCATCTGGAGAAATTTCGACAGGTCACGGGTCATCGTTTTTCATCAGAAAATTGATTTTTTGGACTGTAAAAAAATTGATTTAAAATGTCATTTGGATTGTGCCTCATGTTGAATAACTACTTTTTGAAACCTCAATGTGACCAAAAGTGCCATTATTGCAGACTTTTTCTCCTATTCAAAAGCTTCTATTTCGAACAATTTCAGGCATTAAAGTGACTCTAAACACACTTATTTTAGTTCCAAAAGTGATAATTTACATGGAATAGTCATTTGCAGTCAAAAAATTAAACATTAAAACATTTCCATTTCTGACCATCTGGAGAAATTTCGACAGGTCACGGGTCATCCTTTTTCATCAGAAAATTGATTTTCTGGACTGTAGAAAATTGATTCAAAATGTCATTTTGAATGTGCCTCATGTTGAATAACTACTTTTTGAAGCCTCAGGTGACCAAAATTGCCATTTTTACGGACATTTTCTCCTACTCAGAAGCTTCTTTTTCGACCAATTTCAGGCATTAAACTGACTCTAAACACACTTGTTTTTGTTCCAAAAGTGATAATTTACATAGAATAGTCATTTGCAGTCAAAAAATTAAACAATAAAAATTTCGATTTCTGACCATCTGGAGAAATTTCGACAGGTCACGGGTCATCGTTTTTCATCAGAAAATTGATTTTTTGGACTGTAGAAAAATTGATTCAAAATGTCATTTGGAATGTGCCTCATGTTGAATAACTACTTTTTAAAGCCTCAATGTGACCAAAATTGCCATTATTACAGACTTTTTCTCCTATTCAGAAGCTTCTATTTCGACCAATTTCAGGCATTAACGTGACTCTAAGAACACTTGTTTTTGCTCCAAAAGTGATAATTTACATGGAATAGTCATTTGCAGTCAAAAAATTAAACATTAAAACATTTCCATTTCTGACCATCTGGAGAAATTTCGACAGGTCACGGGTCATCCTTTTTCATCAGAAAATATATTTTCTGGACTGTAGAAAAATTGATTCAAAATGTCATTTGGAATGTGCCTCATGTTGAATAACTACTTTTTGAAGCCTCAATGTGACCAAAATTGCCATTTTTACGGACATTTTCTCCTACTCAGAAGCTTCTTTTTCGACAAATTTCAGGCATTAAAGTGAGTCTAAACACACTTATTTGTGTTCCAAAAGTGATAATTTACATGGAATAGTCATTTGCAGTCAAAAAATTAAACAATAAAAACTTCGATTTCTGACCATCTGGAGAAATTTCGACAGGTCACCGGTCATCGTTTTTCATCAGAAAATTGATTTTTTGGACTGTAGAAAAATTGATTCAAAATGTCATTTGGAATGTGCCTCATGTTGAATAACTACTTTTTAAAGCCTCAATGAGACCAAAATTGCCATTATTACAGACTTTTTCTCCTATTCAGAAGCTTCTATTTCGACCAATTTCAGGCATTAACGTGACTCTAAAAACACTTGTTTTTGTTCCAAAAGTGATAATTTACATAGAATAGTCATTTTAAGTCCAAAAATTAAACATTGAAAAATGTCCATTTCTGACCATCTGGAGAAATTTCGACAGGTCACGGGTCATCCTTTTTCATCAGAAAATAGATTTTCTGGACTGTAGAAAAATTGATTCAAAATGTCATTTGGAATGTGCCTCATGTTGAATAACTACTTTTTGAAGCCTCAATGTGACCAAAATTGCCATTTTTACGGACATTTTCTCCTACTCAGAAGCTTCTTTTTCGACAAATTTCAGGCATTAAACTGACTCTAAACACACTTGTTTTTGTTCCAAAAGTGATAATTTACATGGAATAGTCATTTGCAGTCAAAAAATTAAACAATACAAATTTCGATTTCTGACCATCTGGAGAAATTTCGACAGGTCACGGGTCATCGTTTTTCATCAGAAAATTGATTTTTTGGACTGTAGAAAAATTGATTCAAAATGTCATTTGGATTGTGCCTCATGTTGAATAACTACTTTTTGAAACCTCAATGTGACCAAAGTTGCCATTATTGCAGACTTTTTCTCCTATTCAGAAGCTTCTATTTCCACTAATTTCAGGCATTAAAGTGAGTCTAAACACACTTGTTTTTGTTCCAAAAGTGATAATTTACATGGAATAGTCAATTGCAGTCAAAAAATTGAAACATTAAAAAATTT
Organism: Triturus cristatus; assembly: GCF_964204655.1. Taxonomy (NCBI): domain Eukaryota; kingdom Metazoa; phylum Chordata; class Amphibia; order Caudata; family Salamandridae; genus Triturus; species Triturus cristatus. Next base: position 45,074 of record NW_028187361.1, read on the forward strand.
CCATTTCTGACCATCTGGAGAAAGTTCGACAGGTCAAGGGTCATCGTTTTTCATCAGAAAATTGATTTTTTGGACTGTAGAAAAATTGATTCAAAATGTCATTTGGAATGTGCCTCATGTTGAATAACTGCTTTTTAAAGCCTCAATGTGACCAAAATTGCCATTATTACAGACTTTTTCTCCTATTCAGAAGCTTCTATTTCGACCAATTTCAGTCATTAAAGGGAGTCTAAACACACTTATTTTTGTTCCAAAAGTGATAATTTACATGGAATAGTCATTTGCAGTCAAAAAATTAAACAATACAAATTTCGATTTCTGACCATCTGGAGAAATTTCGACAGGTCACGGGTCATTGTTTTTCATCAGAAAATAGATTTTTTGGACTGTAGAAAAATTGATTCAAAATGTCATTTGGATTGTGCCTCATGTTGAATAACTACTTTTTGAAACCTCAATGTGACCAAAATTGCCATTATTGCAGACTTTTTCTCCTATTCAGAAGCTTCTATTTCGACTAATTTCAGGCATTAAAGTGAGTCTAAACACACTTGTTTTTGTTCCAAAAGTGATAATTTACATGGAATAGTCAATTGCAGTCAAAAAACTAAACATTAAAAAATTTCCATTTCTGACCATGTGGAGAAATTTCGACAGGTCACGGGTCATCGTTTTTCATCAGAAAATTGATTTTTTGGACTGTAGAAAAATTGATTCAAAATGTCATTTGGAATGTGCCTCATGTTGAATAACTACTTTTTAAAGCCTCAATGTGACCAAAATTGCCATTATTACAGACTTTTTCTCCTATTCAGAAGCTTCTATTTCGACCAATTTCAGTCATTAAAGTGAGTCTAAACACACTTATTTTTGTTCCAAAAGTGATAATTTACATGGAATAGTCATTTGCAGTCAAAAAATTAAACAATAAAAATTTCGATTTCTGAACATCTGGAGAAATTTCGACAGGTCACGGGTCATCGTTTTTCATCAGAAAATTGATTTTTTGGACTGTAGAAAAATTGATTCAAAATGTCATTTGGAATGTGCCTCATGTTGAATAACTACTTTTTAAAGCCTCAATGTGACCAAAATTGCCATTATTACAGACTTTTTCTCCTATTCAGAAGCTTCTATTTCGACCAATTTCAGGCATTAACGTGACTCTAAGAACACTTGTTTTTGTTCCAAAAGTGATAATTTACATGGAATAGTCATTTGCAGTCAAAAAATGAAACATTAAAACATTTCCATTTCTGACCATCTGGAGAAATTTCGACAGGTCACGGGTCATCCTTTTTCATCAGAAAATAGATTTTCTGGACTGTAGAAAAATTGATTCAAAATGTCATTTGGAATGCGCCTCATGTTGAATAACTACTTTTTGAAGCCTCAATGTGACCAAAATTGCCATTTTTACGGACATTTTCTCCTACTCAGAAGCTTCTTTTTCGACAAATTTCAGGCATTAAAGTGAGTCTAAACACACTTATTTGTGTTCCAAAAGTGATAATTTACATGGAATAGTCATTTGCAGTCAAAAAATTAAACAATAAAAATTTCGATTTCTGACCATCTGGAGAAATTTCGACAGGTCACCGGTCATCGTTTTTCATCAGAAAATTGATTTTTTGGACTGTAGAAAAATTTATTCAAAATGTCATTTGGAATGTGCCTTATGTTGAATAACTACTTTTTAAAGCCTCAATGTGACCAAAATTGCCATTATTACAGACTTTTTCTCCTATTCAGAAGCTTCTATTTCGACCAATTTCAGGCATTAACGTGACTCTAAAAACACTTGTTTTTGTTCCAAAAGTGATAATTTACATGGAATAGTCATTTGCAGTCAAAAAATTAAACATTAAAACATTTCCATTTCTGACCATCTGGAGAAATTTCGACAGGTCACGGGTCATCCTTTTTCATCAGAAAATAGATTTTCTGGACTGTAGAAAAATTGATTCAAAATGTCATTTGGAATGTGCCTCATGTTGAATAACTACTTTTTGAAGCCTCAATGTGACCAAAATTGCCATTTTTACGGACATTTTCTCCTACTCAGAAGCTTCTTTTTCGACAAATTTCAGGCATTAAACTGACTCTAAACACACTTGTTTTTGTTCCAAAAGTGATAATTTACATGGAATAGTCATTTGCAGTCAAAAAATTAAACAATACAAATTTCGATTTCTGACCATCTGGAGAAATTTCGACAGGTCACGGGTCATCGTTTTTCATCAGAAAATTGATTTTTTGGACTGTAGAAAAATTGATTCAAAATGTCATTTGGATTGTGCCTCATGTTGAATAACTACTTTTTGAAACCTCAATGTGACCAAAGTTGCCATTATTGCAGACTTTTTCTCCTATTCAGAAGCTTCTATTTCCACTAATTTCAGGCATTAAAGTGAGTCTAAACACACTTATTTTTGTTCCAAAAGTGATAATTTACATGGAATAGTCAATTGCAGTCAAAAAATTAAACATTAAAAAATTTCCATTTCTGACCATCTGGAGAAATTTCGACAGGTCACGGGTCATCGTTTTTCATCAGAAAATTGATTTTTTGGACTGTAGAAAAATTGATTCAAAATGTCATTTGGAATGTGCCTCATGTTGAATAACTACTTTTTAAAGCCTCAATGTGACCAAAATTGCCATTATTACAGACTTTTTCTCCTATTCAGAAGCTTCTATTTCGACCAATTTCAGTCATTAAAGTGAGTCTAAACACACTTATTTGTGTTCCAAAAGTGATAATTTACATGGAATAGTCATTTGCAGTCAAAAAATTAAACAATAAAAATTTCGATTTCTGACCATCTGGAGAAATTTCGACAGGTCACGGGTCATCGTTTTTCATCAGAAAATTGATTTTTTGGACTGTAGAAAAATTGATTCAAAATGTCATTTGGAATGTGCCTCATGTTGAATAACTACTTTTTAAAGCCTCAATGTGACCAAAATTGCCATTATTACAGACTTTTTCTCCTATTCAGAAGCTTCTATTTCGACCAATTTCAGGCATTAACGTGACTCTAAAAACACTTGTTTTTGTTCCAAAAGTGATAATTTACATGGAATAGTCATTTGCAGTCAAAAAATTAAACATTAAAACATTTCCATTTCTGACCATCTGGAGAAATTTCGACAGGTCACGGGTCATCCTTTTTCATCAGAAAAAAGATTTTCTGGACTGTAGAAAAATTGATTCAAAATGTCATTTGGAATGTGCCTCATGTTGAATAACTACTTTTTGAAGCCTCAATGTGACCAAAATTGCCATTTTTACGGACATTTTCTCCTACTCAGAAGCTTCTTTTTCGACCAATTTCAGGCATTAAACTGACTCTAAACACACTTGTTTTTGTTCCAAAAGTGATAATTTACATGGAATAGTCATTTGCAGTCAAAAAATTAAACAATAAAAATTTCGATTTCTGACCATCTGGAGAAATTTCGACAGGTCACGGGTCATCTTTTTTCATCAGAAAATTGATTTTTTGGACTGTAGAAAAATTGATTCAAAATGTAATTTGGAATGTGCCTCATGTTGAATAACTACTTTTAAAGCCTCAATGTGACCAAAATTGCCATTATTACAGACTTTTTCTCCTATTCAGAAGCTTCTATTTCGACCAATTTCAGGCATTAACGTGACTCTAAAAACACTTGTTTTTGTTCCAAAAGTGATAATTTACATGGAATAGTCATTTGCAGTCAAAAAATTAAACATTAAAACATTTCCATTTCTGACCATCTGGAGAAATTTCGACAGGTCACGGGTCATCCTTTTTCATCAGAAAATTGATTTTCTGGACTGTAGAAAAATTGATTAAAAATGTCATTTGAAATGTGCCTCATGTTGAATAACTACTTTTTAAATCCTCTGTGTGACCAAAATTGCCATTATTACAGACTTTTACTCCCATTAAGAAGCTTCTATTTCGACCAATTTCAGGCATTAAAGTGACTCTAAAAACACTTGGTTTTGTTCCAAAAGTGATAATTTACATGGAATAGTCATTTTAAGTCCAAAAATTAAACATTGAAAAATGTCCATTTCTGACCATCTGGAGAAATTTCGACAGGTCACGGGTCATCCTTTTTCATCAGAAAATAGATTTTTTGGACTGTAGAAAAATTGATTAAAAATGTCATTTGAAATGTGCCTCATGTTGAATAACTACTTTTTAAATCCTCTGTGTGACCAAAATTGCCATTATTACAGACTTTTACTCCCATTAAGAAGCTTTTATTTCGACCAATTTCAGGCATTAAAGTGACTGTAAAAACACTTGTTTTTGTTCCCAAAGTGATAATTTACATGGAATAGTCATTTGCAGTCAAAAAATGAAACATTAAAACATTTCCATTTCTGACCATCTGGAGAAATTTCGACAGGTCACGGGTCATCCTTTTTCATCAGAAAAAAGATTTTCTGGACTGTAGAAAAATTGATTCAAAATGTCATTTGGAATGTGCCTCATGTTGAATAACTACTTTTTGAAGCCTCAATGTGACCAAAATTGCCATTTTTACGGACATTTTCTCCTACTCAGAAGCTTCTTTTTCGACAAATTTCAGGCATTAAAGTGAGTCTAAACACACTTATTTGTGTTCCAAAAGTGATAATTTACATGGAATAGTCATTTGCAGTCAAAAAATTAAACAATAAAAATTTCGATTTCTGACCATCTGGAGAAATTTCGACAGGTCACCGGTCATCGTTTTTCATCAGAAAATTGATTTTTTGGACTGTAGAAAAATTGATTCAAAATGTCATTTGGAATGTGCCTCATGTTGAATAACTACTTTTTAAAGCCTCAATGTGACCAAAATTGCCATTATTACAGACTTTTTCTCCTATTCAGAAGCTTCTATTTCGACCAATTTCAGGCATTAAAGTGACTCTAAAAACACTTGTTTTTGTTCCAAAAGTGATAATTTACATGGAATAGTCATTTGCAGTCAAAAAATTAAACATTAAAACATTTCCATTTCTGACCATCTGGAGAAATTTCGATAGGTCACGGGTCATCCTTTTTCATCAGAAAATTGATTTTCTGGACTGTAGAAAAATTGATTCAAAATGTCATTTGGAATGTGCCTCATGTTGAATAACTACTTTTTGAAGCCTCAAGGTGACCAAAATTGCCATTTTTACGGACATTTTCTCCTACTCAGAAGCTTCTTTTTCGACCAATTTCAGGCATTAAACTGACTCTAAACACACTTGTTTTTGTTCCAAAAGTGATAATTTACATGGAATAGTCATTTGCAGTCAAAAAATTAAACAATAAAAATTTCGATTTCTGACCATGTGGAGAAATTTCGACAGGTCACGGGTCATCTTTTTTCATCAGAAAATTGATTTTTTGGACTGTAGAAAAATTGATTCAAAATGTAATTTGGAATGTGCCTCATGTTGAATAACTACTTTTAAAGCCTCAATGTGACCAAAATTGCCATTATTACAGACTTTTTCTCCTATTCAGAAGCTTCTATTTCGACCAATTTCAGGCATTAACGTGACTCTAAAAACACTTGTTTTTGTTCCAAAAGTGATAATTTACATGGAATAGTCATTTGCAGTCAAAAAATTAAACATTAAAACATTTCCATTTCTGACCATCTGGAGAAATTTCGACAGGTCACGGGTCATCCTTTTTCATCAGAAAATTGATTTTCTGGACTGTAGAAAAATTGATTAAAAATGTCATTTGAAATGTGCCTCATGTTGAATAACTACTTTTTAAATCCTCTGTGTGACCAAAATTGCCATTATTACAGACTTTTACTCCCATTAAGAAGCTTCTATTTCGACCAATTTCAGGCATTAAAGTGACTCTAAAAACACTTGTTTTTGTTCCAAAAGTGATAATTTACATGGAATAGTCATTTTAAGTCCAAAAATTAAACATTGAAAAATGTCCATTTCTGACCATCTGGAGAAATTTCGACAGGTCACGGGTCATCCTTTTTCATCAGAAAATAGATTTTTTGGACTGTAGAAAAATTGATTAAAAATGTCATTTGAAATGTGCCTCATGTTGAATAACTACTTTTTAAATCCTCTGTGTGACCAAAATTGCCATTATTACAGACTTTTACTCCCATTAAGAAGCTTTTATTTCGACCAATTTCAGGCATTAAAGTGACTGTAAAAACACTTGTTTTTGTTCCCAAAGTGATAATTTACATGGAATAGTCATTTGCAGTCAAAAAATTAAACAATAAAAATTTCGATTTCTGACCATCTGGAGAAATTTCGACAGGTCACGGGTCATCCTTTTTCATCAGAAAATTGATTTTCTGGACTGTAGAAAAATTGATTCAAAATGTCATTTGGATTGTGCCTCATGTTGAATAACTACTTTTTGAAACCTCAATGTGACCAAAATTGCCATTATTGCAGACTTTTTCTCCTATTCAGAAGCTTCTATTTCGACTAATTTCAGGCATTAAAGTGAGTCTAAACACACTTATTTTTGTTCCAAAAGTGATAATTTACATGGAATAGTCAATTGCAGTCAAAAATTTAAACATTAAAAAATTTCCATTTCTGACCATCTGGAGAAATTTCGACAGGTCACGGGTCATCGTTTTTCATCAGAAAATTGATTTTTTGGACTGTAGAAAAATTGATTCAAAATGTCATTTGGAATGTGCCTCATGTTGAATAACTACTTTTTAAAGCCTCAATGTGACCAAAATTGCCATTATTACAGACTTTTTCTCCTATTCAGAAGCTTCTATTTCGACCAATTTCAGTCATTAAAGTGAGTCTAAACACACTTATTTGTGTTCCAAAAGTGATAATTTACATGGAATAGTCATTTGCAGTCAAAAAATTAAACAATAAAAATTTCGATTTCTGACCATCTGGAGAAATTTTGACAGGTCACGGGTCATCGTTTTTCATCAGAAAATTGATTTTTTGGACTGTAAAAAAATTGATTTAAAATGTCATTTGGATTGTGCCTCATGTTGAATAACTACTTTTTGAAACCTCAATGTGACCAAAAGTGCCATTATTGCAGACTTTTTCTCCTATTCAGAAGCTTCTATTTCGAACAATTTCAGGCATTAAAGTGACTCTAAACACACTTATTTTAGTTCCAAAAGTGATAATTTACATGGAATAGTCATTTGCAGTCAAAAAATTAAACATTAAAACATTTCCATTTCTGACCATCTGGAGAAATTTCGACAGGTCACGGGTCATCCTTTTTCATCAGAAAATTGATTTTCTGGACTGTAGAAAATTGATTCAAAATGTCATTTGGAATGTGCCTCATGTTGAATAATTACTTTTTGAAGCCTCAGGTGACCAAAATTGCCATTTTTACGGACATTTTCTCCTACTCAGAAGCTTCTTTTTCGACCAATTTCAGGCATTAAACTGACTCTAAACACACTTGTTTTTGTTCCAAAAGTGATAATTTACATAGAATAGTCATTTGCAGTCAAAAAATTAAACATTAAAACATTTCCATTTCTGACCATCTGGAGAAATTTCGACAGGTCACGGGTCATCCTTTTTCATCAGAAAATTGATTTTCTGGACTGTAGAAAAATTGATTAAAAATGTCATTTGAAATGTGCCTCATGTTGAATAACTACTTTTTAAATCCTCTGTGTGACCAAAATTGCCATTATTACAGACTTTTACTCCCATTAAGAAGCTTCTATTTCGACCAATTTCAGGCATTAAAGTGACTCTAAAAACACTTGTTTTTGTTCCAAAAGTGATAATTTACATGGAATAGTCATTTTAAGTCCAAAAATTAAACATTGAAAAATGTCCATTTCTGACCATCTGGAGAAATTTCGACAGGTCACGGGTCATCCTTTTTCATCAGAAAATAGATTTTTTGGACTGTAGAAAAATTGATTAAAAATGTCATTTGAAATGTGCCTCATGTTGAATAACTACTTTTTAAATCCTCTGTGTGACCAAAATTGCCATTATTACAGACTTTTACTCCCATTAAGAAGCTTTTATTTCGACCAATTTCAGGCATTAAAGTGACTGTAAAAACACTTGTTTTTGTTCCCAAAGTGATAATTTACATGGAATAGTCATTTGCAGTCAAAAAATTAAACATTAAAACATTTCCATTTCTGACCATCTGGAGAAATTTCGACAGGTCACGGGTCATCCTTTTTCATCAGAAAAAAGATTTTCTGGACTGTAGAAAAATTGATTCAAAATGTCATTTGGAATGTGCCTCATGTTGAATAACTACTTTTTAAAGCCTCAATGTGACCAAAATTGCCATTATTACAGACTTTTTCTCCTATTCAGAAGCTTCTAGTTCGACCAATTTCAGTCATTAAAGTGAGTCTAAACACACTTATTTGTGTTCCAAAAGTGATAATTTACATGGAATAGTCATTTGCAGTCAAAAAATTAAACAATAAAAATTTCGATTTCTGACCATCTGGAGAAATTTCGACAGGTCACGGGTCATCGTTTTTCATCAGAAAATTGATTTTTTGGACTATAAAAAAATTGATTTAAAATGTCATTTGGATTGTGCCTCATGTTGAATAACTACTTTTTGAAACCTCAATGTGACCAAAAGTGCCATTATTGCAGACTTTTTCTCCTATTCAGAAGCTTCTATTTCGAACAATTTCAGGCATTAAAGTGACTCTAAACACACTTATTTTAGTTCCAAAAGTGATAATTTACATGGAATAGTCATTTGCAGTCAAAAAATTAAACATTAAAACATTTCCATTTCTGACCATCTGGAGAAATTTCGACAGCTCACGGGTCATCCTTTTTCATCAGAAAATTGATTTTCTGGACTGTAGAAAATTGATTCAAAATGTCATTTGGAATGTGCCTCATGTTGAATAACTACTTTTTGAAGCCTCAGGTGACCAAAATTGCCATTTTTACGGACATTTTCTCCTACTCAGAAGCTTCTTTTTCGACCAATTTCAGGCATTAAACTGACTCTAAACACACTTGTTTTTGTTCCAAAAGTGATAATTTACATAGAATAGTCATTTGCAGTCAAAAAATTAAACATTAAAACATTTCCATTTCTGACCATCTGGAGAAATTTCGACAGGTCACGGGTCATCCTTTTTCATCAGAAAAAAGATTTTCTGGACTGTAGAAAAATTGATTCAAAATGTCATTTGGAATGTGCCTCATGTTGAATAACTACTTTTTAAAGCCTCAATGTGACCAAAATTGCCATTATTACAGACTTTTTCTCCTATTCAGAAGCTTCTAGTTCGACCAATTTCAGTCATTAAAGTGAGTCTAAACACACTTATTTGTGTTCCAAAAGTGATAATTTACATGGAATAGTCATTTGCAGTCAAAAAATTAAACAATAAAAATTTCGATTTCTGACCATCTGGAGAAATTTCGACAGGTCACGGGTCATCGTTTTTCATCAGAAAATTGATTTTTTGGACTATAAAAAAATTGATTTAAAATGTCATTTGGATTGTGCCTCATGTTGAATAACTACTTTTTGAAACCTCAATGTGACCAAAAGTGCCATTATTGCAGACTTTTTCTCCTATTCAGAAGCTTCTATTTCGAACAATTTCAGGCATTAAAGTGACTCTAAACACACTTATTTTAGTTCCAAAAGTGATAATTTACATGGAATAGTCATTTGCAGTCAAAAAATTAAACATTAAAACATTTCCATTTCTGACCATCTGGAGAAATTTCGACAGCTCACGGGTCATCCTTTTTCATCAGAAAATTGATTTTCTGGACTGTAGAAAATTGATTCAAAATGTCATTTGGAATGTGCCTCATGTTGAATAACTACTTTTTGAAGCCTCAGGTGACCAAAATTGCCATTTTTACGGACATTTTCTCCTACTCAGAAGCTTCTTTTTCGACCAATTTCAGGCATTAAACTGACTCTAAACACACTTGTTTTTGTTCCAAAAGTGATAATTTACATAGAATAGTCATTTGCAGTCAAAAAATTAAACATTAAAACATTTCCATTTCTGACCATCTGGAGAAATTTCGACAGGTCACGGGTCATCCTTTTTCATCAGAAAAAAGATTTTCTGGACTGTAGAAAAATTGATTCAAAATGTCATTTGGAATGTGCCTCATGTTGAATAACTACTTTTTAAAGCCTCAATGTGACCAAAATTGCCATTATTACAGACTTTTTCTCCTATTCAGAAGCTTCTATTTCGACCAATTTCAGTCATTAAAGTGAGTCTAAACACACTTATTTGTGTTCCAAAAGTGATAATTTACATGGAATAGTCATTTGCAGTCAAAAAATTAAACAATAAAAATTTCGATTTCTGACCATCTGGAGAAATTTCGACAGGTCACGGGTCATCGTTTTTCATCAGAAAATTGATTTTTTGGACTATAAAAAAATTGATTTAAAATGTCATTTGGATTGTGCCTCATGTTGAATAACTACTTTTTGAAACCTCAATGTGACCAAAAGTGCCATTATTGCAGACTTTTTCTCCTATTCAGAAGCTTCTATTTCGAACAATTTCAGGCATTAAAGTGACTCTAAACACACTTATTTTAGTTCCAAAAGTGATAATTTACATGGAATAGTCATTTGCAGTCAAAAAATTAAACATTAAAACATTTCCATTTCTGACCATCTGGAGAAATTTCGACAGCTCACGGGTCATCCTTTTTCATCAGAAAATTGATTTTCTGGACTGTAGAAAATTGATTCAAAATGTCATTTGGAATGTGCCTCATGTTGAATAACTACTTTTTGAAGCCTCAGGTGACCAAAATTGCCATTTTTACGGACATTTTCTCCTACTCAGAAGCTTCTTTTTCGACCAATTTCAGGCATTAAACTGACTCTAAACACACTTGTTTTTGTTCCAAAAGTGATAATTTACATAGAATAGTCATTTGCAGTCAAAAAATTAAACAATAAAAATTTCGATTTCTGACCATCTGGAGAAATTTCGACAGGTCACGGGTCATCGTTTTTCATCAGAAAATTGATTTTTTGGACTGTAGAAAAATTGATTCAAAATGTCATTTGGAATGTGCCTCATGTTGAATAACTACTTTTTAAAGCCTCAATGTGACCAAAATTGCCATTATTACAGACTTTTTCTCCTATTCAGAAGCTTCTATTTCGACCAATTTCAGGCATTAACGTGACTCTAAAAACCCTTGTTTTTGTTCCAAAAGTGATAATTTACATGGAATAGTCATTTGCAGTCAAAAAATTAAACATTAAAACATTTCCATTTCTGACCATCTGGAGAAATTTCGACAGGTCACGGGTCATCCTTTTTCATCAGAAAAAAGATTTTCTGGACTGTAGAAAAATTGATTCAAAATGTAATTTGGAATGTGCCTCATGTTGAATAACTACTTTTTGAAGCCTCAATGTGACCAAAATTGCCATTTTTACGGACATTTTCTCCTACTCAGAAGCTTCTTTTTCGACAAATTTCAGGCATTAAAGTGAGTCTAAACACACTTATTTGTGTTCCAAAAGTGATAATTTACATGGAATAGTCATTTGCAGTCAAAAAATTAAACAATAAAAATTTCGATTTCTGACCATCTGGAGAAAGTTCGACAGGTCACCGGTCATCGTTTTTCATCAGAAAATTGATTTTTTGGACTGTAGAAAAATTGATTCAAAATGTCATTTGGAATGTGCCTCATGTTGAATAACTACTTTTTAAAGCCTCAATGTGACCAAAATTGCCATTATTACAGACTTTTTCTCCTATTCAGAAGCTTCTATTTCGACCAATTTCAGGCATTAAAGTGACTCTAAAAACACTTGTTTTTGTTCCAAAAGTGATAATTTACATGAAATAGTCATTTGCAGTCAAAAAATTAAACATTAAAACATTTCCATTTCTGACCATCTGGAGAAATTTCGACAGGTCACGGGTCATCCTTTTTCATCAGAAAATAGATTTTCTGGACTGTAGAAAAATTGATTCAAAATGTCATTTGGAATGTGCCTCATGTTGAATAACTACTTTTTGAAGCCTCAATGTGACCAAAATTGCCATTTTTACGGACATTTTCTCCTACTCAGAAGCTTCTTTTTCGACAAATTTCAGGCATTAAACTGACTCTAAACACACTTGTTCTTGTTCCAAAAGTGATAATTTACATGGAATAGTCATTTGCAGTCAAAAAATTAAACAATACAAATTTCGATTTCTGACCATCTGGAGAAATTTCGACAGGTCACGGGTCATCGTTTTTCATCAGAAAATTGATTTTTTGGACTGTAGAAAAATTGATTCAAAATGTCATTTGGATTGTGCCTCATGTTGAATAACTACTTTTTGAAACCTCAATGTGACCAAAGTTGCCATTATTGCAGACTTTTTCTCCTATTCAGAAGCTTCTATTTCCACTAATTTCAGGCATTAAAGTGAGTCTAAACACACTTGTTTTTGTTCCAAAAGTGATAATTTACATGGAATAGTCAATTGCAGTCAAAAAATTGAAACATTAAACAATTTCCATTTCTGACCATCTGGAGAAAGTTCGACAGGTCAAGGGTCATCGTTTTTCATCAGAAAATTGATTTTTTGGACTGTAGAAAAATTGATTCAAAATGTCATTTGGAATGTGCCTCATGTTGAATAACTACTTTTTAAAGCCTCAATGTGACCAAAATTGCCATTATTACAGACTTTTTCTTCTATTCAGAAGCTTCTATTTCGACCAATTTCAGTCATTAAAGGGAGTCTAAACACACTTATTTTTGTTCCAAAAGTGATAATTTACATGGAATAGTCATTTGCAGTCAAAAAATTAAACAATACAAATTTCGATTTCTGACCATCTGGAGAAATTTCGACAGGTCACGGGTCATCGTTTTTCATCAGAAAATAGATTTTTTGGACTGTAGAAAAATTGATTCAAAATGTCATTTGGATTGTGCCTCATGTTGAATAACTACTTTTTGAAACCTCAATGTGACCAAAATTGCCATTATTGCAGACTTTTTCTCCTATTCAGAAGCTTCTATTTCGACTAATTTCAGGCATTAAAGTGAGTCTAAACACACTTGTTTTTGTTCCAAAAGTGATAATTTACATGGAATAGTCAATTGCAGTCAAAAAACTAAACATTAAAAAATTTCCGTTTCTGACCATCTGGAGAAATTTCGACAGGTCACGGGTCATCGTTTTTCATCAGAAAATTGATTTTTTGGACTGTAGAAAAATTGATTCAAAATGTCATTTATAATGTGCCTCATGTTGAATAACTACTTTTTAAAGCCTCAATGTGACCAAAATTGCCATTATTACAGACTTTTTCTCCTATTCAGAAGCTTCTATTTCGACCAATTTCAGTCATTAAAGTGAGTCTAAACACACTTATTTGTGTTCCAAAAGTGATAATTTACATGGAATAGTCATTTGCAGTCAAAAAATTAAACAATAAAAATTTCGATTTCTGACCATCTGGAGAAATTTCGACAGGTCACGGGTCATCGTTTTTCATCAGAAAATTGATTTTTTGGACTGTAAAAAAATTGATTTAAAATGTCATTTGGATTGTGCCTCATGTTGAATAACTACTTTTTGAAACCTCAATGTGACCAAAAGTGCCATTATTGCAGACTTTTTCTCCTATTCAAAAGCTTCTATTTCGAACAATTTCAGGCATTAAAGTGACTCTAAACACACTTATTTTAGTTCCAAAAGTGATAATTTACATGGAATAGTCATTTGCAGTCAAAAAATTAAACATTAAAACATTTCCATTTCTGACCATCTGGAGAAATTTCGACAGGTCACGGGTCATCCTTTTTCATCAGAAAATTGATTTTCTGGACTGTAGAAAATTGATTCAAAATGTCATTTTGAATGTGCCTCATGTTGAATAACTACTTTTTGAAGCCTCAGGTGACCAAAATTGCCATTTTTACGGACATTTTCTCCTACTCAGAAGCTTCTTTTTCGACCAATTTCAGGCATTAAACTGACTCTAAACACACTTGTTTTTGTTCCAAAAGTGATAATTTACATAGAATAGTCATTTGCAGTCAAAAAATTAAACAATAAAAATTTCGATTTCTGACCATCTGGAGAAATTTCGACAGGTCACGGGTCATCGTTTTTCATCAGAAAATTGATTTTTTGGACTGTAGAAAAATTGATTCAAAATGTCATTTGGAATGTGCCTCATGTTGAATAACTACTTTTTAAAGCCTCAATGTGACCAAAATTGCCATTATTACAGACTTTTTCTCCTATTCAGAAGCTTCTATTTCGACCAATTTCAGGCATTAACGTGACTCTAAGAACACTTGTTTTTGCTCCAAAAGTGATAATTTACATGGAATAGTCATTTGCAGTCAAAAAATTAAACATTAAAACATTTCCATTTCTGACCATCTGGAGAAATTTCGACAGGTCACGGGTCATCCTTTTTCATCAGAAAATATATTTTCTGGACTGTAGAAAAATTGATTCAAAATGTCATTTGGAATGTGCCTCATGTTGAATAACTACTTTTTGAAGCCTCAATGTGACCAAAATTGCCATTTTTACGGACATTTTCTCGTACTCAGAAGCTTCTTTTTCGACAAATTTCAGGCATTAAAGTGAGTCTAAACACACTTATTTGTGTTCCAAAAGTGATAATTTACATGGAATAGTCATTTGCAGTCAAAAAATTAAACAATAAAAATTTCGATTTCTGACCATCTGGAGAAATTTCGACAGGTCACCGGTCATCGTTTTTCATCAGAAAATTGATTTTTTGGACTGTAGAAAAATTGATTCAAAATGTCATTTGGAATGTGCCTCATGTTGAATAACTACTTTTTAAAGCCTCAATGTGACCAAAATTGCCATTATTACAGACTTTTTCTCCTATTCAGAAGCTTCTATTTCGACCAATTTCAGGCATTAACGTGACTCTAAAAACACTTGTTTTTGTTCCAAAAGTGATAATTTACATAGAATAGTCATTTGCAGTCAAAAAATTAAACATTAAAACATTTCCATTTCTGACCATCTGGAGAAATTTCGACAGGTCACGGGTCATCCTTTTTCATCAGAAAATAGATTTTCTGGACTGTAGAAAAATTGATTCAAAATGTCATTTGGAATGTGCCTCATGTTGAATAACTACTTTTTGAAGCCTCAATGTGACCAAAATTGCCATTTTTACGGACATTTTCTCCTACTCAGAAGCTTCTTTTTTGACAAATTTCAGGCATTAAACTGACTCTAAACACACTTGTTTTTGTTCCAAAAGTGATAATTTACATGGAATAGTCATTTGCAGTCAAAAAATTAAACAATACAAATTTCGATTTCTGACCATCTGGAGAAATTTCGACAGGTCACGGGTCATCGTTTTTCATCAGAAAATTGATTTTTTGGACTGTAGAAAAATTGATTCAAAATGTCATTTGGATTGTGCCTCATGTTGAATAACTACTTTTTGAAACCTCAATGTGACCAAAGTTGCCATTATTGCAGATTTTTTCTCCTATTCAGAAGCTTCTATTTCCACTAATTTCAGGCATTAAAGTGAGTCTAAACACACTTGTTTTTGTTCCAAAAGTGATAATTTACATGGAATAGTCAATTGCAGTCAAAAAATTGAAACATTAAAAAATTTCCATTTCTGACCATCTGGAGAAAGTTCGACAGGTCAAGGGTCATCGTTTTTCATCAGAAAATTGATTTTTTGGACTGTAGAAAAATTGATTCAAAATGTCATTTGGAATGTGCCTCATGTTGAATAACTGCTTTTTAAAGCCTCAATGTGACCAAAATTGCCATTATTACAGACTTTTTCTCCTATTCAGAAGCTTCTATTTCGACCAATTTCAGTCATTAAAGGGAGTCTAAACACACTTATTTTTGTTCCAAAAGTGATAATTTACATGGAATAGTCATTTGCAGTCAAAAAATTAAACAATACAAATTTCGATTTCTGACCATCTGGAGAAATTTCGACAGGTCACGGGTCATTGTTTTTCATCAGAAAATAGATTTTTTGGACTGTAGAAAAATTGATTCAAAATGTCATTTGGATTGTGCCTCATGTTGAATAACTACTTTTTGAAACCTCAATGTGACCAAAATTGCCATTATTGCAGACTTTTTCTCCTATTCAGAAGCTTCTATTTCGACTAATTTCAGGCATTAAAGTGAGTCTAAACACACTTGTTTTTGTTCCAAAAGTGATAATTTACATGGAATAGTCAATTGCAGTCAAAAAACTAAACATTAAAAAATTTCCATTTCTGACCATGTGGAGAAATTTCGACAGGTCACGGGTCATCGTTTTTCATCAGAAAATTGATTTTTTGGACTGTAGAAAAATTGATTCAAAATGTCATTTGGAATGTGCCTCATGTTGAATAACTACTTTTTAAAGCCTCAATGTGACCAAAATTGCCATTATTACAGACTTTTTCTCCTATTCAGAAGCTTCTATTTCGACCAATTTCAGTCATTAAAGTGAGTCTAAACACACTTATTTTTGTTCCAAAAGTGATAATTTACATGGAATAGTCATTTGCAGTCAAAAAATTAAACAATAAAAATTTCGATTTCTGACCATCTGGAGAAATTTCGACAGGTCACCGGTCATCGTTTTTCATCAGAAAATTGATTTTTTGGACTGTAGAAAAATTGATTCAAAATGTCATTTGGAATGTGCCTCATGTTGAATAACTACTTTTTAAAGCCTCAATGTGACCAAAATTGCCATTATTACAGACTTTTTCTCCTATTCAGAAGCTTCTATTTCGACCAATTTCAGGCATTAACGTGACTCTAAAAACACTTGTTTTTGTTCCAAAAGTGATAATTTACATAGAATAGTCATTTGCAGTCAAAAAATTAAACATTAAAACATTTCCATTTCTGACCATCTGGAGAAATTTCGACAGGTCACGGGTCATCCTTTTTCATCAGAAAATAGATTTTCTGGACTGTAGAAAAATTGATTCAAAATGTCATTTGGAATGTGCCTCATGTTGAATAACTACTTTTTGAAGCCTCAATGTGACCAAAATTGCCATTTTTACGGACATTTTCTCCTACTCAGAAGCTTCTTTTTCGACAAATTTCAGGCATTAAACTGACTCTAAACACACTTGTTTTTGTTCCAAAAGTGATAATTTACATGGAATAGTCATTTGCAGTCAAAAAATTAAACAATACAAATTTCGATTTCTGACCATCTGGAGAAATTTCGACAGGTCACGGGTCATCGTTTTTCATCAGAAAATTGATTTTTTGGACTGTAGAAAAATTGATTCAAAATGTCATTTGGATTGTGCCTCATGTTGAATAACTACTTTTTGAAACCTCAATGTGACCAAAGTTGCCATTATTGCAGATTTTTTCTCCTATTCAGAAGCTTCTATTTCCACTAATTTCAGGCATTAAAGTGAGTCTAAACACACTTGTTTTTGTTCCAAAAGTGATAATTTACATGGAATAGTCAATTGCAGTCAAAAAATTGAAACATTAAAAAATTTCCATTTCTGACCATCTGGAGAAAGTTCGACAGGTCAAGGGTCATCGTTTTTCATCAGAAAATTGATTTTTTGGACTGTAGAAAAATTGATTCAAAATGTCATTTGGAATGTGCCTCATGTTGAATAACTGCTTTTTAAAGCCTCAATGTGACCAAAATTGCCATTATTACAGACTTTTTCTCCTATTCAGAAGCTTCTATTTCGACCAATTTCAGTCATTAAAGGGAGTCTAAACACACTTATTTTTGTTCCAAAAGTGATAATTTACATGGAATAGTCATTTGCAGTCAAAAAATTAAACAATACAAATTTCGATTTCTGACCATCTGGAGAAATTTCGACAGGTCACGGGTCATTGTTTTTCATCAGAAAATAGATTTTTTGGACTGTAGAAAAATTGATTCAAAATGTCATTTGGATTGTGCCTCATGTTGAATAACTACTTTTTGAAACCTCAATGTGACCAAAATTGCCATTATTGCAGACTTTTTCTCCTATTCAGAAGCTTCTATTTCGACTAATTTCAGGCATTAAAGTGAGTCTAAACACACTTGTTTTTGTTCCAAAAGTGATAATTTACATGGAATAGTCAATTGCAGTCAAAAAACTAAACATTAAAAAATTTCCATTTCTGACCATGTGGAGAAATTTCGACAGGTCACGGGTCATCGTTTTTCATCAGAAAATTGATTTTTTGGACTGTAGAAAAATTGATTCAAAATGTCATTTGGAATGTGCCTCATGTTGAATAACTACTTTTTAAAGCCTCAATGTGACCAAAATTGCCATTATTACAGACTTTTTCTCCTATTCAGAAGCTTCTATTTCGACCAATTTCAGTCATTAAAGTGAGTCTAAACACACTTATTTTTGTTCCAAAAGTGATAATTTACATGGAATAGTCATTTGCAGTCAAAAAATTAAACAATAAAAATTTCGATTTCTGAACATCTGGAGAAATTTCGACAGGTCACGGGTCATCGTTTTTCATCAGAAAATTGATTTTTTGGACTGTAAAAAAATTGATTTAAAATGTCATTTGGATTGTGCCTCATGTTGAATAACTACTTTTTGAAACCTCAATGTGACCAAAAGTGCCATTATTGCAGACTTTTTCTCCTATTCAGAAGCTTCTATTTCGAACAATTTCAGGCATTAAAGTGACTCTAAACACACTTATTTTAGTTCCAAAAGTGATAATTTACATGGAATAGTCATTGGCAGTTCAAAAAATTAAACATTAAAACATTTCCATTTCTGACCATCTGGAGAAATTTCGATAGGTCACGGGTCATCCTTTTTCATCAGAAAATTGATTTTCTGGACTGTAGAAAAATTGATTCAAAATGTCATTTGGAATGTGCCTCATGTTGAATAACTACTTTTTGAAGCCTCAAGGTGACCAAAATTGCCATTTTTACGGACATTTTCTCCTACTCAGAAGCTTCTTTTTCGACCAATTTCAGGCATTAAACTGACTCTAAACACACTTGTTTTTGTTCCAAAAGTGATAATTTACATGGAATAGTCATTTGCAGTCAAAAAATTAAACAATAAAAATTTCGATTTCTGACCATCTGGAGAAATTTCGACAGGTCACGGGTCATCTTTTTTCATCAGAAAATTGATTTTTTGGACTGTAGAAAAATTGATTCAAAATGTAATTTGGAATGTGCCTCATGTTGAATAACTACTTTTAAAGCCTCAATGTGACCAAAATTGCCATTATTACAGACTTTTTCTCCTATTCAGAAGCTTCTATTTCGACCAATTTCAGGCATTAACGTGACTCTAAAAACACTTGTTTTTGTTCCAAAAGTGATAATTTACATGGAATAGTCATTTGCAGTCAAAAAATTAAACATTAAAACATTTCCATTTCTGACCATTTGGAGAAATTTCGACAGGTCACGGGTCATCCTTTTTCATCAGAAAATTGATTTTCTGGACTGTAGAAAAATTGATTAAAAATGTCATTTGAAATGTGCCTCATGTTGAATAACTACTTTTTAAATCCTCTGTGTGACCTAAATTGCCATTATTACAGACTTTTACTCCCATTAAGAAGCTTCTATTTCGACCAATTTCAGGCATTAAAGTGACTCTAAAAACACTTGTTTTTGTTCCTAAAGTGATAATTTACATGGAATAGTCATTTTAAGTCCAAAAATTAAACATTGAAAAATGTCCATTTCTGACCATCTGGAGAAATTTCGACAGGTCACGGGTCATCCTTTTTCATCAGAAAATAGATTTTTTGGACTGTAGAAAAATTGATTAAAAATGTCATTTGAAATGTGCCTCATGTTGAATAACTACTTTTTAAATCCTCTGTGTGACCAAAATTGCCATTATTACAGACTTTTACTCCCATTAAGAAGCTTTTATTTCGACCAATTTCAGGCATTAAAGTGACTGTAAAAACACTTGTTTTTGTTCCCAAAGTGATAATTTACATGGAATAGTCATTTGCAGTCAAAAAATTAAACATTAAAACATTTCCATTTCTGACCATCTGGAGAAATTTCAACAGGTCACGGGTCATCCTTTTTCATCAGAAAATTGATTTTCTGGACTGTAGAAAAATTGATTCAAAATGTCATTTGGATTGTGCCTCATGTTGAATAACTACTTTTTGAAACCTCAATGTGACCAAAATTGCCATTATTGCAGACTTTTTCTCCTATTCAGAAGCTTCTATTTCGACTAATTTCAGGCATTAAAGTGAGTCTAAACACACTTATTTTTGTTCCAAAAGTGATAATTTACATGGAATAGTCAATTGCAGTCAAAAAATTAAACATTAAAAAATTTCCATTTCTGACCATCTGGAGAAATTTCGACAGGTCACGGGTCATCGTTTTTCATCAGAAAATTGATTTTTTGGACTGTAGAAAAATTGATTCAAAATGTCATTTATAATGTGCCTCATGTTGAATAACTACTTTTTAAAGCCTCAATGTGACCAAAATTGCCATTATTACAGACTTTTTCTCCTATTCAGAAGCTTCTATTTCGACCAATTTCAGTCATTAAAGTGAGTCTAAACACACTTATTTGTGTTCCAAAAGTGATAATTTACATGGAATAGTCATTTGCAGTCAAAAAATTAAACAATAAAAATTTCGATTTCTGACCATCTGGAGAAATTTCGACAGGTCACGGGTCATCGTTTTTCATCAGAAAATTGATTTTTTGGACTGTAAAAAAATTTGATGTAAAATGTCATTTGGATTGTGCCTCATGTTGAATAACTACTTTTTGAAACCTCAATGTGACCAAAAGTGCCATTATTGCAGACTTTTTCTCCTATTCAGAAGCTTCTATTTCGAACAATTTCAGGCATTAAAGTGACTCTAAACACACTTATTTTAGTTCCAAAAGTGATAATTTACATGGAATAGTCATTTGCAGTCAAAAAATTAAACATTAAAACATTTCCATTTCTGACCATCTGGAGAAATTTCGACAGGTCACGGGTCATCCTTTTTCATCAGAAAATTGATTTTCTGGACTGTAGAAAATTGATTCAAAATGTCATTTGGAATGTGCCTCATGTTGAATAACTACTTTTTGAAGCCTCAGGTGACCAAAAGTGCCATTTTTACGGACATTTTCTCCTACTCAGAAGCTTCTTTTTCGACCAATTTCAGGCATTAAACTGACTCTAAACACACTTGTTTTTGTTCCAAAAGTGATAATTTACATAGAATAGTCATTTGCAGTCAAAAAATTAAACAATAAAAATTTCGATTTCTGACCATCTGGAGATATTTCGACAGGTCACGGGTCATCGTTTTTCATCAGAAAATTGATTTTTTGGACTGTAGAAAAATTGATTCAAAATGTCATTTGGAATGTGCCTCATGTTGAATAACTACTTTTTAAAGCCTCAATGTGACCAAAATTGCCATTATTACAGACTTTTTCTCCTATTCAGAAGCTTCTATTTCGACCAATTTCAGGCATTAACGTGACTCTAAAAACACTTGTTTTTGTTCCAAAAGTGATAATTTACATGGAATAGTCATTTGCAGTCAAAAAATTAAACATTAAAACATTTCCATTTCTGACCATCTGGAGAAATTTCGACAGGTCACGGGTCATCCTTTTTCATCAGAAAATAGATTTTCTGGACTGTAGAAAAATTGATTCAAAATGTCATTTGGAATGTGCCTCATGTTGAATAACTACTTTTTGAAGCCTCAATGTGACCAAAATTGCCATTTTTACGGACATTTTCTCCTACTCAGAAGCTTCTTTTTCGACAAATTTCAGGCATTAAACTGACTCTAAACACACTTGTTTTTGTTCCAAAAGTGATAATTTACATGGAATAGTCATTTGCAGTCAAAAAATTAAACAATACAAATTTCGATTTCTGACCATCTGGAGAAATTTCGACAGGTCACGGGTCATCGTTTTTCATCAGAAAATTGATTTTTTGGACTGTAGAAAAATTGATTCAAAATGTCATTTGGATTGTGCCTCATGTTGAATAACTACTTTTTGAAACCTCAATGTGACCAAAATTGCCATTATTGCAGACTTTTTCTCCTATTCAGAAGCTTCTATTTCCACTAATTTCAGGCATTAAAGTGAGTCTAAACACACTTGTTTTTGTTCCAAAAGTGATAATTTACATGGAATAGTCAATTGCAGTTAAAAAATTGAAACATTAAAAAATTTCCATTTCTGACCATCTGGAGAAAGTTCGACAGGTCAAGGGTCATCGTTTTTCATCAGAAAATTGATTTTTTGGACTGTAGAAAAATTGATTCAAAATGTCATTTGGAATGTGCCTCATGTTGAATAACTACTTTTTAAAGCCTCAATGTGACCAAAATTGCCATTATTACAGACTTTTTCTCCTACTCAGAAGCTTCTTTTTCGACAAATTTCAGGCATTAAACTGACTCTAAACACACTTGTTTTTGTTCCAAAAGTGATAATTTACATGGAATAGTCATTTGCAGTCAAAAAATTAAACAATACAAATTTCGATTTCTGACCATCTGGAGAAATTTCGACAGGTCACGGGTCATCGTTTTTCATCAGAAAATTGATTTTTTGGACTGTAGAAAAATTGATTCAAAATGTCATTTGGATTGTGCCTCATGTTGAATAACTACTTTTTGAAACCTCAATGTGACCAAAATTGCCATTATTGCAGACTTTTTCTCCTATTCAGAAGCTTCTATTTCCACTAATTTCAGGCATTAAAGTGAGTCTAAACACACTTGTTTGTGTTCCAAAAGTGATAATTTACATGGAATAGTCAATTGCAGTCAAAAAATTGAAACATTAAAAAATTTCCATTTCTGACCATCTGGAGAAAGTTCGACAGGTGAAGGGTCATCGTTTTTCATCAGAAAATTGATTTTTTGGACTGTAGAAAAATTGATTCAAAATGTCATTTGGAATGTGCCTCATGTTGAATAACTACTTTTTAAAGCCTCAATGTGACCAAAATTGCCATTATTACAGACTTTTTCTCCTATTCAGAAGCTTCTATTTCGACTAATTTCAGGCATTAAAGTGAGTCTAAACACACTTGTTTTTGTTCCAAAAGTGATAATTTACATGGAATAGTCAATTGCAGTCAAAAAATTAAACATTAAAAAATTTCCATTTCTGACCATCTGGAGAAATTTCGACAGGTCACGGGTCATCGTTTTTCATCAGAAAATTGATTTTTTGGACTGTGAAAAAATTGATTTAAAATGTCATTTGGATTGTGCCTCATGTTGAATAACTACTTTTTGAAGCCTCAGGTGACCAAAATTGCCATTTTTACGGACATTTTCTCCTACTCAGAAGCTTCTTTTTCGACCAATTTCAGGCATTAAACTGACTCTAAACACACTTGTTTTTGTTCCAAAAGTGATAATTTACATAGAATAGTCATTTGCAGTCAAAAAATTAAACAATAAAAATTTCGATTTCTGACCATCTGGAGAAATTTCGACAGGTCACGGGTCATCGTTTTTCATCAGAAAATTGATTTTTTGGACTGTAGAAAAATTGATTCAAAATGTCATTTGGAATGTGCCTCATGTTGAATAACTACTTTTTAAAGCCTCAATGTGACCAAAATTGCCATTATTACAGACTTTTTCTCCTATTCAGAAGCTTCTATTTCGACCAATTTCAGGCATTAACGTGACTCTAAAAACACTTGTTTTTGTTCCAAAAGTGATAATTTACATGGAATAGTCATTTGCAGTCAAAAAATTAAACATTAAAACATTTCCATTTCTGACCATCTGGAGAAATTTCGACAGGTCACGGGTCATCCTTTTTCATCAGAAAAAAGATTTTCTGGACTGTAGAAAAATTGATTCAAAATGTCATTTGGAATGTGCCTCATGTTGAATAACTACTTTTTGAAGCCTCAATGTGACCAAAATTGCCATTTTTACGGACATTTTCTCCTACTCAGAAGCTTCTTTTTCGACAAATTTCAGGCATTAAAGTGAGTCTAAACACACTTATTTGTGTTCCAAAAGTGATAATTTACATGGAATAGTCATTTGCAGTCAAAAAATTAAACAATAAAAATTTCGATTTCTGACCATCTGGAGAAAGTTCGACAGGTCACCGGTCATCGTTTTTCATCAGAAAATTGATTTTTTGGACTGTAGAAAAATTGATTCAAAATGTCATTTGGAATGTGCCTCATGTTGAATAACTACTTTTTAAAGCCTCAATGTGACCAAAATTGCCATTATTACAGACTTTTTCTCCTATTCAGAAGCTTCTATTTCGACCAATTTCAGGCATTAAAGTGACTCTAAAAACACTTGTTTTTGTTCCAAAAGTGATAATTTACATGGAATAGTCATTTGCAGTCAAAAAATTAAACATTAAAACATTTCCATTTCTGACCATCTGGAGAAATTTCGACAGGTCACGGGTCATCCTTTTTCATCAGAAAATAGATTTTCTGGACTGTAGAAAAATTGATTCAAAATGTCATTTGGAATGTGCCTCATGTTGAATAACTACTTTTTGAAGCCTCAATGTGACCAAAATTGCCATTTTTACGGACATTTTCTCCTACTCAGAAGCTTCTTTTTCGACAAATTTCAGGCATTAAACTGACTCTAAACACACTTGTTCTTGTTCCAAAAGTGATAATTTACATGGAATAGTCATTTGCAGTCAAACAATTAAACAATACAAATTTCGATTTCTGACCATCTGGAGAAATTTCGACAGGTCACGGGTCATCGTTTTTCATCAGAAAATTGATTTTTTGGACTGTAGAAAAATTGATTCAAAATGTCATTTGGATTGTGCCTCATGTTGAATAACTACTTTTTGAAACCTCAATGTGACCAAAGTTGCCATTATTGCAGACTTTTTCTCCTATTCAGAAGCTTCTATTTCCACTAATTTCAGGCATTAAAGTGAGTCTAAACACACTTGTTTTTGTTCCAAAAGTGATAATTTACATGGAATAGTCAATTGCAGTCAAAAAATTGAAACATTAAACAATTTCCATTTCTGACCATCTGGAGAAAGTTCGACAGGTCAAGGGTCATCGTTTTTCATCAGAAAATTGATTTTTTGGACTGTAGAAAAATTGATTCAAAATGTCATTTGGAATGTGCCTCATGTTGAATAACTACTTTTTAAAGCCTCAATGTGACCAAAATTGCCATTATTACAGACTTTTTCTCCTATTCAGAAGCTTCTATTTCGACCAATTTCAGTCATTAAAGGGAGTCTAAACACACTTATTTTTGTTCCAAAAGTGATAAATTACATGGAATAGTCATTTGCAGTCAAAAAATTAAACAATACAAATTTCGATTTCTGACCATCTGGAGAAATTTCGACAGGTCACGGGTCATCGTTTTTCATCAGAAAATAGATTTTTTGGACTGTAGAAAAATTGATTCAAAATGTCATTTGGATTGTGCCTCATGTTGAATAACTACTTTTTGAAACCTCAATGTGACCAAAATTGCCATTATTGCAGACTTTTTCTCCTATTCAGAAGCTTCTATTTCGACTAATTTCAGGCATTAAAGTGAGTCTAAACACACTTGTTTTTGTTCCAAAAGTGATAATTTACATGGAATAGTCAATTGCAGTCAAAAAACTAAACATTAAAAAATTTCCGTTTCTGACCATCTGGAGAAATTTCGACAGGTCACGGGTCATCGTTTTTCATCAGAAAATTGATTTTTTGGACTGTAGAAAAATTGATTCAAAATGTCATTTGGAATGTGCCTCATGTTGAATAACTACTTTTTAAAGCCTCAATGTGACCAAAATTGCCATTATTACAGACTTTTTCTCCTATTCAGAAGCTTCTATTTCGACCAATTTCAGTCATTAAAGTGAGTCTAAACACACTTATTTTTGTTCCAAAAGTGATAATTTACATGGAATAGTCATTTGCAGTCAAAAAATTAAACAATAAAAATTTCGATTTCTGAACATCTGGAGAAATTTCGACAGGTCACGGGTCATCGTTTTTCATCAGAAAATTGATTTTTTGGACTGTAAAAAAATTGATTTAAAATGTCATTTGGATTGTGCCTCATGTTGAATAACTACTTTTTGAAACCTCAATGTGACCAAAAGTGCCATTATTGCAGACTTTTTCTCCTATTCAGAAGCTTCTATTTCGAACAATTTCAGGCATTAAAGTGACTCTAAACACACTTATTTTAGTTCCAAAAGTGATAATTTACATGGAATAGTCATTGGCAGTTCAAAAAATTAAACATTAAAACATTTCCATTTCTGACCATCTGGAGAAATTTCGATAGGTCACGGGTCATCCTTTTTCATCAGAAAATTGATTTTCTGGACTGTAGAAAAATTGATTCAAAATGTCATTTGGAATGTGCCTCATGTTGAGTAACTACTTTTTGAAGCCTCAAGGTGACCAAAATTGCCATTTTTACGGACATTTTCTCCTACTCAGAAGCTTCTTTTTCGACCAATTTCAGGCATTAAACTGACTCTAAACACACTTGTTTTTGTTCCAAAAGTGATAATTTACATGGAATAGTCATTTGCAGTCAAAAAATTAAACAATAAAAATTTCGATTTCTGACCATCTGGAGAAATTTCGACAGGTCACGGGTCATCTTTTTTCATCAGAAAATTGATTTTTTGGACTGTAGAAAAATTGATTCAAAATGTAATTTGGAATGTGCCTCATGTTGAATAACTACTTTTAAAGCCTCAATGTGACCAAAATTGCCATTATTACAGACTTTTTCTCCTATTCAGAAGCTTCTATTTCGACCAATTTCAGGCATTAACGTGACTCTAAAAACACTTGTTTTTGTTCCAAAAGTGATAATTTACATGGAATAGTCATTTGCAGTCAAAAAATTAAACATTAAAACATTTCCATTTCTGACCATCTGGAGAAATTTCGACAGGTCACGGGTCATCCTTTTTCATCAGAAAATTGATTTTCTGGACTGTAGAAAAATTGATTAAAAATGTCATTTGAAATGTGCCTCATGTTGAATAACTACTTTTTAAATCCTCTGTGTGACCAAAATTGCCATTATTACAGACTTTTACTCCCATTAAGAAGCTTCTATTTCGACCAATTTCAGGCATTAAAGTGACTCTAAAAACACTTGTTTTTGTTCCAAAAGTGATAATTTACATGGAATAGTCATTTTAAGTCCAAAAATTAAACATTGAAAAATGTCCATTTCTGACCATCTGGAGAAATTTCGACAGGTCACGGGTCATCCTTTTTCATCAGAAAATAGATTTTTTGGACTGTAGAAAAATTGATTAAAAATGTCATTTGAAATGTGCCTCATGTTGAATAACTACTTTTTAAATCCTCTCTGTGACCAAAATTGCCATTATTACAGACTTTTACTCCCATTAAGAAGCTTTTATTTCGACCAATTTCAGGCATTAAAGTGACTGTAAAAACACTTGTTTTTGTTCCCAAAGTGATAATTTACATGGAATAGTCATTTGCAGTCAAAAAATTAAACATTAAAACATTTCCATTTCTGACCATCTGGAGAAATTTCGACAGGTCACGGGTCATCCTTTTTCATCAGAAAATTGATTTTCTGGACTGTAGAAAAATTGATTCAAAATGTCATTTGGATTGTGCCTCATGTTGAATAACTACTTTTTGAAACCTCAATGTGACCAAAATTGCCATTATTGCAGACTTTTTCTCCTATTCAGAAGCTTCTATTTCGACTAATTTCAGGCATTAAAGTGAGTCTAAACACACTTATTTTTGTTCCAAAAGTGATAATTTACATGGAATAGTCAATTGCAGTCAAAAAATTAAACATTAAAAAATTTCCATTTCTGACCATCTGGAGAAATTTCGACAGGTCACGGGTCATCGTTTTTCATCAGAAAATTGATTTTTTTGGACTGTAGAAAAATTGATTCAAAATGTCATTTATAATGTGCCTCATGTTGAATAACTACTTTTTAAAGCCTCAATGTGACCAAAATTGCCATTATTACAGACTTTTTCTCCTATTCAGAAGCTTCTATTTCGACCAATTTCAGTCATTAAAGTGAGTCTAAACACACTTATTTGTGTTCCAAAAGTGATAATTTACATGGAATAGTCATTTGCAGTCAAAAAATTAAACAATAAAAATTTCGATTTCTGACCATCTGGAGAAATTTCGACAGGTCACGGGTCATCGTTTTTCATCAGAAAATTGATTTTTTGGACTGTAAAAAAATTGATTTAAAATGTCATTTGGATTGTGCCTCATGTTGAATAACTACTTTTTGAAACCTCAATGTGACCAAAAGTGCCATTATTGCAGACTTTTTCTCCTATTCAAAAGCTTCTATTTCGAACAATTTCAGGCATTAAAGTGACTCTAAACACACTTATTTTAGTTCCAAAAGTGATAATTTACATGGAATAGTCATTTGCAGTCAAAAAATTAAACATTAAAACATTTCCATTTCTGACCATCTGGAGAAATTTCGACAGGTCACGGGTCATCCTTTTTCATCAGAAAATTGATTTTCTGGACTGTAGAAAATTGATTCAAAATGTCATTTTGAATGTGCCTCATGTTGAATAACTACTTTTTGAAGCCTCAGGTGACCAAAATTGCCATTTTTACGGACATTTTCTCCTACTCAGAAGCTTCTTTTTCGACCAATTTCAGGCATTAAACTGACTCTAAACACACTTGTTTTTGTTCCAAAAGTGATAATTTACATAGAATAGTCATTTGCAGTCAAAAAATTAAACAATAAAAATTTCGATTTCTGACCATCTGGAGAAATTTCGACAGGTCACGGGTCATCGTTTTTCATCAGAAAATTGATTTTTTGGACTGTAGAAAAATTGATTCAAAATGTCATTTGGAATGTGCCTCATGTTGAATAACTACTTTTTAAAGCCTCAATGTGACCAAAATTGCCATTATTACAGACTTTTTCTCCTATTCAGAAGCTTCTATTTCGACCAATTTCAGGCATTAACGTGACTCTAAGAACACTTGTTTTTGCTCCAAAAGTGATAATTTACATGGAATAGTCATTTGCAGTCAAAAAATTAAACATTAAAACATTTCCATTTCTGACCATCTGGAGAAATTTCGACAGGTCACGGGTCATCCTTTTTCATCAGAAAATATATTTTCTGGACTGTAGAAAAATTGATTCAAAATGTCATTTGGAATGTGCCTCATGTTGAATAACTACTTTTTGAAGCCTCAATGTGACCAAAATTGCCATTTTTACGGACATTTTCTCCTACTCAGAAGCTTCTTTTTCGACAAATTTCAGGCATTAAAGTGAGTCTAAACACACTTATTTGTGTTCCAAAAGTGATAATTTACATGGAATAGTCATTTGCAGTCAAAAAATTAAACAATAAAAATTTCGATTTCTGACCATCTGGAGAAATTTCGACAGGTCACCGGTCATCGTTTTTCATCAGAAAATTGATTTTTTGGACTGTAGAAAAATTGATTCAAAATGTCATTTGGAATGTGCCTCATGTTGAATAACTACTTTTTAAAGCCTCAATGTGACCAAAATTGCCATTATTACAGACTTTTTCTCCTATTCAGAAGCTTCTATTTCGACCAATTTCAGGCATTAACGTGACTCTAAAAACACTTGTTTTTGTTCCAAAAGTGATAATTTACATAGAATAGTCATTTGCAGTCAAAAAATTAAACATTAAAACATTTCCATTTCTGACCATCTGGAGAAATTTCGACAGGTCACGGGTCATCCTTTTTCATCAGAAAATAGATTTTCTGGACTGTAGAAAAATTGATTCAAAATGTCATTTGGAATGTGCCTCATGTTGAATAACTACTTTTTGAAGCCTCAATGTGACCAAAATTGCCATTTTTACGGACATTTTCTCCTACTCAGAAGCTTCTTTTTCGACAAATTTCAGGCATTAAACTGACTCTAAACACACTTGTTTTTGTTCCAAAAGTGATAATTTACATGGAATAGTCATTTGCAGTCAAAAAATTAAACAATACAAATTTCGATTTCTGACCATCTGGAGAAATTTCGACAGGTCACGGGTCATCGTTTTTCATCAGAAAATTGATTTTTTGGACTGTAGAAAAATTGATTCAAAATGTCATTTGGATTGTGCCTCATGTTGAATAACTACTTTTTGAAACCTCAATGTGACCAAAGTTGCCATTATTGCAGATTTTTTCTCCTATTCAGAAGCTTCTATTTCCACTAATTTCAGGCATTAAAGTGAGTCTAAACACACTTGTTTTTGTTCCAAAAGTGATAATTTACATGGAATAGTCAATTGCAGTCAAAAAATTGAAACATTAAAAAATTTCCATTTCTGACCATCTGGAGAAAGTTCGACAGGTCAAGGGTCATCGTTTTTCATCAGAAAATTGATTTTTTGGACTGTAGAAAAATTGATTCAAAATGTCATTTGGAATGTGCCTCATGTTGAATAACTGCTTTTTAAAGCCTCAATGTGACCAAAATTGCCATTATTACAGACTTTTTCTCCTATTCAGAAGCTTCTATTTCGACCAATTTCAGTCATTAAAGGGAGTCTAAACACACTTATTTTTGTTCCAAAAGTGATAATTTACATGGAATAGTCATTTGCAGTCAAAAAATTAAACAATACAAATTTCGATTTCTGACCATCTGGAGAAATTTCGACAGGTCACGGGTCATTGTTTTTCATCAGAAAATAGATTTTTTGGACTGTAGAAAAATTGATTCAAAATGTCATTTGGATTGTGCCTCATGTTGAATAACTACTTTTTGAAACCTCAATGTGACCAAAATTGCCATTATTGCAGACTTTTTCTCCTATTCAGAAGCTTCTATTTCGACTAATTTCAGGCATTAAAGTGAGTCTAAACACACTTATTTTTGTTCCAAAAGTGATAATTTACATGGAATAGTCATTTGCAGTCAAAAAATTAAACAATAAAAATTTCGATTTCTGAACATCTGGAGAAATTTCGACAGGTCACGGGTCATCGTTTTTCATCAGAAAATTGATTTTTTGGACTGTAAAAAAATTGATTTAAAATGTCATTTGGATTGTGCCTCATGTTGAATAACTACTTTTTGAAACCTCAATGTGACCAAAAGTGCCATTATTGCAGACTTTTTCTCCTATTCAGAAGCTTCTATTTCGAACAATTTCAGGCATTAAAGTGACTCTAAACACACTTATTTTAGTTCCAAAAGTGATAATTTACATGGAATAGTCATTGGCAGTTCAAAAAATTAAACATTAAAACATTTCCATTTCTGACCATCTGGAGAAATTTCGATAGGTCACGGGTCATCCTTTTTCATCAGAAAATTGATTTTCTGGACTGTAGAAAAATTGATTCAAAATGTCATTTGGAATGTGCCTCATGTTGAATAACTACTTTTTGAAGCCTCAAGGTGACCAAAATTGCCATTTTTACGGACATTTTCTCCTACTCAGAAGCTTCTTTTTCGACCAATTTCAGGCATTAAACTGACTCTAAACACACTTGTTTTTGTTCCAAAAGTGATAATTTACATGGAATAGTCATTTGCAGTCAAAAAATTAAACAATAAAAATTTCGATTTCTGACCATCTGGAGAAATTTCGACAGGTCACGGGTCATCTTTTTTCATCAGAAAATTGATTTTTTGGACTGTAGAAAAATTGATTCAAAATGTAATTTGGAATGTGCCTCATGTTGAATAACTACTTTTAAAGCCTCAATGTGACCAAAATTGCCATTATTACAGACTTTTTCTCCTATTCAGAAGCTTCTATTTCGACCAATTTCAGGCATTAACGTGACTCTAAAAACACTTGTTTTTGTTCCAAAAGTGATAATTTACATGGAATAGTCATTTGCAGTCAAAAAATTAAACATTAAAACATTTCCATTTCTGACCATTTGGAGAAATTTCGACAGGTCACGGATCATCCTTTTTCATCAGAAAATTGATTTTCTGGACTGTAGAAAAATTGATTAAAAATGTCATTTGAAATGTGCCTCATGTTGAATAACTACTTTTTAAATCCTCTGTGTGACCTAAATTGCCATTATTACAGACTTTTACTCCCATTAAGAAGCTTCTATTTCGACCAATTTCAGGCATTAAAGTGACTCTAAAAACACTTGTTTTTGTTCCTAAAGTGATAATTTACATGGAATAGTCATTTTAAGTCCAAAAATTAAACATTGAAAAATGTCCATTTCTGACCATCTGGAGAAATTTCGACAGGTCACGGGTCATCCTTTTTCATCAGAAAATAGATTTTTTGGACTGTAGAAAAATTGATTAAAAATGTCATTTGAAATGTGCCTCATGTTGAATAACTACTTTTTAAATCCTCTGTGTGACCAAAATTGCCATTATTACAGACTTTTACTCCCATTAAGAAGCTTTTATTTCGACCAATTTCAGGCATTAAAGTGACTGTAAAAACACTTGTTTTTGTTCCCAAAGTGATAATTTACATGGAATAGTCATTTGCAGTCAAAAAATTAAACATTAAAACATTTCCATTTCTGACCATCTGGAGAAATTTCAACAGGTCACGGGTCATCCTTTTTCATCAGAAAATTGATTTTCTGGACTGTAGAAAAATTGATTCAAAATGTCATTTGGATTGTGCCTCATGTTGAATAACTACTTTTTGAAACCTCAATGTGACCAAAATTGCCATTATTGCAGACTTTTTCTCCTATTCAGAAGCTTCTATTTCGACTAATTTCAGGCATTAAAGTGAGTCTAAACACACTTATTTTTGTTCCAAAAGTGATAATTTACATGGAATAGTCAATTGCAGTCAAAAAATTAAACATTAAAAAATTTCCATTTCTGACCATCTGGAGAAATTTCGACAGGTCACGGGTCATCGTTTTTCATCAGAAAATTGATTTTTTGGACTGTAGAAAAATTGATTCAAAATGTCATTTATAATGTGCCTCATGTTGAATAACTACTTTTTAAAGCCTCAATGTGACCAAAATTGCCATTATTACAGACTTTTTCTCCTATTCAGAAGCTTCTATTTCGACCAATTTCAGTCATTAAAGTGAGTCTAAACACACTTATTTGTGTTCCAAAAGTGATAATTTACATGGAATAGTCATTTGCAGTCAAAAAATTAAACAATAAAAATTTCGATTTCTGACCATCTGGAGAAATTTCGACAGGTCACGGGTCATCGTTTTTCATCAGAAAATTGATTTTTTGGACTGTAAAAAAATTTGATGTAAAATGTCATTTGGATTGTGCCTCATGTTGAATAACTACTTTTTGAAACCTCAATGTGACCAAAAGTGCCATTATTGCAGACTTTTTCTCCTATTCAGAAGCTTCTATTTCGAACAATTTCAGGCATTAAAGTGACTCTAAACACACTTATTTTAGTTCCAAAAGTGATAATTTACATGGAATAGTCATTTGCAGTCAAAAAATTAAACATTAAAACATTTCCATTTCTGACCATCTGGAGAAATTTCGACAGGTCACGGGTCATCCTTTTTCATCAGAAAATTGATTTTCTGGACTGTAGAAAATTGATTCAAAATGTCATTTGGAATGTGCCTCATGTTGAATAACTACTTTTTGAAGCCTCAGGTGACCAAAAGTGCCATTTTTACGGACATTTTCTCCTACTCAGAAGCTTCTTTTTCGACCAATTTCAGGCATTAAACTGACTCTAAACACACTTGTTTTTGTTCCAAAAGTGATAATTTACATAGAATAGTCATTTGCAGTCAAAAAATTAAACAATAAAAATTTTGATTTCTGACCATCTGGAGATATTTCGACAGGTCACGGGTCATCGTTTTTCATCAGAAAATTGATTTTTTGGACTGTAGAAAAATTGATTCAAATTTGCCATTATTACAGACTTTTTCTCCTATTCAGAAGCTTCTATTTCGACCAATTTCAGGCATTAACGTGACTCTAAAAACACTTGTTTTTGTTCCAAAAGTGATAATTTACATGGAATAGTCATTTGCAGTCAAAAAATTAAACATTAAAACATTTCCATTTCTGACCATCTGGAGAAATTTCGACAGGTCACGGGTCATCCTTTTTCATCAGAAAATAGATTTTCTGGACTGTAGAAAAATTGATTCAAAATGTCATTTGGAATGTGCCTCATGTTGAATAACTACTTTTTGAAGCCTCAATGTGACCAAAATTGCCATTTTTACGGACATTTTCTCCTACTCAGAAGCTTCTATTTCGACCAATTTCAGTCATTAAAGTGAGTCTAAACACACTTATTTGTGTTCCAAAAGTGATAATTTACATGGAATAGTCATTTGCAGTCAAAAAATTAAACAATAAAAATTTCGATTTCTGACCATCTGGAGAAATTTCGACAGGTCACGGGTCATCGTTTTTCATCAGAAAATTGATTTTTTGGACTGTAAAAAAATTGATTTAAAATGTCATTTGGATTGTGCCTCATGTTGAATAACTACTTTTTGAAACCTCAATGTGACCAAAAGTGCCATTATTGCAGACTTTTTCTCCTATTCAAAAGCTTCTATTTCGAACAATTTCAGGCATTAAAGTGACTCTAAACACACTTATTTTAGTTCCAAAAGTGATAATTTACATGGAATAGTCATTTGCAGTCAAAAAATTAAACATTAAAACATTTCCATTTCTGACCATCTGGAGAAATTTCGACAGGTCACGGGTCATCCTTTTTCATCAGAAAATTGATTTTCTGGACTGTAGAAAATTGATTCAAAATGTCATTTGGAATGTGCCTCATGTTGAATAACTACTTTTTGAAGCCTCAGGTGACCAAAATTGCCATTTTTACGGACATTTTCTCCTACTCAGAAGCTTCTTTTTCGACCAATTTCAGGCATTAAACTGACTCTAACCACACTTGTTTTTGTTCCAAAAGTGATAATTTACATAGAATAGTCATTTGCAGTCAAAAAATTAAACAATAAAAATTTCGATTTCTGACCATCTGGAGAAATTTCGACAGGTCACGGGTCATCGTTTTTCATCAGAAAATTGATTTTTTGGACTGTAGAAAAATTGATTCAAAATGTCATTTGGAATGTGCCTCATGTTGAATAACTACTTTTTAAAGCCTCAATGTGACCAAAATTGCCATTATTACAGACTTTTTCTCCTATTCAGAAGCTTCTATTTCGACCAATTTCAGGCATTAACGTGACTCTAAAAACACTTGTTTTTGTTCCAAAAGTGATAATTTACATAGAATAGTCATTTGCAGTCAAAAAATTAAACATTAAAACATTTCCATTTCTGACCATCTGGAGAAATTTCGACAGGTCACGGGTCATCCTTTTTCATCAGAAAATAGATTTTCTGGACTGTAGAAAAATTGATTCAAAATGTCATTTGGAATGTGCCTCATGTTGAATAACTACTTTTTGAAGCCTCAATGTGACCAAAATTGCCATTTTTACGGACATTTTCTCCTACTCAGAAGCTTTTTTTTCGACAAATTTCAGGCATTAAACTGACTCTAAACACACTTGTTTTTGTTCCAAAAGTGATAATTTACATGGAATAGTCATTTGCAGTCAAAAAATTAAACAATACAAATTTCGATTTCTGACCATCTGGAGAAATTTCGACAGGTCCCGGGTCATCGTTTTTCATCAGAAAATTGATTTTTTGGACTGTAGAAAAATTGATTCAAAATGTCATTTGGATTGTGCCTCATGTTGAATAACTACTTTTTGAAACCTCAATGTGACCAAAGTTGCCATTATTGCAGACTTTTTCTCCTATTCAGAAGCTTCTATTTCCACTAATTTCAGGCATTAAAGTGAGTCTAAACACACTTGTTTTTGTTCCAAAAGTGATAATTTACATGGAATAGTCAATTGCAGTCAAAAAATTGAAACATTAAAAAATTTCCATTTCTGACCATCTGGAGAAAGTTCGACAGGTCAAGGGTCATCGTTTTTCATCAGAAAATTGATTTTTTGGACTGTAGAAAAATTGATTCAAAATGTCATTTGGAATGTGCCTCATGTTGAATAACTGCTTTTTAAAGCCTCAATGTGACCAAAATTGCCATTATTACAGACTTTTTCTCCTATTCAGAAGCTTCTATTTCGACCAATTTCAGTCATTAAAGGGAGTCTAAACACACTTATTTTTGTTCCAAAAGTGATAATTTACATGGAATAGTCATTTGCAGTCAAAAAATTAAACAATACAAATTTCGATTTCTGACCATCTGGAGAAATTTCGACAGGTCACGGGTCATTGTTTTTCATCAGAAAATAGATTTTTTGGACTGTAGAAAAATTGATTCAAAATGTCATTTGGATTGTGCCTCATGTTGAATAACTACTTTTTGAAACCTCAATGTGACCAAAATTGCCATTATTGCAGACTTTTTCTCCTATTCAGAAGCTTCTATTTCGACTAATTTCAGGCATTAAAGTGAGTCTAAACACACTTGTTTTTGTTCCAAAAGTGATAATTTACATGGAATAGTCAATTGCAGTCAAAAAACTAAACATTAAAAAATTTCCATTTCTGACCATGTGGAGAAATTTCGACAGGTCACGGGTCATCGTTTTTCATCAGAAAATTGATTTTTTGGACTGTAGAAAAATTGATTCAAAATGTCATTTGGAATGTGCCTCATGTTGAATAACTACTTTTTAAAGCCTCAATGTGACCAAAATTGCCATTATTACAGACTTTTTCTCCTATTCAGAAGCTTCTATTTCGACCAATTTCAGTCATTAAAGTGAGTCTAAACACACTTATTTTTGTTCCAAAAGTGATAATTTACATGGAATAGTCATTTGCAGTCAAAAAATTAAACAATAAAAATTTCGATTTCTGAACATCTGGAGAAATTTCGACAGGTCACGGGTCATCGTTTTTCATCAGAAAATTGATTTTTTGGACTGTAAAAAAATTGATTTAAAATGTCATTTGGATTGTGCCTCATGTTGAATAACTACTTTTTGAAACCTCAATGTGACCAAAAGTGCCATTATTGTAGACCTTTTCTCCTATTCAGAAGCTTCTATTTCGAACAATTTCAGGCATTAAAGTGACTCTAAACACACTTATTTTAGTTCCAAAAGTGATAATTTACATGGAATAGTCATTGGCAGTTCAAAAAATTAAACATTAAAACATTTCCATTTCTGACCATCTGGAGAAATTTCGATAGGTCACGGGTCATCCTTTTTCATCAGAAAATTGATTTTCTGGACTGTAGAAAAATTGATTCAAAATGTCATTTGGAATGTGCCTCATGTTGAATAACTACTTTTTGAAGCCTCAAGGTGACCAAAATTGCCAATTTTACGGACATTTTCTCCTACTCAGAAGCTTCTTTTTCGACCAATTTCAGGCATTAAACTGACTCTAAACACACTTGTTTTTGTTCCAAAAGTGATAATTTACATGGAATAGTCATTTGCAGTCAAAAAATTAAACAATACAAATTTCGATTTCTGACCATCTGGAGAAATTTCGACAGGTCACGGGTCATCTTTTTTCATCAGAAAATTGATTTTTTGGACTGTAGAAAAATTGATTCAAAATGTAATTTGGAATGTGCCTCATGTTGAATAACTACTTTTAAAGCCTCAATGTGACCAAAATTGCCATTATTACAGACTTTTTCTCCTATTCAGAAGCTTCTATTTCGACCAATTTCAGGCATTAACGTGACTCTAAAAACACTTGTTTTTGTTCCAAAAGTGATAATTTACATGGAATAGTCATTTGCAGTCAAAAAATTAAACATTAAAACATTTCCATTTCTGACCATTTGGAGAAATTACGACAGGTCACGGGTCATCCTTTTTCATCAGAAAATTGATTTTCTGGACTGTAGAAAAATTGATTAAAAATGTCATTTGAAATGTGCCTCATGTTGAATAACTACTTTTTAAATCCTCTGTGTGACCTAAATTGCCATTATTACAGACTTTTACTCCCATTAAGAAGCTTCTATTTCGACCAATTTCAGGCATTAAAGTGACTCTAAAAACACTTGTTTTTGTTCCTAAAGTGATAATTTACATGGAATAGTCATTTTAAGTCCAAAAATTAAACATTGAAAAATGTCCATTTCTGACCATCTGGAGAAATTTCGACAGGTCACGGGTCATCCTTTTTCATCAGAAAATAGATTTTTTGGACTGTAGAAAAATTGATTAAAAATGTCATTTGAAATGTGCCTCATGTTGAATAACTACTTTTTAAATCCTCTGTGTGACCAAAATTGCCATTATTACAGACTTTTACTCCCATTAAGAAGCTTTTATTTCGACCAATTTCAGGCATTAAAGTGACTGTAAAAACACTTGTTTTTGTTCCCAAAGTGATAATTTACATGGAATAGTCATTTGCAGTCAAAAAATTAAACATTAAAACATTTCCATTTCTGACCATCTGGAGAAATTTCAACAGGTCACGGGTCATCCTTTTTCATCAGAAAATTGATTTTCTGGACTGTAGAAAAATTGATTCAAAATGTCATTTGGATTGTGCCTCATGTTGAATAACTACTTTTTGAAACCTCAATGTGACCAAAATTGCCATTATTGCAGACTTTTTCTCCTATTCAGAAGCTTCTATTTCGACTAATTTCAGGCATTAAAGTGAGTCTAAACACACTTATTTTTGTTCCAAAAGTGATAATTTACATGGAATAGTCAATTGCAGTCAAAAAATTAAACATTAAAAAATTTCCATTTCTGACCATCTGGAGAAATTTCGACAGGTCACGGGTCATCGTTTTTCATCAGAAAATTGATTTTTTGGACTGTAGAAAAATTGATTCAAAATGTCATTTATAATGTGCCTCATGTTGAATAACTACTTTTTAAAGCCTCAATGTGACCAAAATTGCCATTATTACAGACTTTTTCTCCTATTCAGAAGCTTCTATTTCGACCAATTTCAGTCATTAAAGTGAGTCTAAACACACTTATTTGTGTTCCAAAAGTGATAATTTACATGGAATAGTCATTTGCAGTCAAAAAATTAAACAATAAAAATTTCGATTTCTGACCATCTGGAGAAATTTCGACAGGTCACGGGTCATCGTTTTTCATCAGAAAATTGATTTTTTGGACTGTAAAAAAATTTGATGTAAAATGTCATTTGGATTGTGCCTCATGTTGAATAACTACTTTTTGAAACCTCAATGTGACCAAAAGTGCCATTATTGCAGACTTTTTCTCCTATTCAGAAGCTTCTATTTCGAACAATTTCAGGCATTAAAGTGACTCTAAACACACTTATTTTAGTTCCAAAAGTGATAATTTACATGGAATAGTCATTTGCAGTCAAAAAATTAAACATTAAAACATTTCCATTTCTGACCATCTGGAGAAATTTCCACAGGTCACGGGTCATCCTTTTTCATCAGAAAATTGATTTTCTGGACTGTAGAAAATTGATTCAAAATGTCATTTGGAATGTGCCTCATGTTGAATAACTACTTTTTGAAGCCTCAGGTGACCAAAAGTGCCATTTTTACGGACATTTTCTCCTACTCAGAAGCTTCTTTTTCGACCAATTTCAGGCATTAAACTGACTCTAAACACACTTGTTTTTGTTCCAAAAGTGATAATTTACATAGAATAGTCATTTGCAGTCAAAAAATTAAACAATAAAAATTTCGATTTCTGACCATCTGGAGATATTTCGACAGGTCACGGGTCATCGTTTTTCATCAGAAAATTGATTTTTTGGACTGTAGAAAAATTGATTCAAAATGTCATTTGGAATGTGCCTCATGTTGAATAACTACTTTTTAAAGCCTCAATGTGACCAAAATTGCCATTATTACAGACTTTTTCTCCTATTCAGAAGCTTCTATTTCGACCAATTTCAGGCATTAACGTGACTCTAAAAACACTTGTTTTTGTTCCAAAAGTGATAATTTACATGGAATAGTCATTTGCAGTCAAAAAATTAAACATTAAAACATTTCCATTTCTGACCATCTGGAGAAATTTCGACAGGTCACGGGTCATCCTTTTTCATCAGAAAATAGATTTTCTGGACTGTAGAAAAATTGATTCAAAATGTCATTTGGAATGTGCCTCATGTTGAATAACTACTTTTTGAAGCCTCAATGTGACCAAAATTGCCAATTTTACGGACATTTTCTCCTACTCAGAAGCTTCTTTTTCGACAAATTTCAGGCATTAAACTGACTCTAAACACACTTGTTTTTGTTCCAAAAGTGATAATTTACATGGAATAGTCATTTGCAGTCAAAAAATTAAACAATACAAATTTCGATTTCTGACCATCTGGAGAAATTTCGACAGGTCACGGGTCATCGTTTTTCATCAGAAAATTGATTTTTTGGACTGTAGAAAAATTGATTCAAAATGTCATTTGGATTGTGCCTCATGTTGAATAACTACTTTTTGAAACCTCAATGTGACCAAAATTGCCATTATTGCAGACTTTTTCTCCTATTCAGAAGCTTCTATTTCCACTAATTTCAGGCATTAAAGTGAGTCTAAACACACTTGTTTTTGTTCCAAAAGTGATAATTTACATGGAATAGTCAATTGCAGTTAAAAAATTGAAACATTAAAAAATTTCCATTTCTGTCCATCTGGAGAAAGTTCGACAGGTCAAGGGTCATCGTTTTTCATCAGAAAATTGATTTTTTGGACTGTAGAAAAATTGATTCAAAATGTCATTTGGAATGTGCCTCATGTTGAATAACTACTTTTTAAAGCCTCAATGTGACCAAAATTGCCATTATTACAGACTTTTTCTCCTACTCAGAAGCTTCTTTTTCGACAAATTTCAGGCATTAAACTGACTCTAAACACACTTGTTTTTGTTCCAAAAGTGATAATTTACATGGAATAGTCATTTGCAGTCAAAAAATTAAACAATACAAATTTCGATTTCTGACCATCTGGAGAAATTTCGACAGGTCACGGGTCATCGTTTTTCATCAGAAAATTGATTTTTTGGACTGTAGAAAAATTGATTCAAAATGTCATTTGGATTGTGCCTCATGTTGAATAACTACTTTTTGAAACCTCAATGTGACCAAAATTGCCATTATTGCAGACTTTTTCTCCTATTCAGAAGCTTCTATTTCCACTAATTTCAGGCATTAAAGTGAGTCTAAACACACTTGTTTTTGTTCCAAAAGTGATAATTTACATGGAATAGTCAATTGCAGTCAAAAAATTGAAACATTAAAAAATTTCCATTTCTGACCATCTGGAGAAAGTTCGACAGGTGAAGGGTCATCGTTTTTCATCAGAAAATTGATTTTTTGGACTGTAGAAAAATTGATTCAAAATGTCATTTGGAATGTGCCTCATGTTGAATAACTACTTTTTAAAGCCTCAATGTGACCAAAATTGCCATTATTACAGACTTTTTCTCCTATTCAGAAGCTTCTATTTCGACTAATTTCAGGCATTAAAGTGAGTCTAAACACACTTGTTTTTGTTCCAAAAGTGATAATTTACATGGAATAGTCAATTGCAGTCAAAAAACTAAACATTAAAAAATTTCCATTTCTGACCATCTGGAGAAATTTCGACAGGTCACGGGTCATCGTTTTTCATCAGAAAATTGATTTTTTGGACTGTGAAAAAATTGATTTAAAATGTCATTTGGATTGTGCCTCATGTTGAATAACTACTTTTTGAAGCCTCAGGTGACCAAAATTGCCATTTTTACGGACATTTTCTCCTACTCAGAAGCTTCTTTTTCGACCAATTTCAGGCATTAAACTGACTCTAAACACACTTGTTTTTGTTCCAAAAGTGATAATTTACATAGAATAGTCATTTGCAGTCAAAAAATTAAACAATAAAAATTTCGATTTCTGACCATCTGGAGAAATTTCGACAGGTCACGGGTCATCGTTTTTCATCAGAAAATTGATTTTTTGGACTGTAGAAAAATTGATTCAAAATGTCATTTGGAATGTGCCTCATGTTGAATAACTACTTTTTAAAGCCTCAATGTGACCAAAATTGCCATTATTACAGACTTTTTCTCCTATTCAGAAGCTTCTATTTCGACCAATTTCAGGCATTAACGTGACTCTAAAAACACTTGTTTTTGTTCCAAAAGTGATAATTTACATGGAATAGTCATTTGCAGTCAAAAAATTAAACATTAAAACATTTCCATTTCTGACCATCTGGAGAAATTTCGACAGGTCACGGGTCATCCTTTTTCATCAGAAAATAGATTTTCTGGACTGTAGAAAAATTGATTCAAAATGTCATTTGGAATGTGCCTCATGTTGAATAACTACTTTTTGAAGCCTCAATGTGACCAAAATTGCCATTTTTACGGACATTTTCTCCTACTCAGAAGCTTCTTTTTCGACAAATTTCAGGCATTAAACTGACTCTAAACACACTTGTTCTTGTTCCAAAAGTGATATTTTACATGGAATAGTCATTTGCAGTCAAAAAATTAAACAATACAAATTTCGATTTCTGACCATCTGGAGAAATTTCGACAGGTCACGGGTCATCGTTTTTCATCAGAAAATTGATTTTTTGGACTGTAGAAAAATTGATTCAAAATGTCATTTGGATTGTGCCTCATGTTGAATAACTACTTTTTGAAACCTCAATGTGACCAAAATTGCCATTATTGCAGACTTTTTCTCCTATTCAGAAGCTTCTATTTCGACTAATTTCAGGCATTAAAGTGAGTCTAAACACACTTGTTTTTGTTCCAAAAGTGATAATTTACATGGAATAGTCAATTGCAGTCAAAAAACTAAACATTAAAAAATTTCCATTTCTGACCATCTGGAGAAATTTCGACAGGTCACGGGTGATCGTTTTTCATCAGAAAATTGATTTTTTGGACTGTA
The DNA here is from genome assembly GCF_964204655.1 of Triturus cristatus. Taxonomy (NCBI): domain Eukaryota; kingdom Metazoa; phylum Chordata; class Amphibia; order Caudata; family Salamandridae; genus Triturus; species Triturus cristatus. Next base: position 87,905 of record NW_028187361.1, read on the forward strand.
GAAAAATTGATTCAAAATGTCATTTGGAATGTGCCTCATGTTGAATAACTACTTTTTAAAGCCTCAATGTGACCAAAATTGCCATTATTACAGACTTTTTCTCCTATTCAGAAGCTTCTATTTCGACCAATTTCAGTCATTAAAGTGAGTCTAAACACACTTATTGTTGTTCCAAAAGTGATAATTTACATGGAATAGTCATTTGCAGTCAAAAAATTAAACAATAAAAATTTCGATTTCTGAACATCTGGAGAAATTTCGACAGGTCACGGGTCATCGTTTTTCATCAGAAAATTGATTTTTTGGACTGTAAAAAAATTGATTTAAAATGTCATTTGGATTGTGCCTCATGTTGAATAACTACTTTTTGAAACCTCAATGTGACCAAAAGTGCCATTATTGCAGACTTTTTCTCCTATTCAGAAGCTTCTATTTCGAACAATTTCAGGCATTAAAGTGACTCTAAACACACTTATTTTAGTTCCAAAAGTGATAATTTACATGGAATAGTCATTGGCAGTCAAAAAATTAAACATTAAAACATTTCCATTTCTGACCATCTGGAGAAATTTCGATAGGTCACGGGTCATCCTTTTTCATCAGAAAATTGATTTTCTGGACTGTAGAAAAATTGATTAAAAATGTCATTTGAAATGTGCCTCATGTTGAATAACTACTTTTTAAATCCTCTGTGTGACCAAAATTGCCATTATTACAGACTTTTACTCCCATTAAGAAGCTTCTATTTTGACCAATTTCAGGCATTAAAGTGACTCTAAAAACACTTGTTTTTGTTCCAAATGTGATAATTTACATGGAATAGTCATTTTAAGTCCAAAAATTAAACATTGAAAAATGTCCATTTCTGACCATCTGGAGAAATTTCGACAGGTCACGGGTCATCCTTTTTCATCAGAAAATAGATTTTTTGGACTGTAGAAAAATTGATTAAAAATGTCATTTGAAATGTGCCTCATGTTGAATAACTACTTTTTAAATCCTCTGTGTGACCAAAATTGCCATTATTACAGATTTTACTCCCATTAAGAAGCTTTTATTTCGACCAATTTCAGGCATTAAAGTGACTGTAAAAACACTTGTTTTTGTTCCCAAAGTGATAATTTACATGGAATAGTCATTTGCAGTCAAAAAATTAAACATTAAAACATTTCCATTTCTGACCATCTGGAGAAATTTCAACAGGTCACGGGTCATCCTTTTTCATCAGAAAATTGATTTTCTGGACTGTAGAAAAATTGATTCAAAATGTCATTTGGATTGTGCCTCATGTTGAATAACTACTTTTTGAAACCTCAATGTGACCAAAATTGCCATTATTGCAGACTTTTTCTCCTATTCAGAAGCTTCTATTTCCACTAATTTCAGGCATTAAAGTGAGTCTAAACACACTTGTTTTTGTTCCAAAAGTGATAATTTACATGGAATAGTCAATTGCAGTCAAAAAATTGAAACATTAAAAAATTTCCATTTCTGACCATCTGGAGAAAGTTCGACAGGTGAAGGGTCATCGTTTTTCATCAGAAAATTGATTTTTTGGACTGTAGAAAAATTGATTCAAAATGTCATTTGGAATGTGCCTCATGTTGAATAACTACTTTTTAAAGCCTCAATGTGACCAAAATTGCCATTATTACAGACTTTTTCTCCTATTCAGAAGCTTCTATTTCGACTAATTTCAGGCATTAAAGTGAGTCTAAACACACTTGTTTTTGTTCCAAAAGTGATAATTTACATGGAATAGTCAATTGCAGTCAAAAAACTAAACATTAAAAAATTTCCATTTCTGACCATCTGGAGAAATTTCGACAGGTCACGGGTCATCGTTTTTCATCAGAAAATTGATTTTTTGGACTGTGAAAAAATTGATTTAAAATGTCATTTGGATTGTGCCTCATGTTGAATAACTACTTTTTGAAGCCTCAGGTGACCAAAATTGCCATTTTTACGGACATTTTCTCCTACTCAGAAGCTTCTTTTTCGACCAATTTCAGGCATTAAACTGACTCTAAACACACTTGTTTTTGTTCCAAAAGTGATAATTTACATAGAATAGTCATTTGCAGTCAAAAAATTAAACAATAAAAATTTCGATTTCTGACCATCTGGAGAAATTTCGACAGGTCACGGGTCATCGTTTTTCATCAGAAAATTGATTTTTTGGACTGTAGAAAAATTGATTCAAAATGTCATTTGGAATGTGCCTCATGTTGAATAACTACTTTTTAAAGCCTCAATGTGACCAAAATTGCCATTATTACAGACTTTTTCTCCTATTCAGAAGCTTCTATTTCGACCAATTTCAGGCATTAACGTGACTCTAAAAACACTTGTTTTTGTTCCAAAAGTGATAATTTACATGGAATAGTCAATTGCAGTCAAAAAATTAAACATTAAAAAATTTCCATTTCTGACCATCTGGAGAAATTTCGACAGGTCACGGGTCATCGTTTTTCATCAGAAAATTGATTTTTTGGACTGTAGAAAAATTGATTCAAAATGTCATTTATAATGTGCCTCATGTTGAATAACTACTTTTTAAAGCCTCAATGTGACCAAAATTGCCATTATTACAGACTTTTTCTCCTATTCAGAAGCTTCTATTTCGACCAATTTCAGTCATTAAAGTGAGTCTAAACACACTTATTTGTGTTCCAAAAGTGATAATTTACATGGAATAGTCATTTGCAGTCAAAAAATTAAACAATAAAAATTTCGATTTCTGACCATCTGGAGAAATTTCGACAGGTCACGGGTCATCGTTTTTCATCAGAAAATTGATTTTTTGGACTGTAAAAAAATTTGATGTAAAATGTCATTTGGATTGTGCCTCATGTTGAATAACTACTTTTTGAAACCTCAATGTGACCAAAAGTGCCATTATTGCAGACTTTTTCTCCTATTCAGAAGCTTCTATTTCGAACAATTTCAGGCATTAAAGTGACTCTAAACACACTTATTTTAGTTCCAAAAGTGATAATTTACATGGAATAGTCATTTGCAGTCAAAAAATTAAACATTAAAACATTTCCATTTCTGACCATCTGGAGAAATTTCGACAGGTCACGGGTCATCCTTTTTCATCAGAAAATTGATTTTCTGGACTGTAGAAAATTGATTCAAAATGTCATTTGGAATGTGCCTCATGTTGAATAACTACTTTTTGAAGCCTCAGGTGACCAAAAGTGCCATTTTTACGGACATTTTCTCCTACTCAGAAGCTTCTTTTTCGACCAATTTCAGGCATTAAACTGACTCTAAACACACTTGTTTTTGTTCCAAAAGTGATAATTTACATAGAATAGTCATTTGCAGTCAAAAAATTAAACAATAAAAATTTCGATTTCTGACCATCTGGAGATATTTCGACAGGTCACGGGTCATCGTTTTTCATCAGAAAATTGATTTTTTGGACTGTAGAAAAATTGATTCAAAATGTCATTTGGAATGTGCCTCATGTTGAATAACTACTTTTTAAAGCCTCAATGTGACCAAAATTGCCATTATTACAGACTTTTTCTCCTATTCAGAAGCTTCTATTTCGACCAATTTCAGGCATTAACGTGACTCTAAAAACACTTGTTTTTGTTCCAAAAGTGATAATTTACATGGAATAGTCATTTGCAGTCACAAAATTAAACATTAAAACATTTCCATTTCTGACCATCTGGAGAAATTTCGACAGGTCACGGGTCATCCTTTTTCATCAGAAAATAGATTTTCTGGACTGTAGAAAAATTGATTCAAAATGTCATTTGGAATGTGCCTCATGTTGAATAACTACTTTTTGAAGCCTCAATGTGACCAAAATTGCCATTTTTACGGACATTTTCTCCTACTCAGAAGCTTCTTTTTCGACAAATTTCAGGCATTAAACTGACTCTAAACACACTTGTTTTTGTTCCAAAAGTGATAATTTACATGGAATAGTCATTTGCAGTCAAAAAATTAAACAATACAAATTTCGATTTCTGACCATCTGGAGAAATTTCGACAGGTCACGGGTCATCGTTTTTCATCAGAAAATTGATTTTTTGGACTGTAGAAAAATTGATTCAAAATGTCATTTGGATTGTGCCTCATGTTGAATAACTACTTTTTGAAACCTCAATGTGACCAAAATTGCCATTATTGCAGACTTTTTCTCCTATTCAGAAGCTTCTATTTCCACTAATTTCAGGCATTAAAGTGAGTCTAAACACACTTGTTTTTGTTCCAAAAGTGATAATTTACATGGAATAGTCAATTGCAGTCAAAAAATTGAAACATTAAAAAATTTCCATTTCTGACCATCTGGAGAAAGTTCGACAGGTCAAGGGTCATCGTTTTTCATCAGAAAATTGATTTTTTGGACTGTAGAAAAATTGATTCAAAATGTCATTTGGAATGTGCCTCATGTTGAATAACTACTTTTTAAAGCCTCAATGTGACCAAAATTGCCATTATTACAGACTTTTTCTCCTACTCAGAAGCTTCTTTTTCGACAAATTTCAGGCATTAAACTGACTCTAAACACACTTGTTTTTGTTCCAAAAGTGATAATTTACATGGAATAGTCATTTGCAGTCAAAAAATTAAACAATACAAATTTCGATTTCTGACCATCTGGAGAAATTTCGACAGGTCACGGGTCATCGTTTTTCATCAGAAAATTGATTTTTTGGACTGTAGAAAAATTGATTCAAAATGTCATTTGGATTGTGCCTCATGTTGAATAACTACTTTTTGAAACCTCAATGTGACCAAAATTGCCATTATTGCAGACTTTTTCTCCTATTCAGAAGCTTCTATTTCCACTAATTTCAGGCATTAAAGTGAGTCTAAACACACTTGTTTTTGTTCCAAAAGTGATAATTTACATGGAATAGTCAATTGCAGTCAAAAAATTGAAACATTAAAAAATTTCCATTTCTGACCATCTGGAGAAAGTTCGACAGGTCAAGGGTCATCGTTTTTCATCAGAAAATTGATTTTTTGGACTGTAGAAAAATTGATTCAAAATGTCATTTGGAATGTGCCTCATGTTGAATAACTACTTTTTAAAGCCTCAATGTGACCAAAATTGCCATTATTACAGACTTTTTCTCCTATTCAGAAGCTTCTATTTCGACTAATTTCAGGCATTAAAGTGAGTCTAAACACACTTGTTTTTGTTCCAAAAGTGATAATTTACATGGAATAGTCAATTGCAGTCAAAAAACTAAACATTAAAAAATTTCCATTTCTGACCATCTGGAGAAATTTCGACAGGTCACGGGTCATCGTTTTTCATCAGAAAATTGATTTTTTGGACTGTGAAAAAATTGATTTAAAATGTCATTTGGATTGTGCCTCATGTTGAATAACTACTTTTTGAAGCCTCAGGTGACCAAAATTGCCATTTTTACGGACATTTTCTCCTACTCAGAAGCTTCTTTTTCGACCAATTTCAGGCATTAAACTGACTCTAAACACACTTGTTTTTGTTCCAAAAGTGATAATTTACATAGAATAGTCATTTGCAGTCAAAAAATTAAACAATAAAAATTTCGATTTCTGACCATCTGGAGAAATTTCGACAGGTCACGGGTCATCGTTTTTCATCAGAAAATTGATTTTTTGGACTGTAGAAAAATTGATTCAAAATGTCATTTGGAATGTGCCTCATGTTGAATAACTACTTTTTAAAGCCTCAATGTGACCAAAATTGCCATTATTACAGACTTTTTCTCCTATTCAGAAGCTTCTATTTCGACCAATTTCAGGCATTAACGTGACTCTAAAAACACTTGTTTTTGTTCCAAAAGTGATAATTTACATGGAATAGTCATTTGCAGTCAAAAAATTAAACATTAAAACATTTCCATTTCTGACCATCTGGAGAAATTTCGACAGGTCACGGGTCATCCTTTTTCATCAGAAAATAGATTTTCTGGACTGTAGAAAAATTGATTCAAAATGTCATTTGGAATGTGCCTCATGTTGAATAACTACTTTTTGAAGCCTCAATGTGACCAAAATTGCCATTTTTACGGACATTTTCTCCTACTCAGAAGCTTCTTTTTCGACAAATTTCAGGCATTAAACTGACTCTAAACACACTTGTTCTTGTTCCAAAAGTGATATTTTACATGGAATAGTCATTTGCAGTCAAAAAATTAAACAATACAAATTTCGATTTCTGACCATCTGGAGAAATTTCGACAGGTCACGGGTCATCGTTTTTCATCAGAAAATTGATTTTTTGGACTGTAGAAAAATTGATTCAAAATGTCATTTGGATTGTGCCTCATGTTGAATAACTACTTTTTGAAACCTCAATGTGACCAAAATTGCCATTATTGCAGACTTTTTCTCCTATTCAGAAGCTTCTATTTCGACTAATTTCAGGCATTAAAGTGAGTCTAAACACACTTGTTTTTGTTCCAAAAGTGATAATTTACATGGAATAGTCAATTGCAGTCAAAAAACTAAACATTAAAAAATTTCCATTTCTGACCATCTGGAGAAATTTCGACAGGTCACGGGTGATCGTTTTTCATCAGAAAATTGATTTTTTGGACTGTAGAAAAATTGATTCAAAATGTCATTTGGAATGTGCCTCATGTTGAATAACTACTTTTTAAAGCCTCAATGTGACCAAAATTGCCATTATTACAGACTTTTTCTCCTATTCAGAAGCTTCTATTTCGACCAATTTCAGTCATTAAAGTGAGTCTAAACACACTTATTGTTGTTCCAAAAGTGATAATTTACATGGAATAGTCATTTGCAGTCAAAAAATTAAACAATAAAAATTTCGATTTCTGAACATCTGGAGAAATTTCGACAGGTCACGGGTCATCGTTTTTCATCAGAAAATTGATTTTTTGGACTGTAAAAAAATTGATTTAAAATGTCATTTGGATTGTGCCTCATGTTGAATAACTACTTTTTGAAACCTCAATGTGACCAAAATTGCCATTATTGCAGACTTTTTCTCCTATTCAGAAGCTTCTATTTCCACTAATTTCAGGCATTAAAGTGAGTCTAAACACACTTGTTTTTGTTCCAAAAGTGATAATTTACATGGAATAGTCAATTGCAGTCAAAAAATTGAAACATTAAAAAATTTCCATTTCTGACCATCTGGAGAAAGTTCGACAGGTGAAGGGTCATCGTTTTTCATCAGAAAATTGATTTTTTGGACTGTAGAAAAATTGATTCAAAATGTCATTTGGAATGTGCCTCATGTTGAATAACTACTTTTTAAAGCCTCAATGTGACCAAAATTGCCATTATTACAGACTTTTTCTCCTATTCAGAAGCTTCTATTTCGACTAATTTCAGGCATTAAAGTGAGTCTAAACACACTTGTTTTTGTTCCAAAAGTGATAATTTACATGGAATAGTCAATTGCAGTCAAAAAACTAAACATTAAAAAATTTCCATTTCTGACCATCTGGAGAAATTTCGACAGGTCACGGGTCATCGTTTTTCATCAGAAAATTGATTTTTTGGACTGTGAAAAAATTGATTTAAAATGTCATTTGGATTGTGCCTCATGTTGAATAACTACTTTTTGAAGCCTCAGGTGACCAAAATTGCCATTTTTACGGACATTTTCTCCTACTCAGAAGCTTCTTTTTCGACCAATTTCAGGCATTAAACTGACTCTAAACACACTTGTTTTTGTTCCAAAAGTGATAATTTACATAGAATAGTCATTTGCAGTCAAAAAATTAAACAATAAAAATTTCGATTTCTGACCATCTGGAGAAATTTCGACAGGTCACGGGTCATCGTTTTTCATCAGAAAATTGATTTTTTGGACTGTAGAAAAATTGATTCAAAATGTCATTTGGAATGTGCCTCATGTTGAATAACTACTTTTTAAAGCCTCAATGTGACCAAAATTGCCATTATTACAGACTTTTTCTCCTATTCAGAAGCTTCTATTTCGACCAATTTCAGGCATTAACGTGACTCTAAAAACACTTGTTTTTGTTCCAAAAGTGAAAATTTACATGGAATAGTCAATTGCAGTCAAAAAATTAAACATTAAAAAATTTCCATTTCTGACCATCTGGAGAAATTTCGACAGGTCACGGGTCATCGTTTTTCATCAGAAAATTGATTTTTTGGACTGTAGAAAAATTGATTCAAAATGTCATTTATAATGTGCCTCATGTTGAATAACTACTTTTTAAAGCCTCAATGTGACCAAAATTGCCATTATTACAGACTTTTTCTCCTATTCAGAAGCTCCTATTTCGACCAATTTCAGTCATTAAAGTGAGTCTAAACACACTTATTTGTGTTCCAAAAGTGATAATTTACATGGAATAGTCATTTGCAGTCAAAAAATTAAACAATAAAAATTTCGATTTCTGACCATCTGGAGAAATTTCGACAGGTCACGGGTCATCGTTTTTCATCAGAAAATTGATTTTTTGGACTGTAAAAAAATTTGATGTAAAATGTCATTTGGATTGTGCCTCATGTTGAATAACTACTTTTTGAAACCTCAATGTGACCAAAAGTGCCATTATTGCAGACTTTTTCTCCTATTCAGAAGCTTCTATTTCGAACAATTTCAGGCATTAAAGTGACTCTAAACACACTTATTTTAGTTCCAAAAGTGATAATTTACATGGAATAGTCATTTGCAGTCAAAAAATTAAACATTAAAACATTTCCATTTCTGACCATCTGGAGAAATTTCGACAGGTCACGGGTCATCCTTTTTCATCAGAAAATTGATTTTCTGGACTGTAGAAAATTGATTCAAAATGTCATTTGGAATGTGCCTCATGTTGAATAACTACTTTTTGAAGCCTCAGGTGACCAAAAGTGCCATTTTTACGGACATTTTCTCCTACTCAGAAGCTTCTTTTTCGACCAATTTCAGGCATTAAACTGACTCTAAACACACTTGTTTTTGTTCCAAAAGTGATAATTTACATAGAATAGTCATTTGCAGTCAAAAAATTAAACAATAAAAATTTCGATTTCTGACCATCTGGAGATATTTCGACAGGTCACGGGTCATCGTTTTTCATCAGAAAATTGATTTTTTGGACTGTAGAAAAATTGATTCAAAATGTCATTTGGAATGTGCCTCATGTTGAATAACTACTTTTTAAAGCCTCAATGTGACCAAAATTGCCATTATTACAGACTTTTTCTCCTATTCAGAAGCTTCTATTTCGACCAATTTCAGGCATTAACGTGACTCTAAAAACACTTGTTTTTGTTCCAAAAGTGATAATTTACATGGAATAGTCATTTGCAGTCACAAAATTAAACATTAAAACATTTCCATTTCTGACCATCTGGAGAAATTTCGACAGGTCACGGGTCATCCTTTTTCATCAGAAAATAGATTTTCTGGACTGTAGAAAAATTGATTCAAAATGTCATTTGGAATGTGCCTCATGTTGAATAACTACTTTTTGAAGCCTCAATGTGACCAAAATTGCCATTTTTACGGACATTTTCTCCTACTCAGAAGCTTCTTTTTCGACAAATTTCAGGCATTAAACTGACTCTAAACACACTTGTTTTTGTTCCAAAAGTGATAATTTACATGGAATAGTCATTTGCAGTCAAAAAATTAAACAATACAAATTTCGATTTCTGACCATCTGGAGAAATTTCGACAGGTCACGGGTCATCGTTTTTCATCAGAAAATTGATTTTTTGGACTGTAGAAAAATTGATTCAAAATGTCATTTGGATTGTGCCTCATGTTGAATAACTACTTTTTGAAACCTCAATGTGACCAAAATTGCCATTATTGCAGACTTTTTCTCCTATTCAGAAGCTTCTATTTCCACTAATTTCAGGCATTAAAGTGAGTCTAAACACACTTGTTTTTGTTCCAAAAGTGATAATTTACATGGAATAGTCAATTGCAGTCAAAAAATTGAAACATTAAAAAATTTCCATTTCTGACCATCTGGAGAAAGTTCGACAGGTCAAGGGTCATCGTTTTTCATCAGAAAATTGATTTTTTGGACTGTAGAAAAATTGATTCAAAATGTCATTTGGAATGTGCCTCATGTTGAATAACTACTTTTTAAAGCCTCAATGTGACCAAAATTGCCATTATTACAGACTTTTTCTCCTACTCAGAAGCTTCTTTTTCGACAAATTTCAGGCATTAAACTGACTCTAAACACACTTGTTTTTGTTCCAAAAGTGATAATTTACATGGAATAGTCATTTGCAGTCAAAAAATTAAACAATACAAATTTCGATTTCTGACCATCTGGAGAAATTTCGACAGGTCACGGGTCATCGTTTTTCATCAGAAAATTGATTTTTTGGACTGTAGAAAAATTGATTCAAAATGTCATTTGGATTGTGCCTCATGTTGAATAACTACTTTTTGAAACCTCAATGTGACCAAAATTGCCATTATTGCAGACTTTTTCTCCTATTCAGAAGCTTCTATTTCCACTAATTTCAGGCATTAAAGTGAGTCTAAACACACTTGTTTTTGTTCCAAAAGTGATAATTTACATGGAATAGTCAATTGCAGTCAAAAAATTGAAACATTAAAAAATTTCCATTTCTGACCATCTGGAGAAAGTTCGACAGGTCAAGGGTCATCGTTTTTCATCAGAAAATTGATTTTTTGGACTGTAGAAAAATTGATTCAAAATGTCATTTGGAATGTGCCTCATGTTGAATAACTACTTTTTAAAGCCTCAATGTGACCAAAATTGCCATTATTACAGACTTTTTCTCCTATTCAGAAGCTTCTATTTCGACTAATTTCAGGCATTAAAGTGAGTCTAAACACACTTGTTTTTGTTCCAAAAGTGATAATTTACATGGAATAGTCAATTGCAGTCAAAAAACTAAACATTAAAAAATTTCCATTTCTGACCATCTGGAGAAATTTCGACAGGTCACGGGTCATCGTTTTTCATCAGAAAATTGATTTTTTGGACTGTGAAAAAATTGATTTAAAATGTCATTTGGATTGTGCCTCATGTTGAATAACTACTTTTTGAAGCCTCAGGTGACCAAAATTGCCATTTTTACGGACATTTTCTCCTACTCAGAAGCTTCTTTTTCGACCAATTTCAGGCATTAAACTGACTCTAAACACACTTGTTTTTGTTCCAAAAGTGATAATTTACATAGAATAGTCATTTGCAGTCAAAAAATTAAACAATAAAAATTTCGATTTCTGACCATCTGGAGAAATTTCGACAGGTCACGGGTCATCGTTTTTCATCAGAAAATTGATTTTTTGGACTGTAGAAAAATTGATTCAAAATGTCATTTGGAATGTGCCTCATGTTGAATAACTACTTTTTAAAGCCTCAATGTGACCAAAATTGCCATTATTACAGACTTTTTCTCCTATTCAGAAGCTTCTATTTCGACCAATTTCAGGCATTAACGTGACTCTAAAAACACTTGTTTTTGTTCCAAAAGTGATAATTTACATGGAATAGTCATTTGCAGTCAAAAAATTAAACATTAAAACATTTCCATTTCTGACCATCTGGAGAAATTTCGACAGGTCACGGGTCATCCTTTTTCATCAGAAAATAGATTTTCTGGACTGTAGAAAAATTGATTCAAAATGTCATTTGGAATGTGCCTCATGTTGAATAACTACTTTTTGAAGCCTCAATGTGACCAAAATTGCCATTTTTACGGACATTTTCTCCTACTCAGAAGCTTCTTTTTCGACAAATTTCAGGCATTAAACTGACTCTAAACACACTTGTTCTTGTTCCAAAAGTGATATTTTACATGGAATAGTCATTTGCAGTCAAAAAATTAAACAATACAAATTTCGATTTCTGACCATCTGGAGAAATTTCGACAGGTCACGGGTCATCGTTTTTCATCAGAAAATTGATTTTTTGGACTGTAGAAAAATTGATTCAAAATGTCATTTGGATTGTGCCTCATGTTGAATAACTACTTTTTGAAACCTCAATGTGACCAAAATTGCCATTATTGCAGACTTTTTCTCCTATTCAGAAGCTTCTATTTCGACTAATTTCAGGCATTAAAGTGAGTCTAAACACACTTGTTTTTGTTCCAAAAGTGATAATTTACATGGAATAGTCAATTGCAGTCAAAAAACTAAACATTAAAAAATTTCCATTTCTGACCATCTGGAGAAATTTCGACAGGTCACGGGTGATCGTTTTTCATCAGAAAATTGATTTTTTGGACTGTAGAAAAATTGATTCAAAATGTCATTTGGAATGTGCCTCATGTTGAATAACTACTTTTTAAAGCCTCAATGTGACCAAAATTGCCATTATTACAGACTTTTTCTCCTATTCAGAAGCTTCTATTTCGACCAATTTCAGTCATTAAAGTGAGTCTAAACACACTTATTGTTGTTCCAAAAGTGATAATTTACATGGAATAGTCATTTGCAGTCAAAAAATTAAACAATAAAAATTTCGATTTCTGAACATCTGGAGAAATTTCGACAGGTCACGGGTCATCGTTTTTCATCAGAAAATTGATTTTTTGGACTGTAAAAAAATTGATTTAAAATGTCATTTGGATTGTGCCTCATGTTGAATAACTACTTTTTGAAGCCTCAGGTGACCAAAATTGCCATTTTTACGGACATTTTCTCCTACTCAGAAGCTTCTTTTTCGACCAATTTCAGGCATTAAACTGACTCTAAACACACTTGTTTTTGTTCCAAAAGTGATAATTTACATAGAATAGTCATTTGCAGTCAAAAAATTAAACAATAAAAATTTCGATTTCTGACCATCTGGAGAAATTTCGACAGGTCACGGGTCATCGTTTTTCATCAGAAAATTGATTTTTTGGACTGTAGAAAAATTGATTCAAAATGTCATTTGGAATGTGCCTCATGTTGAATAACTACTTTTTAAAGCCTCAATGTGACCAAAATTGCCATTATTACAGACTTTTTCTCCTATTCAGAAGCTTCTATTTCGACCAATTTCAGGCATTAACGTGACTCTAAAAACACTTGTTTTTGTTCCAAAAGTGATAATTTACATGGAATAGTCAATTGCAGTCAAAAAATTAAACATTCAAAAATTTCCATTTCTGACCATCTGGAGAAATTTCGACAGGTCACGGGTCATCGTTTTTCATCAGAAAATTGATTTTTTGGACTGTAGAAAAATTGATTCAAAATGTCATTTATAATGTGCCTCATGTTGAATAACTACTTTTTAAAGCCTCAATGTGACCAAAATTGCCATTATTACAGACTTTTTCTCCTATTCAGAAGCTTCTATTTCGACCAATTTCAGTCATTAAAGTGAGTCTAAACACACTTATTTGTGTTCCAAAAGTGATAATTTACATGGAATAGTCATTTGCAGTCAAAAAATTAAACAATAAAAATTTCGATTTCTGACCATCTGGAGAAATTTCGACAGGTCACGGGTCATCGTTTTTCATCAGAAAATTGATTTTTTGGACTGTAAAAAAATTTGATGTAAAATGTCATTTGGATTGTGCCTCATGTTGAATAACTACTTTTTGAAACCTCAATGTGACCAAAAGTGCCATTATTGCAGACTTTTTCTCCTATTCAGAAGCTTCTATTTCGAACAATTTCAGGCATTAAAGTGACTCTAAACACACTTATTTTAGTTCCAAAAGTGATAATTTACATGGAATAGTCATTTGCAGTCAAAAAATTAAACATTAAAACATTTCCATTTCTGACCATCTGGAGAAATTTCGACAGGTCACGGGTCATCCTTTTTCATCAGAAAATTGATTTTCTGGACTGTAGAAAATTGATTCAAAATGTCATTTGGAATGTGCCTCATGTTGAATAACTACTTTTTGAAGCCTCAGGTGACCAAAAGTGCCATTTTTACGGACATTTTCTCCTACTCAGAAGCTTCTTTTTCGACCAATTTCAGGCATTAAACTGACTCTAAACACACTTGTTTTTGTTCCAAAAGTGATAATTTACATAGAATAGTCATTTGCAGTCAAAAAATTAAACAATAAAAATTTCGATTTCTGACCATCTGGAGATATTTCGACAGGTCACGGGTCATCGTTTTTCATCAGAAAATTGATTTTTTGGACTGTAGAAAAATTGATTCAAAATGTCATTTGGAATGTGCCTCATGTTGAATAACTACTTTTTAAAGCCTCAATGTGACCAAAATTGCCATTATTACAGACTTTTTCTCCTATTCAGAAGCTTCTATTTCGACCAATTTCAGGCATTAACGTGACTCTAAAAACACTTGTTTTTGTTCCAAAAGTGATAATTTACATGGAATAGTCATTTGCAGTCACAAAATTAAACATTAAAACATTTCCATTTCTGACCATCTGGAGAAATTTCGACAGGTCACGGGTCATCCTTTTTCATCAGAAAATAGATTTTCTGGACTGTAGAAAAATTGATTCAAAATGTCATTTGGAATGTGCCTCATGTTGAATAACTACTTTTTGAAGCCTCAATGTGACCAAAATTGCCATTTTTACGGACATTTTCTCCTACTCAGAAGCTTCTTTTTCGACAAATTTCAGGCATTAAACTGACTCTAAACACACTTGTTTTTGTTCCAAAAGTGATAATTTACATGGAATAGTCATTTGCAGTCAAAAAATTAAACAATACAAATTTCGATTTCTGACCATCTGGAGAAATTTCGACAGGTCACGGGTCATCGTTTTTCATCAGAAAATTGATTTTTTGGACTGTAGAAAAATTGATTCAAAATGTCATTTGGATTGTGCCTCATGTTGAATAACTACTTTTTGAAACCTCAATGTGACCAAAATTGCCATTATTGCAGACTTTTTCTCCTATTCAGAAGCTTCTATTTCCACTAATTTCAGGCATTAAAGTGAGTCTAAACACACTTGTTTTTGTTCCAAAAGTGATAATTTACATGGAATAGTCAATTGCAGTCAAAAAATTGAAACATTAAAAAATTTCCATTTCTGACCATCTGGAGAAAGTTCGACAGGTCAAGGGTCATCGTTTTTCATCAGAAAATTGATTTTTTGGACTGTAGAAAAATTGATTCAAAATGTCATTTGGAATGTGCCTCATGTTGAATAACTACTTTTTAAAGCCTCAATGTGACCAAAATTGCCATTATTACAGACTTTTTCTCCTATTCAGAAGCTTCTATTTCGACTAATTTCAGGCATTAAAGTGAGTCTAAACACACTTGTTTTTGTTCCAAAAGTGATAATTTACATGGAATAGTCAATTGCAGTCAAAAAACTAAACATTAAAAAATTTCCATTTCTGACCATCTGGAGAAATTTCGACAGGTCACGGGTCATCGTTTTTCATCAGAAAATTGATTTTTTGGACTGTGAAAAAATTGATTTAAAATGTCATTTGGATTGTGCCTCATGTTGAATAACTACTTTTTGAAGCCTCAGGTGACCAAAATTGCCATTTTTACGGACATTTTCTCCTACTCAGAAGCTTCTTTTTCGACCAATTTCAGGCATTAAACTGACTCTAAACACACTTGTTTTTGTTCCAAAAGTGATAATTTACATAGAATAGTCATTTGCAGTCAAAAAATTAAACAATAAAAATTTCGATTTCTGACCATCTGGAGAAATTTCGACAGGTCACGGGTCATCGTTTTTCATCAGAAAATTGATTTTTTGGACTGTAGAAAAATTGATTCAAAATGTCATTTGGAATGTGCCTCATGTTGAATAACTACTTTTTAAAGCCTCAATGTGACCAAAATTGCCATTATTACAGACTTTTTCTCCTATTCAGAAGCTTCTATTTCGACCAATTTCAGGCATTAACGTGACTCTAAAAACACTTGTTTTTGTTCCAAAAGTGATAATTTACATGGAATAGTCATTTGCAGTCAAAAAATTAAACATTAAAACATTTCCATTTCTGACCATCTGGAGAAATTTCGACAGGTCACGGGTCATCCTTTTTCATCAGAAAATAGATTTTCTGGACTGTAGAAAAATTGATTCAAAATGTCATTTGGAATGTGCCTCATGTTGAATAACTACTTTTTGAAGCCTCAATGTGACCAAAATTGCCATTTTTACGGACATTTTCTCCTACTCAGAAGCTTCTTTTTCGACAAATTTCAGGCATTAAACTGACTCTAAACACACTTGTTCTTGTTCCAAAAGTGATATTTTACATGGAATAGTCATTTGCAGTCAAAAAATTAAACAATACAAATTTCGATTTCTGACCATCTGGAGAAATTTCGACAGGTCACGGGTCATCGTTTTTCATCAGAAAATTGATTTTTTGGACTGTAGAAAAATTGATTCAAAATGTCATTTGGATTGTGCCTCATGTTGAATAACTACTTTTTGAAACCTCAATGTGACCAAAATTGCCATTATTGCAGACTTTTTCTCCTATTCAGAAGCTTCTATTTCGACTAATTTCAGGCATTAAAGTGAGTCTAAACACACTTGTTTTTGTTCCAAAAGTGATAATTTACATGGAATAGTCAATTGCAGTCAAAAAACTAAACATTAAAAAATTTCCATTTCTGACCATCTGGAGAAATTTCGACAGGTCACGGGTGATCGTTTTTCATCAGAAAATTGATTTTTTGGACTGTAGAAAAATTGATTCAAAATGTCATTTGGAATGTGCCTCATGTTGAATAACTACTTTTTAAAGCCTCAATGTGACCAAAATTGCCATTATTACAGACTTTTTCTCCTATTCAGAAGCTTCTATTTCGACCAATTTCAGTCATTAAAGTGAGTCTAAACACACTTATTGTTGTTCCAAAAGTGATAATTTACATGGAATAGTCATTTGCAGTCAAAAAATTAAACAATAAAAATTTCGATTTCTGAACATCTGGAGAAATTTCGACAGGTCACGGGTCATCGTTTTTCATCAGAAAATTGATTTTTTGGACTGTAAAAAAATTGATTTAAAATGTCATTTGGATTGTGCCTCATGTTGAATAACTACTTTTTGAAGCCTCAGGTGACCAAAATTGCCATTTTTACGGACATTTTCTCCTACTCAGAAGCTTCTTTTTCGACCAATTTCAGGCATTAAACTGACTCTAAACACACTTGTTTTTGTTCCAAAAGTGATAATTTACATAGAATAGTCATTTGCAGTCAAAAAATTAAACAATAAAAATTTCGATTTCTGACCATCTGGAGAAATTTCGACAGGTCACGGGTCATCGTTTTTCATCAGAAAATTGATTTTTTGGACTGTAGAAAAATTGATTCAAAATGTCATTTGGAATGTGCCTCATGTTGAATAACTACTTTTTAAAGCCTCAATGTGACCAAAATTGCCATTATTACAGACTTTTTCTCCTATTCAGAAGCTTCTATTTCGACCAATTTCAGGCATTAACGTGACTCTAAAAACACTTGTTTTTGTTCCAAAAGTGATAATTTACATGGAATAGTCAATTGCAGTCAAAAAATTAAACATTAAAAAATTTCCATTTCTGACCATCTGGAGAAATTTCGACAGGTCACGGGTCATCGTTTTTCATCAGAAAATTGATTTTTTGGACTGTAGAAAAATTGATTCAAAATGTCATTTATAATGTGCCTCATGTTGAATAACTACTTTTTAAAGCCTCAATGTGACCAAAATTGCCATTATTACAGACTTTTTCTCCTATTCAGAAGCTTCTATTTCGACCAATTTCAGTCATTAAAGTGAGTCTAAACACACTTATTTGTGTTCCAAAAGTGATAATTTACATGGAATAGTCATTTGCAGTCAAAAAATTAAACAATAAAAATTTCGATTTCTGACCATCTGGAGAAATTTCGACAGGTCACGGGTCATCGTTTTTCATCAGAAAATTGATTTTTTGGACTGTAAAAAAATTTGATGTAAAATGTCATTTGGATTGTGCCTCATGTTGAATAACTACTTTTTGAAACCTCAATGTGACCAAAAGTGCCATTATTGCAGACTTTTTCTCCTATTCAGAAGCTTCTATTTCGAACAATTTCAGGCATTAAAGTGACTCTAAACACACTTATTTTAGTTCCAAAAGTGATAATTTACATGGAATAGTCATTTGCAGTCAAAAAATTAAACATTAAAACATTTCCATTTCTGACCATCTGGAGAAATTTCGACAGGTCACGGGTCATCCTTTTTCATCAGAAAATTGATTTTCTGGACTGTAGAAAATTGATTCAAAATGTCATTTGGAATGTGCCTCATGTTGAATAACTACTTTTTGAAGCCTCAGGTGACCAAAAGTGCCATTTTTACGGACATTTTCTCCTACTCAGAAGCTTCTTTTTCGACCAATTTCAGGCATTAAACTGACTCTAAACACACTTGTTTTTGTTCCAAAAGTGATAATTTACATAGAATAGTCATTTGCAGTCAAAAAATTAAACAATAAAAATTTCGATTTCTGACCATCTGGAGATATTTTGACAGGTCACGGGTCATCGTTTTTCATCAGAAAATTGATTTTCTGGACTGTAGAAAAATTGATTCAAAATGTCATTTGGAATGTGCCTCATGTTGAATAACTACTTTTTAAAGCCTCAATGTGACCAAAATTGCCATTATTACAGACTTTTTCTCCTATTCAGAAGCTTCTATTTCGACCAATTTCAGGCATTAACGTGACTCTAAAAACACTTGTTTTTGTTCCAAAAGTGATAATTTACATGGAATAGTCATTTGCAGTCACAAAATTAAACATTAAAACATTTCCATTTCTGACCATCTGGAGAAATTTCGACAGGTCACGGGTCATCCTTTTTCATCAGAAAATAGATTTTCTGGACTGTAGAAAAATTGATTCAAAATGTCATTTGGAATGTGCCTCATGTTGAATAACTACTTTTTGAAGCCTCAATGTGACCAAAATTGCCATTTTTACGGACATTTTCTCCTACTCAGAAGCTTCTTTTTCGACAAATTTCAGGCATTAAACTGACTCTAAACACACTTGTTTTTGTTCCAAAAGTGATAATTTACATGGAATAGTCATTTGCAGTCAAAAAATTAAACAATACAAATTTCGATTTCTGACCATCTGGAGAAATTTCGACAGGTCACGGGTCATCGTTTTTCATCAGAAAATTGATTTTTTGGACTGTAGAAAAATTGATTCAAAATGTCATTTGGATTGTGCCTCATGTTGAATAACTACTTTTTGAAACCTCAATGTGACCAAAATTGCCATTATTGCAGACTTTTTCTCCTATTCAGAAGCTTCTATTTCCACTAATTTCAGGCATTAAAGTGAGTCTAAACACACTTGTTTTTGTTCCAAAAGTGATAATTTACATGGAATAGTCAATTGCAGTCAAAAAATTGAAACATTAAAAAATTTCCATTTCTGACCATCTGGAGAAAGTTCGACAGGTCAAGGGTCATCGTTTTTCATCAGAAAATTGATTTTTTGGACTGTAGAAAAATTGATTCAAAATGTCATTTGGAATGTGCCTCATGTTGAATAACTACTTTTTAAAGCCTCAATGTGACCAAAATTGCCATTATTACAGACTTTTTCTCCTACTCAGAAGCTTCTTTTTCGACAAATTTCAGGCATTAAACTGACTCTAAACACACTTGTTTTTGTTCCAAAAGTGATAATTTACATGGAATAGTCATTTGCAGTCAAAAAATTAAACAATACAAATTTCGATTTCTGACCATCTGGAGAAATTTCGACAGGTCACGGGTCATCGTTTTTCATCAGAAAATTGATTTTTTGGACTGTAGAAAAATTGATTCAAAATGTCATTTGGATTGCGCCTCATGTTGAATAACTACTTTTTGAAACCTCAATGTGACCAAAATTGCCATTATTGCAGACTTTTTCTCCTATTCAGAAGCTTCTATTTCCACTAATTTCAGGCATTAAAGTGAGTCTAAACACACTTGTTTTTGTTCCAAAAGTGATAATTTACATGGAATAGTCAATTGCAGTCAAAAAATTGAAACATTAAAAAATTTCCATTTCTGACCATCTGGAGAAAGTTCGACAGGTCAAGGGTCATCGTTTTTCATCAGAAAATTGATTTTTTGGACTGTAGAAAAATTGATTCAAAATGTCATTTGGAATGTGCCTCATGTTGAATAACTACTTTTTAAAGCCTCAATGTGACCAAAATTGCCATTATTACAGACTTTTTCTCCTATTCAGAAGCTTCTATTTCGACTAATTTCAGGCATTAAAGTGAGTCTAAACACACTTGTTTTTGTTCCAAAAGTGATAATTTACATGGAATAGTCAATTGCAGTCAAAAAACTAAACATTAAAAAATTTCCATTTCTGACCATCTGGAGAAATTTCGACAGGTCACGGGTCATCGTTTTTCATCAGAAAATTGATTTTTTGGACTGTGAAAAAATTGATTTAAAATGTCATTTGGATTGTGCCTCATGTTGAATAACTACTTTTTGAAGCCTCAGGTGACCAAAATTGCCATTTTTACGGACATTTTCTCCTACTCAGAAGCTTCTTTTTCGACCAATTTCAGGCATTAAACTGACTCTAAACACACTTGTTTTTGTTCCAAAAGTGATAATTTACATAGAATAGTCATTTGCAGTCAAAAAATTAAACAATAAAAATTTCGATTTCTGACCATCTGGAGAAATTTCGACAGGTCACGGGTCATCGTTTTTCATCAGAAAATTGATTTTTTGGACTGTAGAAAAATTGATTCAAAATGTCATTTGGAATGTGCCTCATGTTGAATAACTACTTTTTAAAGCCTCAATGTGACCAAAATTGCCATTATTACAGACTTTTTCTCCTATTCAGAAGCTTCTATTTCGACCAATTTCAGGCATTAACGTGACTCTAAAAACACTTGTTTTTGTTCCAAAAGTGATAATTTACATGGAATAGTCATTTGCAGTCAAAAAATTAAACATTAAAACATTTCCATTTCTGACCATCTGGAGAAATTTCGACAGGTCACGGGTCATCCTTTTTCATCAGAAAATAGATTTTCTGGACTGTAGAAAAATTGATTCAAAATGTCATTTGGAATGTGCCTCATGTTGAATAACTACTTTTTGAAGCCTCAATGTGACCAAAATTGCCATTTTTACGGACATTTTCTCCTACTCAGAAGCTTCTTTTTCGACAAATTTCAGGCATTAAACTGACTCTAAACACACTTGTTCTTGTTCCAAAAGTGATATTTTACATGGAATAGTCATTTGCAGTCAAAAAATTAAACAATACAAATTTCGATTTCTGACCATCTGGAGAAATTTCGACAGGT
Organism: Triturus cristatus; assembly: GCF_964204655.1. Classification (NCBI taxonomy): domain Eukaryota; kingdom Metazoa; phylum Chordata; class Amphibia; order Caudata; family Salamandridae; genus Triturus; species Triturus cristatus. Next base: position 109,109 of record NW_028187361.1, read on the forward strand.
CACGGGTCATCGTTTTTCATCAGAAAATTGATTTTTTGGACTGTAGAAAAATTGATTCAAAATGTCATTTGGATTGTGCCTCATGTTGAATAACTACTTTTTGAAACCTCAATGTGACCAAAATTGCCATTATTGCAGACTTTTTCTCCTATTCAGAAGCTTCTATTTCGACTAATTTCAGGCATTAAAGTGAGTCTAAACACACTTGTTTTTGTTCCAAAAGTGATAATTTACATGGAATAGTCAATTGCAGTCAAAAAACTAAACATTAAAAAATTTCCATTTCTGACCATCTGGAGAAATTTCGACAGGTCACGGGTGATCGTTTTTCATCAGAAAATTGATTTTTTGGACTGTAGAAAAATTGATTCAAAATGTCATTTGGAATGTGCCTCATGTTGAATAACTACTTTTTAAAGCCTCAATGTGACCAAAATTGCCATTATTACAGACTTTTTCTCCTATTCAGAAGCTTCTATTTCGACCAATTTCAGTCATTAAAGTGAGTCTAAACACACTTATTGTTGTTCCAAAAGTGATAATTTACATGGAATAGTCATTTGCAGTCAAAAAATTAAACAATAAAAATTTCGATTTCTGAACATCTGGAGAAATTTCGACAGGTCACGGGTCATCGTTTTTCATCAGAAAATTGATTTTTTGGACTGTAAAAAAATTGATTTAAAATGTCATTTGGATTGTGCCTCATGTTGAATAACTACTTTTTGAAACCTCAATGTGACCAAAATTGCCATTATTGCAGACTTTTTCTCCTATTCAGAAGCTTCTATTTCCACTAATTTCAGGCATTAAAGTGAGTCTAAACACACTTGTTTTTGTTCCAAAAGTGATAATTTACATGGAATAGTCAATTGCAGTCAAAAAATTGAAACATTAAAAAATTTCCATTTCTGACCATCTGGAGAAAGTTCGACAGGTGAAGGGTCATCGTTTTTCATCAGAAAATTGATTTTTTGGACTGTAGAAAAATTGATTCAAAATGTCATTTGGAATGTGCCTCATGTTGAATAACTACTTTTTAAAGCCTCAATGTGACCAAAATTGCCATTATTACAGACTTTTTCTCCTATTCAGAAGCTTCTATTTCGACTAATTTCAGGCATTAAAGTGAGTCTAAACACACTTGTTTTTGTTCCAAAAGTGATAATTTACATGGAATAGTCAATTGCAGTCAAAAAACTTAACATTAAAAAATTTCCATTTCTGACCATCTGGAGAAATTTCGACAGGTCACGGGTCATCGTTTTTCATCAGAAAATTGATTTTTTGGACTGTGAAAAAATTGATTTAAAATGTCATTTGGATTGTGCCTCATGTTGAATAACTACTTTTTGAAGCCTCAGGTGACCAAAATTGCCATTATTACAGACTTTTTCTCCTATTCAGAAGCTTCTATTTCGACCAATTTCAGGCATTAACGTGACTCTAAAAACACTTGTTTTTGTTCCAAAAGTGATAATTTACATGGAATAGTCATTTGCAGTCACAAAATTAAACATTAAAACATTTCCATTTCTGACCATCTGGAGAAATTTCGACAGGTCACGGGTCATCCTTTTTCATCAGAAAATAGATTTTCTGGACTGTAGAAAAATTGATTCAAAATGTCATTTGGAATGTGCCTCATGTTGAATAACTACTTTTTGAAGCCTCAGGTGACCAAAATTGCCATTTTTACGGACATTTTCTCCTACTCAGAAGCTTCTTTTTCGACCAATTTCAGGCATTAAACTGACTCTAAACACACTTGTTTTTGTTCCAAAAGTGATAATTTACATAGAATAGTCATTTGCAGTCAAAAAATTAAACAATAAAAATTTCGATTTCTGACCATCTGGAGAAATTTCGACAGGTCACGGGTCATCGTTTTTCATCAGAAAATTGATTTTTTGGACTGTAGAAAAATTGATTCAAAATGTCATTTGGAATGTGCCTCATGTTGAATAACTACTTTTTAAAGCCTCAATGTGACCAAAATTGCCATTATTACAGACTTTTTCTCCTATTCAGAAGCTTCTATTTCGACCAATTTCAGGCATTAACGTGACTCTAAAAACACTTGTTTTTGTTCCAAAAGTGATAATTTACATGGAATAGTCATTTGCAGTCAAAAAATTAAACATTAAAACATTTCCATTTCTGACCATCTGGAGAAATTTCGACAGGTCACGGGTCATCCTTTTTCATCAGAAAATAGATTTTCTGGACTGTAGAAAAATTGATTCAAAATGTCATTTGGAATGTGCCTCATGTTGAATAACTACTTTTTGAAGCCTCAATGTGACCAAAATTGCCATTTTTACGGACATTTTCTCCTACTCAGAAGCTTCTTTTTCGACAAATTTCAGGCATTAAACTGACTCTAAACACACTTGTTCTTGTTCCAAAAGTGATATTTTACATGGAATAGTCATTTGCAGTCAAAAAATTAAACAATACAAATTTCGATTTCTGACCATCTGGAGAAATTTCGACAGGTCACGGGTCATCGTTTTTCATCAGAAAATTGATTTTTTGGACTGTAGAAAAATTGATTCAAAATGTCATTTGGATTGTGCCTCATGTTGAATAACTACTTTTTGAAACCTCAATGTGACCAAAATTGCCATTATTGCAGACTTTTTCTCCTATTCAGAAGCTTCTATTTCGACTAATTTCAGGCATTAAAGTGAGTCTAAACACACTTGTTTTTGTTCCAAAAGTGATAATTTACATGGAATAGTCAATTGCAGTCAAAAAACTAAACATTAAAAAATTTCCATTTCTGACCATCTGGAGAAATTTCGACAGGTCACGGGTGATCGTTTTTCATCAGAAAATTGATTTTTTGGACTGTAGAAAAATTGATTCAAAATGTCATTTGGAATGTGCCTCATGTTGAATAACTACTTTTTAAAGCCTCAATGTGACCAAAATTGCCATTATTACAGACTTTTTCTCCTATTCAGAAGCTTCTATTTCGACCAATTTCAGTCATTAAAGTGAGTCTAAACACACTTATTGTTGTTCCAAAAGTGATAATTTACATGGAATAGTCATTTGCAGTCAAAAAATTAAACAATAAAAATTTCGATTTCTGAACATCTGGAGAAATTTCGACAGGTCACGGGTCATCGTTTTTCATCAGAAAATTGATTTTTTGGACTGTAAAAAAATTGATTTAAAATGTCATTTGGATTGTGCCTCATGTTGAATAACTACTTTTTGAAACCTCAATGTGACCAAAATTGCCATTATTGCAGACTTTTTCTCCTATTCAGAAGCTTCTATTTCCACTAATTTCAGGCATTAAAGTGAGTCTAAACACACTTGTTTTTGTTCCAAAAGTGATAATTTACATGGAATAGTCAATTGCAGTCAAAAAATTGAAACATTAAAAAATTTCCATTTCTGACCATCTGGAGAAAGTTCGACAGGTGAAGGGTCATCGTTTTTCATCAGAAAATTGATTTTTTGGACTGTAGAAAAATTGATTCAAAATGTCATTTGGAATGTGCCTCATGTTGAATAACTACTTTTTAAAGCCTCAATGTGACCAAAATTGCCATTATTACAGACTTTTTCTCCTATTCAGAAGCTTCTATTTCGACTAATTTCAGGCATTAAAGTGAGTCTAAACACACTTGTTTTTGTTCCAAAAGTGATAATTTACATGGAATAGTCAATTGCAGTCAAAAAACTAAACATTAAAAAATTTCCATTTCTGACCATCTGGAGAAATTTCGACAGGTCACGGGTCATCGTTTTTCATCAGAAAATTGATTTTTTGGACTGTGAAAAAATTGATTTAAAATGTCATTTGGATTGTGCCTCATGTTGAATAACTACTTTTTGAAGCCTCAGGTGACCAAAATTGCCATTTTTACGGACATTTTCTCCTACTCAGAAGCTTCTTTTTCGACCAATTTCAGGCATTAAACTGACTCTAAACACACTTGTTTTTGTTCCAAAAGTGATAATTTACATAGAATAGTCATTTGCAGTCAAAAAATTAAACAATAAAAATTTCGATTTCTGACCATCTGGAGAAATTTCGACAGGTCACGGGTCATCGTTTTTCATCAGAAAATTGATTTTTTGGACTGTAGAAAAATTGATTCAAAATGTCATTTGGAATGTGCCTCATGTTGAATAACTACTTTTTAAAGCCTCAATGTGACCAAAATTGCCATTATTACAGACTTTTTCTCCTATTCAGAAGCTTCTATTTCGACCAATTTCAGGCATTAACGTGACTCTAAAAACACTTGTTTTTGTTCCAAAAGTGAAAATTTACATGGAATAGTCAATTGCAGTCAAAAAATTAAACATTAAAAAATTTCCATTTCTGACCATCTGGAGAAATTTCGACAGGTCACGGGTCATCGTTTTTCATCAGAAAATTGATTTTTTGGACTGTAGAAAAATTGATTCAAAATGTCATTTATAATGTGCCTCATGTTGAATAACTACTTTTTAAAGCCTCAATGTGACCAAAATTGCCATTATTACAGACTTTTTCTCCTATTCAGAAGCTTCTATTTCGACCAATTTCAGTCATTAAAGTGAGTCTAAACACACTTATTTGTGTTCCAAAAGTGATAATTTACATGGAATAGTCATTTGCAGTCAAAAAATTAAACAATAAAAATTTCGATTTCTGACCATCTGGAGAAATTTCGACAGGTCACGGGTCATCGTTTTTCATCAGAAAATTGATTTTTTGGACTGTAAAAAAATTTGATGTAAAATGTCATTTGGATTGTGCCTCATGTTGAATAACTACTTTTTGAAACCTCAATGTGACCAAAAGTGCCATTATTGCAGACTTTTTCTCCTATTCAGAAGCTTCTATTTCGAACAATTTCAGGCATTAAAGTGACTCTAAACACACTTATTTTAGTTCCAAAAGTGATAATTTACATGGAATAGTCATTTGCAGTCAAAAAATTAAACATTAAAACATTTCCATTTCTGACCATCTGGAGAAATTTCGACAGGTCACGGGTCATCCTTTTTCATCAGAAAATTGATTTTCTGGACTGTAGAAAATTGATTCAAAATGTCATTTGGAATGTGCCTCATGTTGAATAACTACTTTTTGAAGCCTCAGGTGACCAAAAGTGCCATTTTTACGGACATTTTCTCCTACTCAGAAGCTTCTTTTTCGACCAATTTCAGGCATTAAACTGACTCTAAACACACTTGTTTTTGTTCCAAAAGTGATAATTTACATAGAATAGTCATTTGCAGTCAAAAAATTAAACAATAAAAATTTCGATTTCTGACCATCTGGAGATATTTCGACAGGTCACGGGTCATCGTTTTTCATCAGAAAATTGATTTTTTGGACTGTAGAAAAATTGATTCAAAATGTCATTTGGAATGTGCCTCATGTTGAATAACTACTTTTTAAAGCCTCAATGTGACCAAAATTGCCATTATTACAGACTTTTTCTCCTATTCAGAAGCTTCTATTTCGACCAATTTCAGGCATTAACGTGACTCTAAAAACACTTGTTTTTGTTCCAAAAGTGATAATTTACATGGAATAGTCATTTGCAGTCACAAAATTAAACATTAAAACATTTCCATTTCTGACCATCTGGAGAAATTTCGACAGGTCACGGGTCATCCTTTTTCATCAGAAAATAGATTTTCTGGACTGTAGAAAAATTGATTCAAAATGTCATTTGGAATGTGCCTCATGTTGAATAACTACTTTTTGAAGCCTCAATGTGACCAAAATTGCCATTTTTACGGACATTTTCTCCTACTCAGAAGCTTCTTTTTCGACAAATTTCAGGCATTAAACTGACTCTAAACACACTTGTTTTTGTTCCAAAAGTGATAATTTACATGGAATAGTCATTTGCAGTCAAAAAATTAAACAATACAAATTTCGATTTCTGACCATCTGGAGAAATTTCGACAGGTCACGGGTCATCGTTTTTCATCAGAAAATTGATTTTTTGGACTGTAGAAAAATTGATTCAAAATGTCATTTGGATTGTGCCTCATGTTGAATAACTACTTTTTGAAACCTCAATGTGACCAAAATTGCCATTATTGCAGACTTTTTCTCCTATTCAGAAGCTTCTATTTCCACTAATTTCAGGCATTAAAGTGAGTCTAAACACACTTGTTTTTGTTCCAAAAGTGATAATTTACATGGAATAGTCAATTGCAGTCAAAAAATTGAAACATTAAAAAATTTCCATTTCTGACCATCTGGAGAAAGTTCGACAGGTCAAGGGTCATCGTTTTTCATCAGAAAATTGATTTTTTGGACTGTAGAAAAATTGATTCAAAATGTCATTTGGAATGTGCCTCATGTTGAATAACTACTTTTTAAAGCCTCAATGTGACCAAAATTGCCATTATTACAGACTTTTTCTCCTACTCAGAAGCTTCTTTTTCGACAAATTTCAGGCATTAAACTGACTCTAAACACACTTGTTTTTGTTCCAAAAGTGATAATTTACATGGAATAGTCATTTGCAGTCAAAAAATTAAACAATACAAATTTCGATTTCTGACCATCTGGAGAAATTTCGACAGGTCACGGGTCATCGTTTTTCATCAGAAAATTGATTTTTTGGACTGTGAAAAAATTGATTTAAAATGTCATTTGGATTGTGCCTCATGTTGAATAACTACTTTTTGAAGCCTCAGGTGACCAAAATTGCCATTTTTACGGACATTTTCTCCTACTCAGAAGCTTCTTTTTCGACCAATTTCAGGCATTAAACTGACTCTAAACACACTTGTTTTTGTTCCAAAAGTGATAATTTACATAGAATAGTCATTTGCAGTCAAAAAATTAAACAATAAAAATTTCGATTTCTGACCATCTGGAGAAATTTCGACAGGTCACGGGTCATCGTTTTTCATCAGAAAATTGATTTTTTGGACTGTAGAAAAATTGATTCAAAATGTCATTTGGAATGTGCCTCATGTTGAATAACTACTTTTTAAAGCCTCAATGTGACCAAAATTGCCATTATTACAGACTTTTTCTCCTATTCAGAAGCTTCTATTTCGACCAATTTCAGGCATTAACGTGACTCTAAAAACACTTGTTTTTGTTCCAAAAGTGATAATTTACATGGAATAGTCATTTGCAGTCAAAAAATTAAACATTAAAACATTTCCATTTCTGACCATCTGGAGAAATTTCGACAGGTCACGGGTCATCCTTTTTCATCAGAAAATAGATTTTCTGGACTGTAGAAAAATTGATTCAAAATGTCATTTGGAATGTGCCTCATGTTGAATAACTACTTTTTGAAGCCTCAATGTGACCAAAATTGCCATTTTTACGGACATTTTCTCCTACTCAGAAGCTTCTTTTTCGACAAATTTCAGGCATTAAACTGACTCTAAACACACTTGTTCTTGTTCCAAAAGTGATATTTTACATGGAATAGTCATTTGCAGTCAAAAAATTAAACAATACAAATTTCGATTTCTGACCATCTGGAGAAATTTCGACAGGTCACGGGTCATCGTTTTTCATCAGAAAATTGATTTTTTGGACTGTAGAAAAATTGATTCAAAATGTCATTTGGATTGTGCCTCATGTTGAATAACTACTTTTTGAAACCTCAATGTGACCAAAATTGCCATTATTGCAGACTTTTTCTCCTATTCAGAAGCTTCTATTTCGACTAATTTCAGGCATTAAAGTGAGTCTAAACACACTTGTTTTTGTTCCAAAAGTGATAATTTACATGGAATAGTCAATTGCAGTCAAAAAACTAAACATTAAAAAATTTCCATTTCTGACCATCTGGAGAAATTTCGACAGGTCACGGGTGATCGTTTTTCATCAGAAAATTGATTTTTTGGACTGTAGAAAAATTGATTCAAAATGTCATTTGGAATGTGCCTCATGTTGAATAACTACTTTTTAAAGCCTCAATGTGACCAAAATTGCCATTATTACAGACTTTTTCTCCTATTCAGAAGCTTCTATTTCGACCAATTTCAGTCATTAAAGTGAGTCTAAACACACTTATTGTTGTTCCAAAAGTGATAATTTACATGGAATAGTCATTTGCAGTCAAAAAATTAAACAATAAAAATTTCGATTTCTGAACATCTGGAGAAATTTCGACAGGTCACGGGTCATCGTTTTTCATCAGAAAATTGATTTTTTGGACTGTAAAAAAATTGATTTAAAATGTCATTTGGATTGTGCCTCATGTTGAATAACTACTTTTTGAAACCTCAATGTGACCAAAATTGCCATTATTGCAGACTTTTTCTCCTATTCAGAAGCTTCTATTTCCACTAATTTCAGGCATTAAAGTGAGTCTAAACACACTTGTTTTTGTTCCAAAAGTGATAATTTACATGGAATAGTCAATTGCAGTCAAAAAATTGAAACATTAAAAAATTTCCATTTCTGACCATCTGGAGAAAGTTCGACAGGTGAAGGGTCATCGTTTTTCATCAGAAAATTGATTTTTTGGACTGTAGAAAAATTGATTCAAAATGTCATTTGGAATGTGCCTCATGTTGAATAACTACTTTTTAAAGCCTCAATGTGACCAAAATTGCCATTATTACAGACTTTTTCTCCTATTCAGAAGCTTCTATTTCGACTAATTTCAGGCATTAAAGTGAGTCTAAACACACTTGTTTTTGTTCCAAAAGTGATAATTTACATGGAATAGTCAATTGCAGTCAAAAAACTAAACATTAAAAAATTTCCATTTCTGACCATCTGGAGAAATTTCGACAGGTCACGGGTCATCGTTTTTCATCAGAAAATTGATTTTTTGGACTGTGAAAAAATTGATTTAAAATGTCATTTGGATTGTGCCTCATGTTGAATAACTACTTTTTGAAGCCTCAGGTGACCAAAATTGCCATTTTTACGGACATTTTCTCCTACTCAGAAGCTTCTTTTTCGACCAATTTCAGGCATTAAACTGACTCTAAACACACTTGTTTTTGTTCCAAAAGTGATAATTTACATAGAATAGTCATTTGCAGTCAAAAAATTAAACAATAAAAATTTCGATTTCTGACCATCTGGAGAAATTTCGACAGGTCACGGGTCATCGTTTTTCATCAGAAAATTGATTTTTTGGACTGTAGAAAAATTGATTCAAAATGTCATTTGGAATGTGCCTCATGTTGAATAACTACTTTTTAAAGCCTCAATGTGACCAAAATTGCCATTATTACAGACTTTTTCTCCTATTCAGAAGCTTCTATTTCGACCAATTTCAGGCATTAACGTGACTCTAAAAACACTTGTTTTTGTTCCAAAAGTGATAATTTACATGGAATAGTCATTTGCAGTCAAAAAATTAAACATTAAAACATTTCCATTTCTGACCATCTGGAGAAATTTCGACAGGTCACGGGTCATCCTTTTTCATCAGAAAATAGATTTTCTGGACTGTAGAAAAATTGATTCAAAATGTCATTTGGAATGTGCCTCATGTTGAATAACTACTTTTTGAAGCCTCAATGTGACCAAAATTGCCATTTTTACGGACATTTTCTCCTACTCAGAAGCTTCTTTTTCGACAAATTTCAGGCATTAAACTGACTCTAAACACACTTGTTCTTGTTCCAAAAGTGATATTTTACATGGAATAGTCATTTGCAGTCAAAAAATTAAACAATACAAATTTCGATTTCTGACCATCTGGAGAAATTTCGACAGGTCACGGGTCATCGTTTTTCATCAGAAAATTGATTTTTTGGACTGTAGAAAAATTGATTCAAAATGTCATTTGGATTGTGCCTCATGTTGAATAACTACTTTTTGAAACCTCAATGTGACCAAAATTGCCATTATTGCAGACTTTTTCTCCTATTCAGAAGCTTCTATTTCGACTAATTTCAGGCATTAAAGTGAGTCTAAACACACTTGTTTTTGTTCCAAAAGTGATAATTTACATGGAATAGTCAATTGCAGTCAAAAAACTAAACATTAAAAAATTTCCATTTCTGACCATCTGGAGAAATTTCGACAGGTCACGGGTGATCGTTTTTCATCAGAAAATTGATTTTTTGGACTGTAGAAAAATTGATTCAAAATGTCATTTGGAATGTGCCTCATGTTGAATAACTACTTTTTAAAGCCTCAATGTGACCAAAATTGCCATTATTACAGACTTTTTCTCCTATTCAGAAGCTTCTATTTCGACCAATTTCAGTCATTAAAGTGAGTCTAAACACACTTATTGTTGTTCCAAAAGTGATAATTTACATGGAATAGTCATTTGCAGTCAAAAAATTAAACAATAAAAATTTCGATTTCTGAACATCTGGAGAAATTTCGACAGGTCACGGGTCATCGTTTTTCATCAGAAAATTGATTTTTTGGACTGTAAAAAAATTGATTTAAAATGTCATTTGGATTGTGCCTCATGTTGAATAACTACTTTTTGAAACCTCAATGTGACCAAAATTGCCATTATTGCAGACTTTTTCTCCTATTCAGAAGCTTCTATTTCCACTAATTTCAGGCATTAAAGTGAGTCTAAACACACTTGTTTTTGTTCCAAAAGTGATAATTTACATGGAATAGTCAATTGCAGTCAAAAAATTGAAACATTAAAAAATTTCCATTTCTGACCATCTGGAGAAAGTTCGACAGGTGAAGGGTCATCGTTTTTCATCAGAAAATTGATTTTTTGGACTGTAGAAAAATTGATTCAAAATGTCATTTGGAATGTGCCTCATGTTGAATAACTACTTTTTAAAGCCTCAATGTGACCAAAATTGCCATTATTACAGACTTTTTCTCCTATTCAGAAGCTTCTATTTCGACTAATTTCAGGCATTAAAGTGAGTCTAAACACACTTGTTTTTGTTCCAAAAGTGATAATTTACATGGAATAGTCAATTGCAGTCAAAAAACTAAACATTAAAAAATTTCCATTTCTGACCATCTGGAGAAATTTCGACAGGTCACGGGTCATCGTTTTTCATCAGAAAATTGATTTTTTGGACTGTGAAAAAATTGATTTAAAATGTCATTTGGATTGTGCCTCATGTTGAATAACTACTTTTTGAAGCCTCAGGTGACCAAAATTGCCATTTTTACGGACATTTTCTCCTACTCAGAAGCTTCTTTTTCGACCAATTTCAGGCATTAAACTGACTCTAAACACACTTGTTTTTGTTCCAAAAGTGATAATTTACATAGAATAGTCATTTGCAGTCAAAAAATTAAACAATAAAAATTTCGATTTCTGACCATCTGGAGAAATTTCGACAGGTCACGGGTCATCGTTTTTCATCAGAAAATTGATTTTTTGGACTGTAGAAAAATTGATTCAAAATGTCATTTGGAATGTGCCTCATGTTGAATAACTACTTTTTAAAGCCTCAATGTGACCAAAATTGCCATTATTACAGACTTTTTCTCCTATTCAGAAGCTTCTATTTCGACCAATTTCAGGCATTAACGTGACTCTAAAAACACTTGTTTTTGTTCCAAAAGTGAAAATTTACATGGAATAGTCAATTGCAGTCAAAAAATTAAACATTAAAAAATTTCCATTTCTGACCATCTGGAGAAATTTCGACAGGTCACGGGTCATCGTTTTTCATCAGAAAATTGATTTTTTGGACTGTAGAAAAATTGATTCAAAATGTCATTTATAATGTGCCTCATGTTGAATAACTACTTTTTAAAGCCTCAATGTGACCAAAATTGCCATTATTACAGACTTTTTCTCCTATTCAGAAGCTTCTATTTCGACCAATTTCAGTCATTAAAGTGAGTCTAAACACACTTATTTGTGTTCCAAAAGTGATAATTTACATGGAATAGTCATTTGCAGTCAAAAAATTAAACAATAAAAATTTCGATTTCTGACCATCTGGAGAAATTTCGACAGGTCACGGGTCATCGTTTTTCATCAGAAAATTGATTTTTTGGACTGTAAAAAAATTTGATGTAAAATGTCATTTGGATTGTGCCTCATGTTGAATAACTACTTTTTGAAACCTCAATGTGACCAAAAGTGCCATTATTGCAGACTTTTTCTCCTATTCAGAAGCTTCTATTTCGAACAATTTCAGGCATTAAAGTGACTCTAAACACACTTATTTTAGTTCCAAAAGTGATAATTTACATGGAATAGTCATTTGCAGTCAAAAAATTAAACATTAAAACATTTCCATTTCTGACCATCTGGAGAAATTTCGACAGGTCACGGGTCATCCTTTTTCATCAGAAAATTGATTTTCTGGACTGTAGAAAATTGATTCAAAATGTCATTTGGAATGTGCCTCATGTTGAATAACTACTTTTTGAAGCCTCAGGTGACCAAAAGTGCCATTTTTACGGACATTTTCTCCTACTCAGAAGCTTCTTTTTCGACCAATTTCAGGCATTAAACTGACTCTAAACACACTTGTTTTTGTTCCAAAAGTGATAATTTACATAGAATAGTCATTTGCAGTCAAAAAATTAAACAATAAAAATTTCGATTTCTGACCATCTGGAGATATTTCGACAGGTCACGGGTCATCGTTTTTCATCAGAAAATTGATTTTTTGGACTGTAGAAAAATTGATTCAAAATGTCATTTGGAATGTGCCTCATGTTGAATAACTACTTTTTAAAGCCTCAATGTGACCAAAATTGCCATTATTACAGACTTTTTCTCCTATTCAGAAGCTTCTATTTCGACCAATTTCAGGCATTAACGTGACTCTAAAAACACTTGTTTTTGTTCCAAAAGTGATAATTTACATGGAATAGTCATTTGCAGTCACAAAATTAAACATTAAAACATTTCCATTTCTGACCATCTGGAGAAATTTCGACAGGTCACGGGTCATCCTTTTTCATCAGAAAATAGATTTTCTGGACTGTAGAAAAATTGATTCAAAATGTCATTTGGAATGTGCCTCATGTTGAATAACTACTTTTTGAAGCCTCAATGTGACCAAAATTGCCATTTTTACGGACATTTTCTCCTACTCAGAAGCTTCTTTTTCGACAAATTTCAGGCATTAAACTGACTCTAAACACACTTGTTTTTGTTCCAAAAGTGATAATTTACATGGAATAGTCATTTGCAGTCAAAAAATTAAACAATACAAATTTCGATTTCTGACCATCTGGAGAAATTTCGACAGGTCACGGGTCATCGTTTTTCATCAGAAAATTGATTTTTTGGACTGTAGAAAAATTGATTCAAAATGTCATTTGGATTGTGCCTCATGTTGAATAACTACTTTTTGAAACCTCAATGTGACCAAAATTGCCATTATTGCAGACTTTTTCTCCTATTCAGAAGCTTCTATTTCCACTAATTTCAGGCATTAAAGTGAGTCTAAACACACTTGTTTTTGTTCCAAAAGTGATAATTTACATGGAATAGTCAATTGCAGTCAAAAAATTGAAACATTAAAAAATTTCCATTTCTGACCATCTGGAGAAAGTTCGACAGGTCAAGGGTCATCGTTTTTCATCAGAAAATTGATTTTTTGGACTGTAGAAAAATTGATTCAAAATGTCATTTGGAATGTGCCTCATGTTGAATAACTACTTTTTAAAGCCTCAATGTGACCAAAATTGCCATTATTACAGACTTTTTCTCCTACTCAGAAGCTTCTTTTTCGACAAATTTCAGGCATTAAACTGACTCTAAACACACTTGTTTTTGTTCCAAAAGTGATAATTTACATGGAATAGTCATTTGCAGTCAAAAAATTAAACAATACAAATTTCGATTTCTGACCATCTGGAGAAATTTCGACAGGTCACGGGTCATCGTTTTTCATCAGAAAATTGATTTTTTGGACTGTAGAAAAATTGATTCAAAATGTCATTTGGATTGTGCCTCATGTTGAATAACTACTTTTTGAAACCTCAATGTGACCAAAATTGCCATTATTGCAGACTTTTTCTCCTATTCAGAAGCTTCTATTTCCACTAATTTCAGGCATTAAAGTGAGTCTAAACACACTTGTTTTTGTTCCAAAAGTGATAATTTACATGGAATAGTCAATTGCAGTCAAAAAATTGAAACATTAAAAAATTTCCATTTCTGACCATCTGGAGAAAGTTCGACAGGTCAAGGGTCATCGTTTTTCATCAGAAAATTGATTTTTTGGACTGTAGAAAAATTGATTCAAAATGTCATTTGGAATGTGCCTCATGTTGAATAACTACTTTTTAAAGCCTCAATGTGACCAAAATTGCCATTATTACAGACTTTTTCTCCTATTCAGAAGCTTCTATTTCGACTAATTTCAGGCATTAAAGTGAGTCTAAACACACTTGTTTTTGTTCCAAAAGTGATAATTTACATGGAATAGTCAATTGCAGTCAAAAAACTAAACATTAAAAAATTTCCATTTCTGACCATCTGGAGAAATTTCGACAGGTCACGGGTCATCGTTTTTCATCAGAAAATTGATTTTTTGGACTGTGAAAAAATTGATTTAAAATGTCATTTGGATTGTGCCTCATGTTGAATAACTACTTTTTGAAGCCTCAGGTGACCAAAATTGCCATTTTTACGGACATTTTCTCCTACTCAGAAGCTTCTTTTTCGACCAATTTCAGGCATTAAACTGACTCTAAACACACTTGTTTTTGTTCCAAAAGTGATAATTTACATAGAATAGTCATTTGCAGTCAAAAAATTAAACAATAAAAATTTCGATTTCTGACCATCTGGAGAAATTTCGACAGGTCACGGGTCATCGTTTTTCATCAGAAAATTGATTTTTTGGACTGTAGAAAAATTGATTCAAAATGTCATTTGGAATGTGCCTCATGTTGAATAACTACTTTTTAAAGCCTCAATGTGACCAAAATTGCCATTATTACAGACTTTTTCTCCTATTCAGAAGCTTCTATTTCGACCAATTTCAGGCATTAACGTGACTCTAAAAACACTTGTTTTTGTTCCAAAAGTGATAATTTACATGGAATAGTCATTTGCAGTCAAAAAATTAAACATTAAAACATTTCCATTTCTGACCATCTGGAGAAATTTCGACAGGTCACGGGTCATCCTTTTTCATCAGAAAATAGATTTTCTGGACTGTAGAAAAATTGATTCAAAATGTCATTTGGAATGTGCCTCATGTTGAATAACTACTTTTTGAAGCCTCAATGTGACCAAAATTGCCATTTTTACGGACATTTTCTCCTACTCAGAAGCTTCTTTTTCGACAAATTTCAGGCATTAAACTGACTCTAAACACACTTGTTCTTGTTCCAAAAGTGATATTTTACATGGAATAGTCATTTGCAGTCAAAAAATTAAACAATACAAATTTCGATTTCTGACCATCTGGAGAAATTTCGACAGGTCACGGGTCATCGTTTTTCATCAGAAAATTGATTTTTTGGACTGTAGAAAAATTGATTCAAAATGTCATTTGGATTGTGCCTCATGTTGAATAACTACTTTTTGAAACCTCAATGTGACCAAAATTGCCATTATTGCAGACTTTTTCTCCTATTCAGAAGCTTCTATTTCGACTAATTTCAGGCATTAAAGTGAGTCTAAACACACTTGTTTTTGTTCCAAAAGTGATAATTTACATGGAATAGTCAATTGCAGTCAAAAAACTAAACATTAAAAAATTTCCATTTCTGACCATCTGGAGAAATTTCGACAGGTCACGGGTGATCGTTTTTCATCAGAAAATTGATTTTTTGGACTGTAGAAAAATTGATTCAAAATGTCATTTGGAATGTGCCTCATGTTGAATAACTACTTTTTAAAGCCTCAATGTGACCAAAATTGCCATTATTACAGACTTTTTCTCCTATTCAGAAGCTTCTATTTCGACCAATTTCAGTCATTAAAGTGAGTCTAAACACACTTATTGTTGTTCCAAAAGTGATAATTTACATGGAATAGTCATTTGCAGTCAAAAAATTAAACAATAAAAATTTCGATTTCTGAACATCTGGAGAAATTTCGACAGGTCACGGGTCATCGTTTTTCATCAGAAAATTGATTTTTTGGACTGTAAAAAAATTGATTTAAAATGTCATTTGGATTGTGCCTCATGTTGAATAACTACTTTTTGAAACCTCAATGTGACCAAAAGTGCCATTATTGCAGACTTTTTCTCCTATTCAGAAGCTTCTATTTCGAACAATTTCAGGCATTAAAGTGACTCTAAACACACTTATTTTAGTTCCAAAAGTGATAATTTACATGGAATAGTCATTGGCAGTCAAAAAATTAAACATTAAAACATTTCCATTTCTGACCATCTGGAGAAATTTCGATAGGTCACGGGTCATCCTTTTTCATCAGAAAATTGATTTTCTGGACTGTAGAAAAATTGATTAAAAATGTCATTTGAAATGTGCCTCATGTTGAATAACTACTTTTTAAATCCTCTGTGTGACCAAAATTGCCATTATTACAGACTTTTACTCCCATTAAGAAGCTTCTATTTCGACCAATTTCAGGCATTAAAGTGACTCTAAAAACACTTGTTTTTGTTCCAAATGTGATAATTTACATGGAATAGTCATTTTAAGTCCAAAAATTAAACATTGAAAAATGTCCATTTCTGACCATCTGGAGAAATTTCGACAGGTCACGGGTCATCCTTTTTCATCAGAAAATAGATTTTTTGGACTGTAGAAAAATTGATTAAAAATGTCATTTGAAATGTGCCTCATGTTGAATAACTACTTTTTAAATCCTCTGTGTGACCAAAATTGCCATTATTACAGATTTTACTCCCATTAAGAAGCTTCTATTTCGACCAATTTCAGGCATTAAAGTGACTCTAAAAACACTTGTTTTTGTTCCAAAATTGATAATTTACATGGAATAGTCATTTGCAGTCAAAAAATTAAACATTAAAACATTTCCATTTCTGACCATCTGGAGAAATTTCGACAGGTCACGGGTCATCCTTTTTCATCAGAAAATTGATTTTCTGGACTGTAGAAAAATTGATTCAAAATGTCATTTGGATTGTGCCTCATGTTGAATAACTACTTTTTGAAACCTCAATGTGACTAAAATTGCCATTATTGCAGACTTTTTCTCCTATTCAGAAGCTTCTATTTCGACTAATTTCAGGCATTAAAGTGAGTCTAAACACACTTATTTTTGTTCCCAAAGTGATAATTTACATGGAATAGTCATTTGCAGTCAAAAAATTAAACATTAAAACATTTCCATTTCTGACCATCTGGAGAAATTTCAACAGGTCACGGGTCATCCTTTTTCATCAGAAAATTGATTTTCTGGACTGTAGAAAAATTGATTCAAAATGTCATTTGGATTGTGCCTCATGTTGAATAACTACTTTTTGAAACCTCAATGTGACCAAAATTGCCATTATTGCAGACTTTTTCTCCTATTCAGAAGCTTCTATTTCGACTAATTTCAGGCATTAAAGTGAGTCTAAACACACTTATTTTTGTTCCAAAAGTGATAATTTACATGGAATAGTCAATTGCAGTCAAAAAATTAAACATTAAAAAATTTCCATTTCTGACCATCTGGAGAAATTTCGACAGGTCACGGGTCATCGTTTTTCATCAGAAAATTGATTTTTTGGACTGTAGAAAAATTGATTCAAAATGTCATTTATAATGTGCCTCATGTTGAATAACTACTTTTTAAAGCCTCAATGTGACCAAAATTGCCATTATTACAGACTTTTTCTCCTATTCAGAAGCTTCTATTTCGACCAATTTCAGTCATTAAAGTGAGTCTAAACACACTTATTTGTGTTCCAAAAGTGATAATTTACATGGAATAGTCATTTGCAGTCAAAAAATTAAAGAATAAAAATTTCGATTTCTGACCATCTGGAGAAATTTCGACAGGTCACGGGTCATCGTTTTTCATCAGAAAATTGATTTTTTGGACTGTAAAAAAATTTGATGTAAAATGTCATTTGGATTGTGCCTCATGTTGAATAACTACTTTTTGAAACCTCAATGTGACCAAAAGTGCCATTATTGCAGACTTTTTCTCCTATTCAGAAGCTTCTATTTCGAACAATTTCAGGCATTAAAGTGACTCTAAAAACACTTGTTTTTGTTCCAAAATTGATAATTTACATGGAATAGTCATTTGCAGTCAAAAAATTAAACATTAAAACATTTCCATTTCTGACCATCTGGAGAAATTTCGACAGGTCACGGGTCATCGTTTTTCATCAGAAAATTGATTTTTTGGACTGTAGAAAAATTGATTCAAAATGTCATTTGGATTGTGCCTCATGTTGAATAACTACTTTTTGAAACCTCAATGTGACCAAAATTGCCATTATTGCAGACTTTTTCTCCTATTCAGAAGCTTCTATTTCCACTAATTTCAGGCATTAAAGTGAGTCTAAACACACTTGTTTTTGTTCCAAAAGTGATAATTTACATGGAATAGTCAATTGCAGTCAAAAAATTGAAACATTAAAAAATTTCCATTTCTGACCATCTGGAGAAAGTTCGACAGGTCAAGGGTCATCGTTTTTCATCAGAAAATTGATTTTTTGGACTGTAGAAAAATTGATTCAAAATGTCATTTGGAATGTGCCTCATGTTGAATAACTACTTTTTAAAGCCTCAATGTGACCAAAATTGCCATTATTACAGACTTTTTCTCCTACTCAGAAGCTTCTTTTTCGACAAATTTCAGGCATTAAACTGACTCTAAACACACTTGTTTTTGTTCCAAAAGTGATAATTTACATGGAATAGTCATTTGCAGTCAAAAAATTAAACAATACAAATTTCGATTTCTGACCATCTGGAGAAATTTCGACAGGTCACGGGTCATCGTTTTTCATCAGAAAATTGATTTTTTGGACTGTAGAAAAATTGATTCAAAATGTCATTTGGATTGTGCCTCATGTTGAATAACTACTTTTTGAAACCTCAATGTGACCAAAATTGCCATTATTGCAGACTTTTTCTCCTATTCAGAAGCTTCTATTTCCACTAATTTCAGGCATTAAAGTGAGTCTAAACACACTTGTTTTTGTTCCAAAAGTGATAATTTACATGGAATAGTCAATTGCAGTCAAAAAATTGAAACATTAAAAAATTTCCATTTCTGACCATCTGGAGAAAGTTCGACAGGTCAAGGGTCATCGTTTTTCATCAGAAAATTGATTTTTTGGACTGTAGAAAAATTGATTCAAAATGTCATTTGGAATGTGCCTCATGTTGAATAACTACTTTTTAAAGCCTCAATGTGACCAAAATTGCCATTATTACAGACTTTTTCTCCTATTCAGAAGCTTCTATTTCGACTAATTTCAGGCATTAAAGTGAGTCTAAACACACTTGTTTTTGTTCCAAAAGTGATAATTTACATGGAATAGTCAATTGCAGTCAAAAAACTAAACATTAAAAAATTTCCATTTCTGACCATCTGGAGAAATTTCGACAGGTCACGGGTCATCGTTTTTCATCAGAAAATTGATTTTTTGGACTGTGAAAAAATTGATTTAAAATGTCATTTGGATTGTGCCTCATGTTGAATAACTACTTTTTGAAGCCTCAGGTGACCAAAATTGCCATTTTTACGGACATTTTCTCCTACTCAGAAGCTTCTTTTTCGACCAATTTCAGGCATTAAACTGACTCTAAACACACTTGTTTTTGTTCCAAAAGTGATAATTTACATAGAATAGTCATTTGCAGTCAAAAAATTAAACAATAAAAATTTCGATTTCTGACCATCTGGAGAAATTTCGACAGGTCACGGGTCATCGTTTTTCATCAGAAAATTGATTTTTTGGACTGTAGAAAAATTGATTCAAAATGTCATTTGGAATGTGCCTCATGTTGAATAACTACTTTTTAAAGCCTCAATGTGACCAAAATTGCCATTATTACAGACTTTTTCTCCTATTCAGAAGCTTCTATTTCGACCAATTTCAGGCATTAACGTGACTCTAAAAACACTTGTTTTTGTTCCAAAAGTGATAATTTACATGGAATAGTCATTTGCAGTCAAAAAATTAAACATTAAAACATTTCCATTTCTGACCATCTGGAGAAATTTCGACAGGTCACGGGTCATCCTTTTTCATCAGAAAATAGATTTTCTGGACTGTAGAAAAATTGATTCAAAATGTCATTTGGAATGTGCCTCATGTTGAATAACTACTTTTTGAAGCCTCAATGTGACCAAAATTGCCATTTTTACGGACATTTTCTCCTACTCAGAAGCTTCTTTTTCGACAAATTTCAGGCATTAAACTGACTCTAAACACACTTGTTCTTGTTCCAAAAGTGATATTTTACATGGAATAGTCATTTGCAGTCAAAAAATTAAACAATACAAATTTCGATTTCTGACCATCTGGAGAAATTTCGACAGGTCACGGGTCATCGTTTTTCATCAGAAAATTGATTTTTTGGACTGTAGAAAAATTGATTCAAAATGTCATTTGGATTGTGCCTCATGTTGAATAACTACTTTTTGAAACCTCAATGTGACCAAAATTGCCATTATTGCAGACTTTTTCTCCTATTCAGAAGCTTCTATTTCGACTAATTTCAGGCATTAAAGTGAGTCTAAACACACTTGTTTTTGTTCCAAAAGTGATAATTTACATGGAATAGTCAATTGCAGTCAAAAAACTAAACATTAAAAAATTTCCATTTCTGACCATCTGGAGAAATTTCGACAGGTCACGGGTGATCGTTTTTCATCAGAAAATTGATTTTTTGGACTGTAGAAAAATTGATTCAAAATGTCATTTGGAATGTGCCTCATGTTGAATAACTACTTTTTAAAGCCTCAATGTGACCAAAATTGCCATTATTACAGACTTTTTCTCCTATTCAGAAGCTTCTATTTCGACCAATTTCAGTCATTAAAGTGAGTCTAAACACACTTATTGTTGTTCCAAAAGTGATAATTTACATGGAATAGTCATTTGCAGTCAAAAAATTAAACAATAAAAATTTCGATTTCTGAACATCTGGAGAAATTTCGACAGGTCACGGGTCATCGTTTTTCATCAGAAAATTGATTTTTTGGACTGTAAAAAAATTGATTTAAAATGTCATTTGGATTGTGCCTCATGTTGAATAACTACTTTTTGAAACCTCAATGTGACCAAAAGTGCCATTATTGCAGACTTTTTCTCCTATTCAGAAGCTTCTATTTCGAACAATTTCAGGCATTAAAGTGACTCTAAACACACTTATTTTAGTTCCAAAAGTGATAATTTACATGGAATAGTCATTGGCAGTCAAAAAATTAAACATTAAAACATTTCCATTTCTGACCATCTGGAGAAATTTCGATAGGTCACGGGTCATCCTTTTTCATCAGAAAATTGATTTTCTGGACTGTAGAAAAATTGATTAAAAATGTCATTTGAAATGTGCCTCATGTTGAATAACTACTTTTTAAATCCTCTGTGTGACCAAAATTGCCATTATTACAGACTTTTACTCCCATTAAGAAGCTTCTATTTCGACCAATTTCAGGCATTAAAGTGACTCTAAAAACACTTGTTTTTGTTCCAAATGTGATAATTTACATGGAATAGTCATTTTAAGTCCAAAAATTAAACATTGAAAAATGTCCATTTCTGACCATCTGGAGAAATTTCGACAGGTCACGGGTCATCCTTTTTCATCAGAAAATAGATTTTTTGGACTGTAGAAAAATTGATTAAAAATGTCATTTGAAATGTGCCTCATGTTGAATAACTACTTTTTAAATCCTCTGTGTGACCAAAATTGCCATTATTACAGATTTTACTCCCATTAAGAAGCTTCTATTTCGACCAATTTCAGGCATTAAAGTGACTCTAAAAACACTTGTTTTTGTTCCAAAATTGATAATTTACATGGAATAGTCATTTGCAGTCAAAAAATTAAACATTAAAACATTTCCATTTCTGACCATCTGGAGAAATTTCGACAGGTCACGGGTCATCCTTTTTCAT
Source organism: Triturus cristatus (assembly GCF_964204655.1). Classification (NCBI taxonomy): domain Eukaryota; kingdom Metazoa; phylum Chordata; class Amphibia; order Caudata; family Salamandridae; genus Triturus; species Triturus cristatus. The sequence continues at coordinate 131,009 of NW_028187361.1, forward strand.
CAGAAAATTGATTTTCTGGACTGTAGAAAAATTGATTCAAAATGTCATTTGGATTGTGCCTCATGTTGAATAACTACTTTTTGAAACCTCAATGTGACTAAAATTGCCATTATTGCAGACTTTTTCTCCTATTCAGAAGCTTCTATTTCGACTAATTTCAGGCATTAAAGTGAGTCTAAACACACTTATTTTTGTTCCCAAAGTGATAATTTACATGGAATAGTCATTTGCAGTCAAAAAATTAAACATTAAAACATTTCCATTTCTGACCATCTGGAGAAATTTCAACAGGTCACGGGTCATCCTTTTTCATCAGAAAATTGATTTTCTGGACTGTAGAAAAATTGATTCAAAATGTCATTTGGATTGTGCCTCATGTTGAATAACTACTTTTTGAAACCTCAATGTGACCAAAATTGCCATTATTGCAGACTTTTTCTCCTATTCAGAAGCTTCTATTTCGACTAATTTCAGGCATTAAAGTGAGTCTAAACACACTTATTTTTGTTCCAAAAGTGATAATTTACATGGAATAGTCAATTGCAGTCAAAAAATTAAACATTAAAAAATTTCCATTTCTGACCATCTGGAGAAATTTCGACAGGTCACGGGTCATCGTTTTTCATCAGAAAATTGATTTTTTGGACTGTAGAAAAATTGATTCAAAATGTCATTTATAATGTGCCTCATGTTGAATAACTACTTTTTAAAGCCTCAATGTGACCAAAATTGCCATTATTACAGACTTTTTCTCCTATTCAGAAGCTTCTATTTCGACCAATTTCAGTCATTAAAGTGAGTCTAAACACACTTATTTGTGTTCCAAAAGTGATAATTTACATGGAATAGTCATTTGCAGTCAAAAAATTAAAGAATAAAAATTTCGATTTCTGACCATCTGGAGAAATTTCGACAGGTCACGGGTCATCGTTTTTCATCAGAAAATTGATTTTTTGGACTGTAAAAAAATTTGATGTAAAATGTCATTTGGATTGTGCCTCATGTTGAATAACTACTTTTTGAAACCTCAATGTGACCAAAAGTGCCATTATTGCAGACTTTTTCTCCTATTCAGAAGCTTCTATTTCGAACAATTTCAGGCATTAAAGTGACTCTAAACACACTTATTTTAGTTCCAAAAGTGATAATTTACATGGAATAGTCATTTGCAGTCAAAAAATTAAACATTAAAACATTTCCATTTCTGACCATCTGGAGAAATTTCGACAGGTCACGGGTCATCCTTTTTCATCAGAAAATTGATTTTCTGGACTGTAGAAAATTGATTCAAAATGTCATTTGGAATGTGCCTCATGTTGAATAACTACTTTTTGAAGCCTCAGGTGACCAAAAGTGCCATTTTTACGGACATTTTCTCCTACTCAGAAGCTTCTTTTTCGACCAATTTCAGGCATTAAACTGACTCTAAACACACTTGTTTTTGTTCCAAAAGTGATAATTTACATAGAATAGTCATTTGCAGTCAAAAAATTAAACAATAAAAATTTCGATTTCTGACCATCTGGAGATATTTCGACAGGTCACGGGTCATCGTTTTTCATCAGAAAATTGATTTTTTGGACTGTAGAAAAATTGATTCAAAATGTCATTTGGAATGTGCCTCATGTTGAATAACTACTTTTTAAAGCCTCAATGTGACCAAAATTGCCATTATTACAGACTTTTTCTCCTATTCAGAAGCTTCTATTTCGACCAATTTCAGGCATTAACGTGACTCTAAAAACACTTGTTTTTGTTCCAAAAGTGATAATTTACATGGAATAGTCATTTGCAGTCAAAAAATTAAACATTAAAACATTTCCATTTCTGACCATCTGGAGAAATTTCGACAGGTCACGGGTCATCCTTTTTCATCAGAAAATAGATTTTTTGGACTCTAGAAAAATTGATTCAAAATGTCATTTGGAATGTGCCTCATGTTGAATAACTACTTTTTGAAGCCTCAATGTGACCAAAATTTCCATTTTTACGGACATTTTCTCCTACTCAGAAGCTTCTTTTTCGACAAATTTCAGGCATTAAACTGACTCTAAACACACTTGTTTTTGTTCCAAAAGTGATAATTTACATGGAATAGTCATTTGCAGTCAAAAAATTAAACAATACAAATTTCGATTTCTGACCATCTGGAGAAATTTCGACAGGTCACGGGTCATCGTTTTTCATCAGAAAATTGATTTTTTGGACTGTAGAAAAATTGATTCAAAATGTCATTTGGATTGTGCCTCATGTTGAATAACTACTTTTTGAAACCTCAATGTGACCAAAATTGCCATTATTGCAGACTTTTTCTCCTATTCAGAAGCTTCTATTTCCACTAATTTCAGGCATTAAAGTGAGTCTAAACACACTTGTTTTTGTTCCAAAAGTGATAATTTACATGGAATAGTCAATTGCAGTCAAAAAATTGAAACATTAAAAAATTTCCATTTCTGACCATCTGGAGAAAGTTCGACAGGTCAAGGGTCATCGTTTTTCATCAGAAAATTGATTTTTTGGACTGTAGAAAAATTGATTCAAAATGTCATTTGGAATGTGCCTCATGTTGAATAACTACTTTTTAAAGCCTCAATGTGACCAAAATTGCCATTATTACAGACTTTTTCTCCTACTCAGAAGCTTCTTTTTCGACAAATTTCAGGCATTAAACTGACTCTAAACACACTTGTTTTTGTTCCAAAAGTGATAATTTACATGGAATAGTCATTTGCAGTCAAAAAATTAAACAATACAAATTTCGATTTCTGACCATCTGGAGAAATTTCGACAGGTCACGGGTCATCGTTTTTCATCAGAAAATTGATTTTTTGGACTGTAGAAAAATTGATTCAAAATGTCATTTGGATTGTGCCTCATGTTGAATAACTACTTTTTGAAACCTCAATGTGACCAAAATTGCCATTATTGCAGACTTTTTCTCCTATTCAGAAGCTTCTATTTCCACTAATTTCAGGCATTAAAGTGAGTCTAAACACACTTGTTTTTGTTCCAAAAGTGATAATTTACATGGAATAGTCAATTGCAGTCAAAAAATTGAAACATTAAAAAATTTCCATTTCTGACCATCTGGAGAAAGTTCGACAGGTCAAGGGTCATCGTTTTTCATCAGAAAATTGATTTTTTGGACTGTAGAAAAATTGATTCAAAATGTCATTTGGAATGTGCCTCATGTTGAATAACTACTTTTTAAAGCCTCAATGTGACCAAAATTGCCATTATTACAGACTTTTTCTCCTATTCAGAAGCTTCTATTTCGACTAATTTCAGGCATTAAAGTGAGTCTAAACACACTTGTTTTTGTTCCAAAAGTGATAATTTACATGGAATAGTCAATTGCAGTCAAAAAACTAAACATTAAAAAATTTCCATTTCTGACCATCTGGAGAAATTTCGACAGGTCACGCATCGTTTTTCATCAGAAAATTGATTTTTTGGACTGTGAAAAAATTGATTTAAAATGTCATTTGGATTGTGCCTCATGTTGAATAACTACTTTTTGAAGCCTCAGGTGACCAAAATTGCCATTTTTACGGACATTTTCTCCTACTCAGAAGCTTCTTTTTCGACCAATTTCAGGCATTAAACTGACTCTAAACACACTTGTTTTTGTTCCAAAAGTGATAATTTACATAGAATAGTCATTTGCAGTCAAAAAATTAAACAATAAAAATTTCGATTTCTGACCATCTAGAGAAATTTCGACAGGTCACGGGTCATCGTTTTTCATCAGAAAATTGATTTTTTGGACTGTAGAAAAATTGATTCAAAATGTCATTTGGAATGTGCCTCATGTTGAATAACTACTTTTTAAAGCCTCAATGTGACCAAAATTGCCATTATTACAGACTTTTTCTCCTATTCAGAAGCTTCTATTTCGACCAATTTCAGGCATTAACGTGACTCTAAAAACACTTATTTTTGTTCCAAAAGTGATAATTTACATGGAATAGTCATTTGCAGTCAAAAAATTAAACATTAAAACATTTCCATTTCTGACCATCTGGAGAAATTTCGACAGGTCACGGGTCATCCTTTTTCATCAGAAAATAGATTTTCTGGACTGTAGAAAAATTGATTCAAAATGTCATTTGGAATGTGCCTCATGTTGAATAACTACTTTTTGAAGCCTCAATGTGACCAAAATTGCCATTTTTACGGACATTTTCTCCTACTCAGAAGCTTCTTTTTCGACAAATTTCAGGCATTAAACTGACTCTAAACACACTTGTTCTTGTTCCAAAAGTGATATTTTACATGGAATAGTCATTTGCAGTCAAAAAATTAAACAATACAAATTTCGATTTCTGACCATCTGGAGAAATTTCGACAGGTCACGGGTCATCGTTTTTCATCAGAAAATTGATTTTTTGGACTGTAGAAAAATTGATTCAAAATGTCATTTGGATTGTGCCTCATGTTGAATAACTACTTTTTGAAACCTCAATGTGACCAAAATTGCCATTATTGCAGACTTTTTCTCCTATTCAGAAGCTTCTATTTCGACTAATTTCAGGCATTAAAGTGAGTCTAAACACACTTGTTTTTGTTCCAAAAGTGATAATTTACATGGAATAGTCAATTGCAGTCAAAAAACTAAACATTAAAAAATTTCCATTTCTGACCATCTGGAGAAATTTCGACAGGTCACGGGTGATCGTTTTTCATCAGAAAATTGATTTTTTGGACTGTAGAAAAATTGATTCAAAATGTCATTTGGAATGTGCCTCATGTTGAATAACTACTTTTTAAAGCCTCAATGTGACCAAAATTGCCATTATTACAGACTTTTTCTCCTATTCAGAAGCTTCTATTTCGACCAATTTCAGTCATTAAAGTGAGTCTAAACACACTTATTGTTGTTCCAAAAGTGATAATTTACATGGAATAGTCATTTGCAGTCAAAAAATTAAACAATAAAAATTTCGATTTCTGAACATCTGGAGAAATTTCGACAGGTCACGGGTCATCGTTTTTCATCAGAAAATTGATTTTTTGGACTGTAAAAAAATTGATTTAAAATGTCATTTGGATTGTGCCTCATGTTGAATAACTACTTTTTGAAACCTCAATGTGACCAAAAGTGCCATTATTGCAGACTTTTTCTCCTATTCAGAAGCTTCTATTTCGAACAATTTCAGGCATTAAAGTGACTCTAAACACACTTATTTTAGTTCCAAAAGTGATAATTTACATGGAATAGTCATTGGCAGTCAAAAAATTAAACATTAAAACATTTCCATTTCTGACCATCTGGAGAAATTTCGATAGGTCACGGGTCATCCTTTTTCATCAGAAAATTGATTTTCTGGACTGTAGAAAAATTGATTAAAAATGTCATTTGAAATGTGCCTCATGTTGAATAACTACTTTTTAAATCCTCTGTGTGACCAAAATTGCCATTATTACAGACTTTTACTCCCATTAAGAAGCTTCTATTTCGACCAATTTCAGGCATTAAAGTGACTCTAAAAACACTTGTTTTTGTTCCAAATGTGATAATTTACATGGAATAGTCATTTTAAGTCCAAAAATTAAACATTGAAAAATGTCCATTTCTGACCATCTGGAGAAATTTCGACAGGTCACGGGTCATCCTTTTTCATCAGAAAATAGATTTTTTGGACTGTAGAAAAATTGATTAAAAATGTCATTTGAAATGTGCCTCATGTTGAATAACTACTTTTTAAATCCTCTGTGTGACCAAAATTGCCATTATTACAGATTTTACTCCCATTAAGAAGCTTCTATTTCGACCAATTTCAGGCATTAAAGTGACTCTAAAAACACTTGTTTTTGTTCCAAAATTGATAATTTACATGGAATAGTCATTTGCAGTCAAAAAATTAAACATTAAAACATTTCCATTTCTGACCATCTGGAGAAATTTCGACAGGTCACGGGTCATCCTTTTTCATCAGAAAATTGATTTTCTGGACTGTAGAAAAATTGATTCAAAATGTCATTTGGATTGTGCCTCATGTTGAATAACTACTTTTTGAAACCTCAATGTGACTAAAATTGCCATTATTGCAGACTTTTTCTCCTATTCAGAAGCTTCTATTTCGACTAATTTCAGGCATTAAAGTGAGTCTAAACACACTTATTTTTGTTCCAAAAGTGATAATTTACATGGAATAGTCAATTGCAGTCTCAAAAAATTAAACATTAAAAAATTTCCATTTCTGACCATCTGGAGAAATTTCGACAGGTCACGGGTCATCGTTTTTCATCAGAAAATTGATTTTTTGGACTGTAGAAAAATTGATTCAAAATGTCATTTGGATTGTGCCTCATGTTGAATAACTACTTTTTGAAACCTCAATGTGACCAAAGTTGCCATTATTGCAGACTTTTTCTCCTATTCAGAAGCTTCTATTTCGACCAATTTCAGTCATTAAAGGGAGTCTAAACACACTTATTTTTGTTCCAAAAGTGATAATTTACATGGAATAGTCATTTGCAGTCAAAAAATTAAACAATAAAAATTTCGATTTCTGACCAACTGGAGAAATTTCGACAGGTCACGGGTCATCGTTTTTCATCGAGAAATAGATTTTTTGGACTGTAGAAAAATTGATTCAAAATGTCATTTGGATTGTGCCTCATGTTGAATAACTACTTTTTGAAACCTCAATGTGACCAAAAGTGCCATTATTGCAGACTTTTTCTCCTATTCAGAAGCTTCTATTTCGACTAATTTCAGGCATTAAAGTGAGTCTAAACACACTTGTTTTTGTTCCAAAAGTGATAATTTACATGGAATAGTCAATTGCAGTCAAAAAATTAAACATTAAAAAATTTCCGTTTCTGACCATCTGGAGAAATTTCGACAGCTCACGGGTCATCGTTTTTCATCAGAAAATTGATTTTTTGGACTGTAAAAAAATTGATTTCAAATGTCATTTGGATTGTGCCTCATGTTGAATAACTACTTTTTGAAACCTCAATGTGACCAAAAGTGCCATTATTGCAGACTTTTTCTCCTATTCAGAAGCTTCTATTTCGAACAATTTCAGGCATTAAAGTGAGTCTAAACACACTTATTGTTGTTCCAAAAGTGATAATTTACATGGAATAGTCATTTGCAGTCAAAAAATTAAACAATAAAAATTTCGATTTCTGAACATCTGGAGAAATTTCGACAGGTCACGGGTCATCGTTTTTCATCAGAAAATTGATTTTTTGGACTGTAAAAAAATTGATTTAAAATGTCATTTGGATTGTGCCTCATGTTGAATAACTACTTTTTGAAACCTCAATGTGACCAAAAGTGCCATTATTGCAGACTTTTTCTCCTATTCAGAAGCTTCTATTTCGAACAATTTCAGGCATTAAAGTGACTCTAAACACACTTATTTTAGTTCCAAAAGTGATAATTTACATGGAATAGTCATTGGCAGTCAAAAAATTAAACATTAAAACATTTCCATTTCTGACCATCTGGAGAAATTTCGATAGGTCACGGGTCATCCTTTTTCATCAGAAAATTGATTTTCTGGACTGCAGAAAAATTGATTAAAAATGTCATTTGAAATGTGCCTCATGTTGAATAACTACTTTTTAAATCCTCTGTGTGACCAAAATTGCCATTATTACAGACTTTTACTCCCATTAAGAAGCTTCTATTTCGACCAATTTCAGGCATTAAAGTGACTCTAAAAACACTTGTTTTTGTTCCAAATGTGATAATTTACATGGAATAGTCATTTTAAGTCCAAAAATTAAACATTGAAAAATGTCCATTTCTGACCATCTGGAGAAATTTCGACAGGTCACGGGTCATCCTTTTTCATCAGAAAATAGATTTTTTGGACTGTAGAAAAATTGATTAAAAATGTCATTTGAAATGTGCCTCATGTTGAATAACTACTTTTTAAATCCTCTGTGTGACCAAAATTGCCATTATTACAGATTTTACTCCCATTAAGAAGCTTCTATTTCGACCAATTTCAGGCATTAAAGTGACTCTAAAAACACTTGTTTTTGTTCCAAAATTGATAATTTACATGGAATAGTCATTTGCAGTCAAAAAATTAAACATTAAAACATTTCCATTTCTGACCATCTGGAGAAATTTCGACAGGTCACGGGTCATCCTTTTTCATCAGAAAATTGATTTTCTGGACTGTAGAAAAATTGATTCAAAATGTCATTTGGATTGTGCCTCATGTTGAATAACTACTTTTTGAAACCTCAATGTGACTAAAATTGCCATTATTGCAGACTTTTTCTCCTATTCAGAAGCTTCTATTTCGACTAATTTCAGGCATTAAAGTGAGTCTAAACACACTTATTTTTGTTCCCAAAGTGATAATTTACATGGAATAGTCATTTGCAGTCAAAAAATTAAACATTAAAACATTTCCATTTCTGACCATCTGGAGAAATTTCAACAGGTCACGGGTCATCCTTTTTCATCAGAAAATTGATTTTCTGGACTGTAGAAAAATTGATTCAAAATGTCATTTGGATTGTGCCTCATGTTGAATAACTACTTTTTGAAACCTCAATGTGACCAAAATTGCCATTATTGCAGACTTTTTCTCCTATTCAGAAGCTTCTATTTCGACTAATTTCAGGCATTAAAGTGAGTCTAAACACACTTATTTTTGTTCCAAAAGTGATAATTTACATGGAATAGTCAATTGCAGTCAAAAAATTAAACATTAAAAAATTTCCATTTCTGACCATCTGGAGAAATTTCGACAGGTCACGGGTCATCGTTTTTCATCAGAAAATTGATTTTTTGGACTGTAGAAAAATTGATTCAAAATGTCATTTATAATGTGCCTCATGTTGAATAACTACTTTTTAAAGCCTCAATGTGACCAAAATTGCCATTATTACAGACTTTTTCTCCTATTCAGAAGCTTCTATTTCGACCAATTTCAGTCATTAAAGTGAGTCTAAACACACTTATTTGTGTTCCAAAAGTGATAATTTACATGGAATAGTCATTTGCAGTCAAAAAATTAAACAATAAAAATTTCGATTTCTGACCATCTGGAGAAATTTCGACAGGTCACGGGTCATCGTTTTTCATCAGAAAATTGATTTTTTGGACTGTAAAAAAATTTGATGTAAAATGTCATTTGGATTGTGCCTCATGTTGAATAACTACTTTTTGAAACCTCAATGTGACCAAAAGTGCCATTATTGCAGACTTTTTCTCCTATTCAGAAGCTTCTATTTCGAACAATTTCAGGCATTAAAGTGACTCTAAACACACTTATTTTAGTTCCAAAAGTGATAATTTACATGGAATAGTCATTTGCAGTCAAAAAATTAAACATTAAAACATTTCCATTTCTGACCATCTGGAGAAATTTCGACAGGTCACGGGTCATCCTTTTTCATCAGAAAATTGATTTTCTGGTCTGTAGAAAATTGATTCAAAATGTCATTTGGAATGTGCCTCATGTTGAATAACTACTTTTTGAAGCCTCAGGTGACCAAAAGTGCCATTTTTACGGACATTTTCTCCTACTCAGAAGCTTCTTTTTCGACCAATTTCAGGCATTAAACTGACTCTAAACACACTTGTTTTTGTTCCAAAAGTGATAATTTACATAGAATAGTCATTTGCAGTCAAAAAATTAAACAATAAAAATTTCGATTTCTGACCATCTGGAGATATTTCGACAGGTCACGGGTCATCGTTTTTCATCAGAAAATTGATTTTTTGGACTGTAGAAAAATTGATTCAAAATGTCATTTGGAATGTGCCTCATGTTGAATACCTACTTTTTAAAGCCTCAATGTGACCAAAATTGCCATTATTACAGACTTTTTCTCCTATTCAGAAGCTTCTATTTCGACCAATTTCAGGCATTAACGTGACTCTAAAAACACTTGTTTTTGTTCCAAAAGTGATAATTTACATGGAATAGTCATTTGCAGTCAAAAAATTAAACATTAAAACATTTCCATTTCTGACCATCTGGAGAAATTTCGACAGGTCACGGGTCATCCTTTTTCATCAGAAAATAGATTTTTTGGACTCTAGAAAAATTGATTCAAAATGTCATTTGGAATGTGCCTCATGTTGAATAACTACTTTTTGAAGCCTCAATGTGACCAAAATTGCCATTTTTACGGACATTTTCTCCTACTCAGAAGCTTCTTTTTCGACAAATTTCAGGCATTAAACTGACTCTAAACACACTTGTTTTTGTTCCAAAAGTGATAATTTACATGGAATAGTCATTTGCAGTCAAAAAATTAAACAATACAAATTTCGATTTCTGACCATCTGGAGAAATTTCGACAGGTCACGGGTCATCGTTTTTCATCAGAAAATTGATTTTTTGGACTGTAGAAAAATTGATTCAAAATGTCATTTGGATTGTGCCTCATGTTGAATAACTACTTTTTGAAACCTCAATGTGACCAAAATTGCCATTATTGCAGACTTTTTCTCCTATTCAGAAGCTTCTATTTCCACTAATTTCAGGCATTAAAGTGAGTCTAAACACACTTGTTTTTGTTCCAAAAGTGATAATTTACATGGAATAGTCAATTGCAGTCAAAAAATTGAAACATTAAAAAATTTCCATTTCTGACCATCTGGAGAAAGTTCGACAGGTCAAGGGTCATCGTTTTTCATCAGAAAATTGATTTTTTGGACTGTAGAAAAATTGATTCAAAATGTCATTTGGAATGTGCCTCATGTTGAATAACTACTTTTTAAAGCCTCAATGTGACCAAAATTGCCATTATTACAGACTTTTTCTCCTACTCAGAAGCTTCTTTTTCGACAAATTTCAGGCATTAAACTGACTCTAAACACACTTGTTTTTGTTCCAAAAGTGATAATTTACATGGAATAGTCATTTGCAGTCAAAAAATTAAACAATACAAATTTCGATTTCTGACCATCTGGAGAAATTTCGACAGGTCACGGGTCATCGTTTTTCATCAGAAAATTGATTTTTTGGACTGTAGAAAAATTGATTCAAAATGTCATTTGGATTGTGCCTCATGTTGAATAACTACTTTTTGAAACCTCAATGTGACCAAAATTGCCATTATTGCAGACTTTTTCTCCTATTCAGAAGCTTCTATTTCCACTAATTTCAGGCATTAAAGTGAGTCTAAACACACTTGTTTTTGTTCCAAAAGTGATAATTTACATGGAATAGTCAATTGCAGTCAAAAAATTGAAACATTAAAAAATTTCCATTTCTGACCATCTGGAGAAAGTTCGACAGGTCAAGGGTCATCGTTTTTCATCAGAAAATTGATTTTTTGGACTGTAGAAAAATTGATTCAAAATGTCATTTGGAATGTGCCTCATGTTGAATAACTACTTTTTAAAGCCTCAATGTGACCAAAATTGCCATTATTACAGACTTTTTCTCCTATTCAGAAGCTTCTATTTCGACTAATTTCAGGCATTAAAGTGAGTCTAAACACACTTGTTTTTGTTCCAAAAGTGATAATTTACATGGAATAGTCAATTGCAGTCAAAAAACTAAACATTAAAAAATTTCCATTTCTGACCATCTGGAGAAATTTCGACAGGTCACGGGTCATCGTTTTTCATCAGAAAATTGATTTTTTGGACTGTGAAAAAATTGATTTAAAATGTCATTTGGATTGTGCCTCATGTTGAATAACTACTTTTTGAAGCCTCAGGTGACCAAAATTGCCATTTTTACGGACATTTTCTCCTACTCAGAAGCTTCTTTTTCGACCAATTTCAGGCATTAAACTGACTCTAAACACACTTGTTTTTGTTCCAAAAGTGATAATTTACATAGAATAGTCATTTGCAGTCAAAAAATTAAACAATAAAAATTTCGATTTCTGACCATCTGGAGAAATTTCGACAGGTCACGGGTCATCGTTTTTCATCAGAAAATTGATTTTTTGGACTGTAGAAAAATTGATTCAAAATGTCATTTGGAATGTGCCTCATGTTGAATAACTACTTTTTAAAGCCTCAATGTGACCAAAATTGCCATTATTACAGACTTTTTCTCCTATTCAGAAGCTTCTATTTCGACCAATTTCAGGCATTAACGTGACTCTAAAAACACTTATTTTTGTTCCAAAAGTGATAATTTACATGGAATAGACATTTGCAGTCAAAAAATTAAACATTAAAACATTTCCATTTCTGACCATCTGGAGAAATTTCGACAGGTCACGGGTCATCTTTTTTCATCAGAAAATAGATTTTCTGGACTGTAGAAAAATTGATTCAAAATGTCATTTGGAATGTGCCTCATGTTGAATAACTACTTTTTGAAGCCTCAATGTGACCAAAATTGCCATTTTTACGGACATTTTCTCCTACTCAGAAGCTTCTTTTTCGACAAATTTCAGGCATTAAACTGACTCTAAACACACTTGTTCTTGTTCCAAAAGTGATATTTTACATGGAATAGTCATTTGCAGTCAAAAAATTAAACAATACAAATTTCGATTTCTGACCATCTGGAGAAATTTCGACAGGTCACGGGTCATCGTTTTTCATCAGAAAATTGATTTTTTGGACTGTAGAAAAATTGATTCAAAATGTCATTTGGATTGTGCCTCATGTTGAATAACTACTTTTTGAAACCTCAATGTGACCAAAATTGCCATTATTGCAGACTTTTTCTCCTATTCAGAAGCTTCTATTTCGACTAATTTCAGGCATTAAAGTGAGTCTAAACACACTTGTTTTTGTTCCAAAAGTGATAATTTACATGGAATAGTCAATTGCAGTCAAAAAACTAAACATTAAAAAATTTCCATTTCTGACCATCTGGAGAAATTTCGACAGGTCACGGGTGATCGTTTTTCATCAGAAAATTGATTTTTTGGACTGTAGAAAAATTGATTCAAAATGTCATTTGGAATGTGCCTCATGTTGAATAACTACTTTTTAAAGCCTCAATGTGACCAAAATTGCCATTATTACAGACTTTTTCTCCTATTCAGAAGCTTCTATTTCGACCAATTTCAGTCATTAAAGTGAGTCTAAACACACTTATTGTTGTTCCAAAAGTGATAATTTACATGGAATAGTCATTTGCAGTCAAAAAATTAAACAATAAAAATTTCGATTTCTGAACATCTGGAGAAATTTCGACAGGTCACGGGTCATCGTTTTTCATCAGAAAATTGATTTTTTGGACTGTAAAAAAATTGATTTAAAATGTCATTTGGATTGTGCCTCATGTTGAATAACTACTTTTTGAAACCTCAATGTGACCAAAAGTGCCATTATTGCAGACTTTTTCTCCTATTCAGAAGCTTCTATTTCGAACAATTTCAGGCATTAAAGTGACTCTAAACACACTTATTTTAGTTCCAAAAGTGATAATTTACATGGAATAGTCATTGGCAGTCAAAAAATTAAACATTAAAACATTTCCATTTCTGACCATCTAGAGAAATTTCGATAGGTCACGGGTCATCCTTTTTCATCAGAAAATTGATTTTCTGGACTGTAGAAAAATTGATTAAAAATGTCATTTGAAATGTGCCTCATGTTGAATAACTACTTTTTAAATCCTCTGTGTGACCAAAATTGCCATTATTACAGACTTTTACTCCCATTAAGAAGCTTCTATTTCGACCAATTTCAGGCATTAAAGTGACTCTAAAAACACTTGTTTTTGTTCCAAATGTGATAATTTACATGGAATAGTCATTTTAAGTCCAAAAATTAAACATTGAAAAATGTCCATTTCTGACCATCTGGAGAAATTTCGACAGGTCACGGGTCATCCTTTTTCATCAGAAAATAGATTTTTTGGACTGTAGAAAAATTGATTAAAAATGTCATTTGAAATGTGCCTCATGTTGAATAACTACTTTTTAAATCCTCTGTGTGACCAAAATTGCCATTATTACAGATTTTACTCCCATTAAGAAGCTTCTATTTCGACCAATTTCAGGCATTAAAGTGACTCTAAAAACACTTGTTTTTGTTCCAAAATTGATAATTTACATGGAATAGTCATTTGCAGTCAAAAAATTAAACATTAAAACATTTCCATTTCTGACCATCTGGAGAAATTTCGACAGGTCACGGGTCATCCTTTTTCATCAGAAAATTGATTTTCTGGACTGTAGAAAAATTGATTCAAAATGTCATTTGGATTGTGCCTCATGTTGAATAACTACTTTTTGAAACCTCAATGTGACTAAAATTGCCATTATTGCAGACTTTTTCTCCTATTCAGAAGCTTCTATTTCGACTAATTTCAGGCATTAAAGTGAGTCTAAACACACTTATTTTTGTTCCAAAAGTGATAATTTACATGGAATAGTCAATTGCAGTCTCAAAAAATTAAACATTAAAAAATTTCCATTTCTGACCATCTGGAGAAATTTCGACAGGTCACGGGTCATCGTTTTTCATCAGAAAATTGATTTTTTGGACTGTAGAAAAATTGATTCAAAATTTCATTTGGAATGTGCCTCATGTTGAATAACTACTTTTTAAAGCCTCAATGTGACCAAAATTGCCATTATTACAGACTTTTTCTCCTATTCAGAAGCTTCTATTTCGACCAATTTCAGTCATTAAAGTGAGTCTAAACACACTTATTTGTGTTCCAAAAGTGATAATTTACATGGAATAGTCATTTGCAGTCAAAAAATTAAACAATAAAAATTTCGATTTCTGACCAACTGGAGAAATTTCGACAGGTCACGGGTCATCGTTTTTCATCAGAAAATTGATTTTTTGGACTATAAAAAAATTGATTTAAAATGTCATTTGGATTGTGCCTCATGTTGAATAACTACTTTTTGAAACCTCAATGTGACCAAAAGTGCCATTATTGCAGACTTTTTCTCCTATTCAGAAGCTTCTATTTCGAACAATTTCAGGCATTAAAGTGACTCTAAACACACTTATTTTAGTTCCAAAAGTGATAATTTACATGGAATAGTCATTTGCAGTCAAAAAATTAAACATTAAAACATTTCCATTTCTGACCATCTGGAGAAATTTCGACAGCTCACGGGTCATCCTTTTTCATCAGAAAATTGATTTTCTGGACTGTAGAAAATTGATTCAAAATGTCATTTGGAATGTGCCTCATGTTGAATAACTACTTTTTGAAGCCTCAGGTGACCAAAATTGCCATTTTTACGGACATTTTCTCCTACTCAGAAGCTTCTTTTTCGACCAATTTCAGGCATTAAACTGACTCTAAACACACTTGTTTTTGTTCCAAAAGTGATAATTTACATAGAATAGTCATTTGCAGTCAAAAAATTAAACAATAAAAATTTCGATTTCTGACCATCTGGAGAAATTTCGACAGGTCACGGGTCATCGTTTTTCATCAGAAAATTGAGTTTTTTGGACTGTAGAAAAATTGATTCAAAATGTCATTTGGAATGTGCCTCATGTTGAATAACTACTTTTTAAAGCCTCAATGTGACCAAAATTGCCATTATTACAGACTTTTTCTCCTATTCAGAAGCTTCTATTTCGACCAATTTCAGGCATTAACGTGACTCTAAAAACACTTGTTTTTGTTCCAAAAGTGATAATTTACATGGAATAGTCATTTGCAGTCAAAAAATTAAACATTAAAACATTTCCATTTCTGACCATCTGGAGAAATTTCGACAGGTCACGGGTCATCCTTTTTCATCAGAAAAAAGATTTTCTGGACTGTAGAAAAATTGATTCAAAATGTCATTTGGAATGTGCCTCATGTTGAATAACTACTTTTTGAAGCCTCAATGTGACCAAAATTGCCATTTTTACGGACATTTTCTCCTACTCAGAAGCTTTTTTTTCGACAAATTTCAGGCATTAAAGTGAGTCTAAACACACTTATTTGTGTTCCAAAAGTGATAATTTACATGGAATAGTCATTTGCAGTCAAAAAATTAAACAATAAAAATTTCGATTTCTGACCATCTGGAGAAATTTCGACAGGTCACCGGTCATCGTTTTTCATCAGAAAATTGATTTTTTGGACTGTAGAAAAATTGATTCAAAATGTCATTTGGAATGTGCCTCATGTTGAATAACTACTTTTTAAAGCCTCAATGTGACCAAAATTGCCATTATTACAGACTTTTTCTCCTATTCAGAAGCTTCTATTTCGACTAATTTCAGGCATTAAAGTGAGTCTAAACACACTTGTTTTTGTTCCAAAAGTGATAATTTACATGGAATAGTCAATTGCAGTCAAAAAACTAAACATTAAAAAATTTCCATTTCTGACCATCTGGAGAAATTTCGACAGGTCACGGGTGATCGTTTTTCATCAGAAAATTGATTTTTTGGACTGTAGAAAAATTGATTCAAAATGTCATTTGGAATGTGCCTCATGTTGAATAACTACTTTTTAAAGCCTCAATGTGACCAAAATTGCCATTATTACAGACTTTTTCTTCTATTCAGAAGCTTCTATTTCGACCAATTTCAGTCATTAAAGTGAGTCTAAACACACTTATTGTTGTTCCAAAAGTGATAATTTACATGGAATAGTCATTTGCAGTCAAAAAATTAAACAATAAAAATTTCGATTTCTGAACATCTGGAGAAATTTCGACAGGTCACGGGTCATCGTTTTTCATCAGAAAATTGATTTTTTGGACTGTAAAAAAATTGATTTAAAATGTCATTTGGATTGTGCCTCATGTTGAATAACTACTTTTTGAAACCTCAATGTGACCAAAAGTGCCATTATTGCAGACTTTTTCTCCTATTCAGAAGCTTCTATTTCGAACAATTTCAGGCATTAAAAAGACTCTAAACACACTTATTTTAGTTCCAAAAGTGATAATTTACATGGAATAGTCATTGGCAGTCAAAAAATTAAACATTAAAACATTTCCATTTCTGACCATCTGGAGAAATTTCGATAGGTCACGGGTCATCCTTTTTCATCAGAAAATTGATTTTCTGGACTGTAGAAAAATTGATTAAAAATGTCATTTGAAATGTGCCTCATGTTGAATAACTACTTTTTAAATCCTCTGTGTGACCAAAATTGCCATTATTACAGACTTTTACTCCCATTAAGAAGCTTCTATTTCGACCAATTTCAGGCATTAAAGTGACTCTAAAAACACTTGTTTTTGTTCCAAATGTGATAATTTACATGGAATAGTCATTTTAAGTCCAAAAATTAAACATTGAAAAATGTCCATTTCTGACCATCTGGAGAAATTTCGACAGGTCACGGGTCATCCTTTTTCATCAGAAAATAGATTTTTTGGACTGTAGAAAAATTGATTAAAAATGTCATTTGAAATGTGCCTCATGTTGAATAACTACTTTTTAAATCCTCTGTGTGACCAAAATTGCCATTATTACAGATTTTACTCCCATTAAGAAGCTTCTATTTCGACCAATTTCAGGCATTAAAGTGACTCTAAAAACACTTGTTTTTGTTCCAAAATTGATAATTTACATGGAATAGTCATTTGCAGTCAAAAAATTAAACATTAAAACATTTCCATTTCTGACCATCTGGAGAAATTTCGACAGGTCACGGGTCATCCTTTTTCATCAGAAAATTGATTTTCTGGACTGTAGAAAAATTGATTCAAAATGTCATTTGGATTGTGCCTCATGTTGAATAACTACTTTTTGAAACCTCAATGTGACTAAAATTGCCATTATTGCAGACTTTTTCTCCTATTCAGAAGCTTCTATTTCGACTAATTTCAGGCATTAAAGTGAGTCTAAACACACTTATTTTTGTTCCAAAAGTGATAATTTACATGGAATAGTCAATTGCAGTCTCAAAAAATTAAACATTAAAAAATTTCCATTTCTGACCATCTGGAGAAATTTCGACAGGTCACGGGTCATCGTTTTTCATCAGAAAATTGATTTTTTGGACTGTAGAAAAATTGATTCAAAATTTCATTTGGAATGTGCCTCATGTTGAATAACTACTTTTTAAAGCCTCAATGTGACCAAAATTGCCATTATTACAGACTTTTTCTCCTATTCAGAAGCTTCTATTTCGACCAATTTCAGTCATTAAAGTGAGTCTAAACACACTTATTTGTGTTCCAAAAGTGATAATTTACATGGAATAGTCATTTGCAGTCAAAAAATTAAACAATAAAAATTTCGATTTCTGACCAACTGGAGAAATTTCGACAGGTCACGGGTCATCGTTTTTCATCAGAAAATTGATTTTTTGGACTATAAAAAAATTGATTTAAAATGTCATTTGGATTGTGCCTCATGTTGAATAACTACTTTTTGAAACCTCAATGTGACCAAAAGTGCCATTATTGCAGACTTTTTCTCCTATTCAGAAGCTTCTATTTCGAACAATTTCAGGCATTAAAGTGACTCTAAACACACTTATTTTAGTTCCAAAAGTGATAATTTACATGGAATCGTCATTTGCAGTCAAAAAATTAAACATTAAAACATTTCCATTTCTGACCATCTGGAGAAATTTCGACAGCTCACGGGTCATCCTTTTTCATCAGAAAATTGATTTTCTGGACTGTAGAAAATTGATTCAAAATGTCATTTGGAATGTGCCTCATGTTGAATAACTACTTTTTGAAGCCTCAGGTGACCAAAATTGCCATTTTTACGGACATTTTCTCCTACTCAGAAGCTTCTTTTTCGACCAATTTCAGGCATTAAACTGACTCTAAACACACTTGTTTTTGTTCCAAAAGTGATAATTTACATAGAATAGTCATTTGCAGTCAAAAAATTAAACAATAAAAATTTCGATTTCTGACCATCTGGAGAAATTTCGACAGGTCACGGGTCATCGTTTTTCATCAGAAAATTGAGTTTTTTGGACTGTAGAAAAATTGATTCAAAATGTCATTTGGAATGTGCCTCATGTTGAATAACTACTTTTTAAAGCCTCAATGTGACCAAAATTGCCATTATTACAGACTTTTTCTCCTATTCAGAAGCTTCTATTTCGACCAATTTCAGGCATTAACGTGACTCTAAAAACACTTGTTTTTGTTCCAAAAGTGATAATTTACATGGAATAGTCATTTGCAGTCAAAAAATTAAACATTAAAACATTTCCATTTCTGACCATCTGGAGAAATTTCGACAGGTCACGGGTCATCCTTTTTCATCAGAAAAAAGATTTTCTGGACTGTAGAAAAATTGATTCAAAATGTCATTTGGAATGTGCCTCATGTTGAATAACTACTTTTTGAAGCCTCAATGTGACCAAAATTGCCATTTTTACGGACATTTTCTCCTACTCAGAAGCTTTTTTTTCGACAAATTTCAGGCATTAAAGTGAGTCTAAACACACTTATTTGTGTTCCAAAAGTGATAATTTACATGGAATAGTCATTTGCAGTCAAAAAATTAAACAATAAAAATTTCGATTTCTGACCATCTGGAGAAATTTCGACAGGTCACCGGTCATCGTTTTTCATCAGAAAATTGATTTTTTGGACTGTAGAAAAATTGATTCAAAATGTCATTTGGAATGTGCCTCATGTTGAATAACTACTTTTTAAAGCCTCAATGTGACCAAAATTGCCATTATTACAGACTTTTTCTCCTATTCAGAAGCTTCTATTTCGACCAATTTCAGGCATTAAAGTGACTCTAAAAACACTTGTTTTTGTTCCAAAAGTGATAATTTACATGGAATAGTCATTTGCAGTCAAAAAATTAAACATTAAAACATTTCCATTTCTGACCATCTGGAGAAATTTCGACAGGTCACGGGTCATCCTTTTTCATCAGAAAATAGATTTTCTGGACTGTAGAAAAATTGATTCAAAATGTCATTTGGAATGTGCCTCATGTTGAATAACTACTTTTTGAAGCCTCAATGTGACCAAAATTGCCATTTTTACGGACATTTTCTCCTACTCAGAAGCTTCTTTTTCGACAAATTTCAGGCATTAAACTGACTCTAAACACACTTGTTTTTGTTCCAAAAGTGATAATTTACATGGAATAGTCATTTGCAGTCAAAAAATTAAACAATACAAATTTCGATTTCTGACCATCTGGAGAAATTTCGACAGGTCACGGGTCATCGTTTTTCATCAGAAAATTGATTTTTTGGACTGTAGAAAAATTGATTCAAAATGTCATTTGGATTGTGCCTCATGTTGAATAACTGCTTTTTGAAACCTCAATGTGACCAAAGTTGCCATTATTGCAGACTTTTTCTCCTATTCAGAAGCTTCTATTTCGACCAATTTCAGTCATTAAAGGGAGTCTAAACACACTTATTTTTGTTCCAAAAGTGATAATTTACATGGAATAGTCATTTGCAGTCAAAAAATTAAACAATACAAATTTCGATTTCTGACCATCTGGAGAAATTTCGACAGGTCACGGGTCATCGTTTTTCATCGAGAAATAGATTTTTTGGACTGTAGAAAAATTGATTCAAAATGTCATTTGGATTGTGCCTCATGTTGAATAACTACTTTTTGAAACCTCAATGTGACCAAAATTGCCATTATTGCAGACTTTTTCTCCTATTCAGAAGCTTCTATTTCGACTAATTTCAGGCATTAAAGTGAGTCTAAACACACTTGTTTTTGTTCCAAAAGTGATAATTTACATGGAATAGTCAATTGCAGTCAAAAAACTAAACATTAAAAAATTTCCGTTTCTGACCATCTGGAGAAATTTCGACAGGTCACGGGTCATCGTTTTTCATCAGAAAATTGATTTTTTGGACTGTAAAAAAATTGATTTCAAATGTCATTTGGATTGTGCCTCATGTTGAATAACTACTTTTTGAAACCTCAATGTGACCAAAAGTGCCATTATTACAGACTTTTTCTCCTATTCAGAAGCTTCTATTTCGACCAATTTCAGGCATTAACGTGACTCTAAAAACACTTGTTTTTGTTCCAAAAGTGATAATTTACATGGAATAGTCATTTGCAGTCAAAAAATTAAACATTAAAACATTTCCATTTCTGACCATCTGGAGAAATTTCGACAGGTCACGGGTCATCCTTTTTCATCAGAAAAAAGATTTTCTGGACTGTAGAAAAATTGATTCAAAATGTCATTTGGAATGTGCCTCATGTTGAATAACTACTTTTTGAAGCCTCAATGTGACCAAAATTGCCATTTTTACGGACATTTTCTCCTACTCAGAAGCTTTTTTTTCGACAAATTTCAGGCATTAAAGTGAGTCTAAACACACTTATTTGTGTTCCAAAAGTGATAATTTACATGGAATAGTCATTTGCAGTCAAAAAATTAAACAATAAAAATTTCGATTACTGACCATCTGGAGAAATTTCGACAGGTCACCGGTCATCGTTTTTCATCAGAAAATTGATTTTTTGGACTGTAGAAAAATTGATTCAAAATGTCATTTGGAATGTGCCTCATGTTGAATAACTACTTTTTAAAGCCTCAATGTGACCAAAATTGCCATTATTACAGACTTTTTCTCCTATTCAGAAGCTTCTATTTCGACTAATTTCAGGCATTAAAGTGAGTCTAAACACACTTGTTTTTGTTCCAAAAGTGATAATTTACATGGAATAGTCAATTGCAGTCAAAAAACTAAACATTAAAAAATTTCCATTTCTGACCATCTGGAGAAATTTCGACAGGTCACGGGTGATCGTTTTTCATCAGAAAATTGATTTTTTGGACTGTAGAAAAATTGATTCAAAATGTCATTTGGAATGTGCCTCATGTTGAATAACTACTTTTTAAAGCCTCAATGTGACCAAAATTGCCATTATTACAGACTTTTTCTCCTATTCAGAAGCTTCTATTTCGACCAATTTCAGTCATTAAAGTGAGTCTAAACACACTTATTGTTGTTCCAAAAGTGATAATTTACATGGAATAGTCATTTGCAGTCAAAAAATTAAACAATAAAAATTTCGATTTCTGAACATCTGGAGAAATTTCGACAGGTCACGGGTCATCGTTTTTCATCAGAAAATTGATTTTTTGGACTGTAAAAAAATTGATTTAAAATGTCATTTGGATTGTGCCTCATGTTGAATAACTACTTTTTGAAACCTCAATGTGACCAAAAGTGCCATTATTGCAGACTTTTTCTCCTATTCAGAAGCTTCTATTTCGAACAATTTCAGGCATTAAAGTGACTCTAAACACACTTATTTTAGTTCCAAAAGTGATAATTTACATGGAATAGTCATTGGCAGTCAAAAAATTAAACATTAAAACATTTCCATTTCTGACCATCTGGAGAAATTTCGATAGGTCACGGGTCATCCTTTTTCATCAGAAAATTGATTTTCTGGACTGTAGAAAAATTGATTAAAAATGTCATTTGAAATGTGCCTCATGTTGAATAACTACTTTTTAAATCCTCTGTGTGACCAAAATTGCCATTATTACAGACTTTTACTCCCATTAAGAAGCTTCTATTTCGACCAATTTCAGGCATTAAAGTGACTCTAAAAACACTTGTTTTTGTTCCAAATGTGATAATTTACATGGAATAGTCATTTTAAGTCCAAAAATTAAACATTGAAAAATGTCCATTTCTGACCATCTGGAGAAATTTCGACAGGTCACGGGTCATCCTTTTTCATCAGAAAATAGATTTTTTGGACTGTAGAAAAATTGATTAAAAATGTCATTTGAAATGTGCCTCATGTTGAATAACTACTTTTTAAATCCTCTGTGTGACCAAAATTGCCATTATTACAGATTTTACTCCCATTAAGAAGCTTCTATTTCGACCAATTTCAGGCATTAAAGTGACTCTAAAAACACTTGTTTTTGTTCCAAAATTGATAATTTACATGGAATAGTCATTTGCAGTCAAAAAATTAAACATTAAAACATTTCCATTTCTGACCATCTGGAGAAATTTCGACAGGTCACGGGTCATCCTTTTTCATCAGAAAATTGATTTTCTGGACTGTAGAAAAATTGATTCAAAATGTCATTTGGATTGTGCCTCATGTTGAATAACTACTTTTTGAAACCTCAATGTGACTAAAATTGCCATTATTGCAGACTTTTTCTCCTATTCAGAAGCTTCTATTTCGACTAATTTCAGGCATTAAAGTGAGTCTAAACACACTTATTTTTGTTCCAAAAGTGATAATTTACATGGAATAGTCAATTGCAGTCTCAAAAAATTAAACATTAAAAAATTTCCATTTCTGACCATCTGGAGAAATTTCGACAGGTCACGGGTCATCGTTTTTCATCAGAAAATTGATTTTTTGGACTGTAGAAAAATTGATTCAAAATTTCATTTGGAATGTGCCTCATGTTGAATAACTACTTTTTAAAGCCTCAATGTGACCAAAATTGCCATTATTACAGACTTTTTCTCCTATTCAGAAGCTTCTATTTCGACCAATTTCAGTCATTAAAGTGAGTCTAAACACACTTATTTGTGTTCCAAAAGTGATAATTTACATGGAATAGTCATTTGCAGTCAAAAAATTAAACAATAAAAATTTCGATTTCTGACCAACTGGAGAAATTTCGACAGGTCACGGGTCATCGTTTTTCATCAGAAAATTGATTTTTTGGACTATAAAAAAATTGATTTAAAATGTCATTTGGATTGTGCCTCATGTTGAATAACTACTTTTTGAAACCTCAATGTGACCAAAAGTGCCATTATTGCAGACTTTTTCTCCTATTCAGAAGCTTCTATTTCGAACAATTTCAGGCATTAAAGTGACTCTAAACACACTTATTTTAGTTCCAAAAGTGATAATTTACATGGAATAGTCATTTGCAGTCAAAAAATTAAACATTAAAACATTTCCATTTCTGACCATCTGGAGAAATTTCGACAGCTCACGGGTCATCCTTTTTCATCAGAAAATTGATTTTCTGGACTGTAGAAAATTGATTCAAAATGTCATTTGGAATGTGCCTCATGTTGAATAACTACTTTTTGAAGCCTCAGGTGACCAAAATTGCCATTTTTACGGACATTTTCTCCTACTCAGAAGCTTCTTTTTCGACCAATTTCAGGCATTAAACTGACTCTAAACACACTTGTTTTTGTTCCAAAAGTGATAATTTACATAGAATAGTCATTTGCAGTCAAAAAATTAAACAATAAAAATTTCGATTTCTGACCATCTGGAGAAATTTCGACAGGTCACGGGTCATCGTTTTTCATCAGAAAATTGAGTTTTTTGGACTGTAGAAAAATTGATTCAAAATGTCATTTGGAATGTGCCTCATGTTGAATAACTACTTTTTAAAGCCTCAATGTGACCAAAATTGCCATTATTACAGACTTTTTCTCCTATTCAGAAGCTTCTATTTCGACCAATTTCAGGCATTAACGTGACTCTAAAAACACTTGTTTTTGTTCCAAAAGTGATAATTTACATGGAATAGTCATTTGCAGTCAAAAAATTAAACATTAAAACATTTCCATTTCTGACCATCTGGAGAAATTTCGACAGGTCACGGGTCATCCTTTTTCATCAGAAAAAAGATTTTCTGGACTGTAGAAAAATTGATTCAAAATGTCATTTGGAATGTGCCTCATGTTGAATAACTACTTTTTGAAGCCTCAATGTGACCAAAATTGCCATTTTTACGGACATTTTCTCCTACTCAGAAGCTTTTTTTTCGACAAATTTCAGGCATTAAAGTGAGTCTAAACACACTTATTTGTGTTCCAAAAGTGATAATTTACATGGAATAGTCATTTGCAGTCAAAAAATTAAACAATAAAAATTTCGATTTCTGACCATCTGGAGAAATTTCGACAGGTCACCGGTCATCGTTTTTCATCAGAAAATTGATTTTTTGGACTGTAGAAAAATTGATTCAAAATGTCATTTGGAATGTGCCTCATGTTGAATAACTACTTTTTAAAGCCTCAATGTGACCAAAATTGCCATTATTACAGACTTTTTCTCCTATTCAGAAGCTTCTATTTCGACCAATTTCAGGCATTAAAGTGACTCTAAAAACACTTGTTTTTGTTCCAAAAGTGATAATTTACATGGAATAGTCATTTGCAGTCAAAAAATTAAACATTAAAACATTTCCATTTCTGACCATCTGGAGAAATTTCGACAGGTCACGGGTCATCCTTTTTCATCAGAAAATAGATTTTCTGGACTGTAGAAAAATTGATTCAAAATG
The DNA here is from genome assembly GCF_964204655.1 of Triturus cristatus. NCBI lineage: Eukaryota > Metazoa > Chordata > Amphibia > Caudata > Salamandridae > Triturus > Triturus cristatus. Next base: position 156,060 of record NW_028187361.1, read on the forward strand.
TCATTTGGAATGTGCCTCATGTTGAATAACTACTTTTTGAAGCCTCAATGTGACCAAAATTGCCATTTTTACGGACATTTTCTCCTACTCAGAAGCTTCTTTTTCGACAAATTTCAGGCATTAAACTGACTCTAAACACACTTGTTTTTGTTCCAAAAGTGATAATTTACATGGAATAGTCATTTGCAGTCAAAAAATTAAACAATACAAATTTCGATTTCTGACCATCTGGAGAAATTTCGACAGGTCACGGGTCATCGTTTTTCATCAGAAAATTGATTTTTTGGACTGTAGAAAAATTGATTCAAAATGTCATTTGGATTGTGCCTCATGTTGAATAACTGCTTTTTGAAACCTCAATGTGACCAAAGTTGCCATTATTGCAGACTTTTTCTCCTATTCAGAAGCTTCTATTTCGACCAATTTCAGTCATTAAAGGGAGTCTAAACACACTTATTTTTGTTCCAAAAGTGATAATTTACATGGAATAGTCATTTGCAGTCAAAAAATTAAACAATACAAATTTCGATTTCTGACCATCTGGAGAAATTTCGACAGGTCACGGGTCATCGTTTTTCATCGAGAAATAGATTTTTTGGACTGTAGAAAAATTGATTCAAAATGTCATTTGGATTGTGCCTCATGTTGAATAACTACTTTTTGAAACCTCAATGTGACCAAAATTGCCATTATTGCAGACTTTTTCTCCTATTCAGAAGCTTCTATTTCGACTAATTTCAGGCATTAAAGTGAGTCTAAACACACTTGTTTTTGTTCCAAAAGTGATAATTTACATGGAATAGTCAATTGCAGTCAAAAAACTAAACATTAAAAAATTTCCGTTTCTGACCATCTGGAGAAATTTCGACAGGTCACGGGTCATCGTTTTTCATCAGAAAATTGATTTTTTGGACTGTAAAAAAATTGATTTCAAATGTCATTTGGATTGTGCCTCATGTTGAATAACTACTTTTTGAAACCTCAATGTGACCAAAAGTGCCATTATTGCAGACTTTTTCTCCTATTCAGAAGCTTCTATTTCGAACAATTTCAGGCATTAAAGTGACTCTAAACACACTTATTTTAGTTCCAAAAGTGATAATTTACATGGAATAGTCATTGGCAGTTCAAAAAATTAAACATTAAAACATTTCCATTTCTGACCATCTGGAGAAATTTCGATAGGTCACGGGTCATCCTTTTTCATCAGAAAATTGATTTTCTGGACTGTAGAAAAATTGATTCAAAATGTCATTTGGAATGTGCCTCATGTTGAGTAACTACTTTTTGAAGCCTCAAGGTGACCAAAATTGCCATTTTTACGGACATTTTCTCCTACTCAGAAGCTTCTTTTTCGACCAATTTCAGGCATTAAACTGACTCTAAACACACTTGTTTTTGTTCCAAAAGTGATAATTTACATGGAATAGTCATTTGCAGTCAAAAAATTAAACAATAAAAATTTCGATTTCTGACCATCTGGAGAAATTTCGACAGGTCACGGGTCATCTTTTTTCATCAGAAAATTGATTTTTTGGACTGTAGAAAAATTGATTCAAAATGTAATTTGGAATGTGCCTCATGTTGAATAACTACTTTTAAAGCCTCAATGTGACCAAAATTGCCATTATTACAGACTTTTTCTCCCATTAAGAAGCTTCTATTTCGACCAATTTCAGGCATTAAAGTGACTCTAAAAACACTTGTTTTTGTTTTAAAAGTGATAATTTACATGGAATAGTCATTTTAAGTCCAAAAATTAAACATTGAAAAATGTCCATTTCTGACCATCTGGAGAAATTTCGACAGGTCACGGGTCATCCTTTTTCATCAGAAAATAGATTTTTTGGACTGTAGAAAAATTGATTAAAAATGTCATTTGAAATGTGCCTCATGTTGAATAACTACTTTTTAAATCCTCTGTGTGACCAAAATTGCCATTATTACAGACTTTTACTCCCATTAAGAAGCTTTTATTTCGACCAATTTCAGGCATTAAAGTGACTGTAAAAACACTTGTTTTTGTTCCCAAAGTGATAATTTACATGGAAAAGTAATTTGCAGTCAAAAAATTAAACATTAAAACATTTCCATTTCTGACCATCTGGAGAAATTTCGACAGGTCACGGGTCATCCTTTTTCATCAGAAAATTGATTTTCTGGACTGTAGAAAAATTGATTCAAAATGTCATTTGGATTGTGCCTCATGTTGAATAACTACTTTTTGAAACCTCAATGTGACCAAAATTGCCATTATTGCAGACTTTTTCTCCTATTCAGAAGCTTCTATTTCGACTAATTTCAGGCATTAAAGTGAGTCTAAACACACTTATTTTTGTTCCAAAAGTGATAATTTACATGGAATAGTCAATTGCAGTCAAAAAATTAAACATTAAAAAATTTCCATTTTTGACCATCTGGTGAAATTTCGACAGGTCACGGGTCATCGTTTTTCATCAGAAAATTGATTTTTTTGGACTGTAGAAAAATTGATTCAAAATGTCATTTATAATGTGCCTCATGTTGAATAACTACTTTTTAAAGCCTCAATGTGACCAAAATTGCCATTATTACAGACTCTTTCTCCTATTCAGAAGCTTCTATTTCGACCAATTTCAGTCATTAAAGTGAGTCTAAACACACTTATTTGTGTTCCAAAAGTGATAATTTACATGGAATAGTCATTTGCAGTCAAAAAATTAAACAATAAAAATTTCGATTTCTGACCATCTGGAGAAATTTCGACAGGTCACGGGTCATCGTTTTTCATCAGAAAATTGATTTTTTGGACTGTAAAAAAATTGATTTAAAATGTCATTTGGATTGTGCCTCATGTTGAATAACTACTTTTTGAAACCTCAATGTGACCAAAAGTGCCATTATTGCAGACTTTTTCTCCTATTCAAAAGCTTCTATTTCGAACAATTTCAGGCATTAAACTGACTCTAAACACACTTGTTTTTGTTCCAAAAGTGATAATTTACATAGAATAGTCATTTGCAGTCAAAAAATTAAACAATAAAAATTTCGATTTCTGACCATCTGGAGAAATTTCGACAGGTCACGGGTCATCGTTTTTCATCAGAAAATTGATTTTTTGGACTGTAGAAAAATTTATTCAAAATGTCATTTGGAATGTGCCTCATGTTGAATAACTACTTTTTAAAGCCTCAATGTGACCAAAATTGCCATTATTACAGACTTTTTCTCCTTTTCAGAAGCTTCTATTTCGACCAATTTCAGGCATTAACGTGACTCTAAAAACACTTGTTTTTGTTCCAAAAGTGATAATTTACATGGAATAGTCATTTGCAGTCAAAAAATTAAACATTAAAACATTTCCATTTCTGACCATCTGGAGAAATTTCGACAGGTCACGGGTCATCCTTTTTCATCAGAAAATAGATTTTTTGCACTGTAGAAAAATTGATTCAAAATGTCATTTGGAATGTGCCTCATGTTGAATAACTACTTTTTGAAGCCTCAATGTGACCAAAATTGCCATTTTTACGGACATTTTCTCCTACTCAGAAGCTTCTTTTTCGACAAATTTCAGGCATTAAACTGACTCTAAACACACTTGTTTTTGTTCCAAAAGTGATAATTTACATGGAATAGTCATTTGCAGTCAAAAAATTAAACAATAAAAATTTCGATTTCTGACCATCTGGAGAAATTTCGACAGGTCACGGGTCATCGTTTTTCATCAGAAAATTGATTTTTTGGACTGTAGAAAAATTGATTCAAAATGTCATTTGGAATGTGCCTCATGTTGAATAACTACTTTTTAAAGCCTCAATGTGACCAAAATTGCCATTATTACAGACTTTTTCTCCTATTCAGAAGCTTCTATTTCGACCAATTTCAGTCATTAAAGTGACTCTAAACACACTTATTTTAGTTCCAAAAGTGATAATTTACATGGAATAGTCATTTGCAGTCAAAAAATTCAACAATACAAATTTCGATTTCTGACCATCTGGAGAAATTTCGACAGGTCACGGGTCATCGTTTTTCATCAGAAAATTGATTTTTTGGACTGTAGAAAAATTGATTCAAAATGTAATTTGGAATGTGCCTCATGTTGAATAACTACTTTTTAAAGCCTCAATGTGACCAAAATTGCCATTATTACAGACTTTTTCTCCTATTCAGAAGCTTCTATTTCGACCAATTTCAGGCATTAACGTGACTCTAAAAACACTTGTTTTTGTTCCAAAAGTGATAATTTACATGGAATAGTCATTTGCAGTCAAAAAATTAAACATTAAAACATTTCCATTTCTGACCATCTGGAGAAATTTCGACAGGTCACGGGTCATCCTTTTTCATCAGAAAATAGATTTTTTGGACTGTAGAAAAATTGATTAAAAATGTCATTTGAAATGTGCCTCATGTTGAATAACTACTTTTTAAATCCTCTGTGTGACCAAAATTGCCATTATTACAGACTTTTACTCCCATTAAGAAGCTTTTATTTTGACCAATTTCAGGCATTAAAGTGACTGTAAAAACACTTGTTTTTGTTCCAAAAGTGATAATTTACAATGGAATAGTCATTTGCAGTCAAAAAATTAAACATTAAAACATTTCCATTTCTGACCATCTGGAGAAATTTCGACAGGTCACGGGTCATCCTTTTTCATCAGAAAATAGATTTTCTGGACTGTAGAAAAATTGATTCAAAATGTCATTTGGAATGTGCCTCATGTTGAATAACTACTTTTTGAAGCCTTAATGTGACCAAAATTGCCATTTTTACGGACATTTTCTCCTACTCAGAAGCTTCTTTTTCGACAAATTTCAGGCATTAAACTGACTCTAAACACACTTGTTTTTGTTCCAAAAGTGATAATTTACATGGAATAGTCATTTGCAGTCAAAAAACTAAACAATACAAATTTTGATTTCTGACCATCTGGAGAAATTTCGACAGGTCACGGGTCATCGTTTTTCATCAGAAAATTGATTTTTTGGACTGTAGAAAAATTGATTCAAAATGTCATTTGGATTGTGCCTCATGTTGAATAACTACTTTTTGAAACCTCAATGTGACCAAAGTTGCCATTATTGCAGACTTTTTCTCCTATTCAGAAGCTTCTATTTCCACTAATTTCAGGCATTAAAGTGAGTCTAAACACACTTGTTTTTGTTCCAAAAGTGATAATTTACATGGAATAGTCAATTGCAGTCAAAAAATTGAAACATTAAAAAATTTCCATTTCTGACCATCTGGAGAAAGTTCGACAGGTCAAGGGTCATCGTTTTTCATCAGAAAATTGATTTTTTGGACTGTAGAAAAATTGATTCAAAATGTCATTTGGAATGTGCCTCATGTTTAATAACTACTTTTTAAAGCCTCAATGTGACCAAAATTGCCTTTATTACAGACTTTTTCTCCTATTCAGAAGCTTCTATTTCGACCAATTTCAGTCATTAAAGGGAGTCTAAACACACTTATTTTTGTTCCAAAAGTGATAATTTATATGGAATAGTCATTTGCAGTCAAAAAATTAAACAATACAAATTTCGATTTCTGACCATCTGGAGAAATTTCGACAGGTCACGGGTCATCGTTTTTCATCAGAAAATAGATTTTTTGGACTGTAGAAAAATTGATTCAAAATGTCATTTGGATTGTGCCTCATGTTGAATAACTACTTTTTGAAACCTCAATGTGACCAAAAGTGCCATTATTGCAGACTTTTTCTCCTATTCAAAAGCTTCTATTTCGAACAATTTCAGGCATTAAACTGACTCTAAACACACTTGTTTTTGTTCCAAAAGTGATAATTTACATAGAATAGTCATTTGCAGTCAAAAAATTAAACAATAAAAATTTCGATTTCTGACCATCTGGAGAAATTTCGACAGGTCACGGGTCATCGTTTTTCATCAGAAAATTGATTTTTTGGACTGTAGAAAAATTTATTCAAAATGTCATTTGGAATGTGCCTCATGTTGAATAACTACTTTTTAAAGCCTCAATGTGACCAAAATTGCCATTATTACAGACTTTTTCTCCTTTTCAGAAGCTTCTATTTCGACCAATTTCAGGCATTAACGTGACTCTAAAAACACTTGTTTTTGTTCCAAAAGTGATAATTTACATGGAATAGTCATTTGCAGTCAAAAAATTAAACATTAAAACATTTCCATTTCTGACCATCTGGAGAAATTTCGACAGGTCACGGGTCATCCTTTTTCATCAGAAAATAGATTTTCTGGACTGTAGAAAAATTGATTGAAAATGTCATTTGGAATGTGCCTCATGTTGAATAACTACTTTTTGAAGCCTCAATGTGACCAAAATTGCCATTTTTACGGACATTTTCTCCTACTCAGAAGCTTCTTTTTCGACAAATTTCAGGCATTAAACTGACTCTAAACACACTTGTTTTTGTTCCAAAAGTGATAATTTACATGGAATAGTTATTTGCAGTCAAAAAATTAAACAATAAAAATTTCGATTTCTGACCATCTGGAGAAATTTCGACAGGTCACGGGTCATCGTTTTTCATCAGAAAATTGATTTTTTGGACTGTAGAAAAATTGATTCAAAATGTCATTTGGAATGTGCCTCATGTTGAATAACTACTTTTTAAAGCCTCAATGTGACCAAAATTGCCATTATTACAGACTTTTTCTCCTATTCAGAAGCTTCTATTTCGACCAATTTCAGTCATTAAAGTGACTCTAAACACACTTATTTTAGTTCCAAAAGTGATAATTTACATGGAATAGTCATTTGCAGTCAAAAAATTCAACAATACAAATTTCGATTTCTGACCATCTGGAGAAATTTCGACAGGTCACGGGTCATCGTTTTTCATCAGAAAATTGATTTTTTGGACTGTAGAAAAATTGATTCAAAATGTAATTTGGAATGTGCCTCATGTTGAATAACTACTTTTTAAAGCCTCAATGTGACCAAAATTGCCATTATTACAGACTTTTTCTCCTATTCAGAAGCTTCTATTTCGACCAATTTCAGGCATTAACGTGACTCTAAAAACACTTGTTTTTGTTCCAAAAGTGATAATTTACATGGAATAGTCATTTGCAGTCAAAAAATTAAACATTAAAACATTTCCATTTCTGACCATCTGGAGAAATTTCGACAGGTCACGGGTCTTCCTTTTTCATCAGAAAATTGATTTTCTGGACTGTAGAAAAATTGATTCAAAATGTCATTTGGATTGTGCCTCATGTTGAATAACTACTTTTTGAAACCTCAATGTGACCAAAATTGCCATTATTGCAGACTTTTTCTCCTATTCAGAAGCTTCTATTTCGACTAATTTCAGGCATTAAAGTGAGTCTAAACACACTTATTTTTGTTCCAAACGTGATAATTTACATGGAATAGTCAATTGCAGTCAAAAAATTAAACATTAAAAAATTTCCATTTCTGACCATCTGGAGAAATTTCGACAGGTCACGGGTCATCGTTTTTCATCAGAAAATTGATTTTTTGGACTGTAGAAAAATTGATTCAAAATGTCATTTGGAATGTGCCTCATGTTGAATAACTACTTTTTAAAGCCTCAATGTGACCAAAATTGCCATTATTACAGCCTTTTTCTCCTATTCAGAAGCTTCTATTTCGACCAATTTCAGGCATTAACGTGACTCTAAAAACACTTGTTTTTGTTCCAAAAGTGATAATTTACATGGAATAGTCATTTGCAGTCAAAAAATTAAACATTAAAACATTTCCATTTCTGACCATCTGGAGAAATTTCGACAGGTCACGGGTCATCCTTTTTCATCAGAAAATAGATTTTCTGGACTGTAGAAAAATTGATTCAAAATGTCATTTGGAATGTGCCTCATGTTGAATAACTACTTTTTGAAGCCTCAATGTGACCAAAATTGCCATTTTTACAGACATTTTCTCCTACTCAGAAGCTTCTTTTTCGACAAATTTCAGGCATTAAACTGACTCTAAACACACTTGTTTTTGTTCCAAAAGTGATAATTTACATGGAATAGTCATTTGCAGTCAAAAAATTAAACAATAAAAATTTCGATTTCTGACCATCTGGAGAAATTTCGACAGGTCACGGGTCATCGTTTTTCATCAGAAAATTGATTTTTTGGACTGTAGAAAAATTGATTCAAAATGTCATTTGGAATGTGCCTCATGTTGAATAACTACTTTTTAAAGCCTCAATGTGACCAAAATTGCCATTATTACAGACTTTTTCTCCTATTCAGAAGCTTTTATTTCGACCAATTTCAGGCATTAACATCACTCTAAAAACACTTGTTTTTGTTCCAAAAGTGATAATTTACATGGAATAGTCATTTGCAGTCAAAAAATTAAACATTAAAACATTTCCATTGCTGACCATCTGGAGAAATTTCAACAGGTCACGGGTCATCCTTTTTCATCAGAAAATTGATTTTCTGGACTGTAGAAAAATTGATTCAAAATGTCATTTGGAATGTGCCTCATGTTGAATAACTACTTTTTGAAACCTCAATGTGACCAAAAGTGCCATTATTGCAGACTTTTTCTCCTATTCAGAAGCTTCTATTTCGAACAATTTCAGGCATTAAAGTGACTCTAAACACACTTATTTTAGTTCCAAAAGTGATAATTTACATGGAATAGTCATTTGCAGTCAAAAAATTAAACATTAAAACATTTCCATTTCTGACCATCTGGAGAAATTTCGACAGGTCACGGGTCATCCTTTTTCATCAGAAAATTGATTTTCTGGACTGTAGAAAAATTGATTCAAAATGTCATTTGGAATGTGCCTCATGTTGAATAACTACTTTTTGAAGCCTCAAGGTGACAAAAATTGTCATTTTTACGGACATTTTCTCCTACTCAGAAGCTTCTTTTTCGACCAATTTCAGGCATTAAACTGACTCTAAACACACTTGTTTTTGTTCCAAAAGTGATAATTTACATGGAATTGTCATTTGCAGTCAAAAAATTAAACAATAAAAATTTCGATTTCTGACCATCTGGAGAAATTTCGACAGGTCACGGGTCATCGTTTTTCATCAGAAAATTGATTTTTTGGACTGTAGAAAAATTGATTCAAAATGTCATTTTGAATGTGCCTCATGTTGAATAACTACTTTTTAAAGCCTCAATGTGACCAAAATTGCCATTATTACAGACTTTTTCTCCTATTCAGAAGCTTCTATTTCGACCAATTTCAGGCATAACGTGACTCTAAAAACACTTGTTTTTGTTCCAAAAGTGATAATTTACATGGAATAGTCATTTGCAGTCAAAAAATTAAACATTAAAACATTTCCATTTCTGACCATCTGGAGAAATTTCGACAGGTCACGGGTCATCCTTTTTCATCAGAAAATTGATTTTCTGGACTGTAGAAAAATTGATTCAAAATGTCATTTGAAATGTGCCTCATGTTGAATAACTACTTTTTAAATCCTCTGTGTGACCAAAATTGCCATTATTACAGACTTTTACTCCCATTAAGAAGCTTCTATTTCGACCTATTTCAGGCATTAAAGTGACTCTAAAAACACTTGTTTTTGTTCCAAAAGTGATAATTTACATGGAATAGTCATTTTAAGTCCAAAAATTAAACATTGAAAAATGTCAATTTCTGACCATCTGGAGAAATTTCGACAGGTCACGGGTCATCCTTTTTCATCAGAAAATAGATTTTTTGGACTGTAGAAAAATTGATTAAAAATGTCATTTGAAATGTGCCTCATGTTGAATAACTACTTTTTAAATCCTCTGTGTGACCAAAATTGCCATTATTACAGACTTTTACTCCCATTAAGAAGCTTCTATTTCGACCAATTTCAGGCATTAAAGTGACTGTAAAAACACTTGTTTTTGTTCCAAAAGTGATAATTTACATGGAATAGTCATTTGCAGTCAAAAAATTAAACATTAAAACATTTCCATTTCTGACCATCTGGAGAAATTTCGACAGGTCACGGGTCATCCTTTTTCATCAGAAAATTGATTTTCTGGACTGTAGAAAAATTGATTCAAAATGTCATTTGGATTGTGCCTCATGTTGAATAACTACTTTTTGAAACCTCAATGTGACCAAAATTGCCATTATTGCAGACTTTTTCTCCTATTCAGAAGCTTCTATTTCGACTAATTTCAGGCATTAAAGTGAGTCTATAAACACACTTATTTTTGTTCCAAAAGTGATAATTTACATGGAATAGTCAATTGCAGTCAAAAAATTAAACATTACAAAATTTCCATTTCTGACCATCTGGAGAAATTTCGACAGGTCACGGGTCATCGTTTTTCATCAGAAAATTGATTTTTTGGACTGTAGAAAAATTGATTCAAAATGTCATTTGGAATGTGCCTCATGTTGAATAACTACTTTTTAAAGCCTCAATGTGACCAAAATTGCCATTATTACAGACTTTTTCTCCTATTCAGAAGCTTCTATTTCGACCAATTTCAGTCATTAAAGTGAGTCTAAACACACTTATTTGTGTTCCAAAAGTGATAATTTACATGGAATAGTCATTTGCAGTCAAAAAATTAAACAATAAAAATTTCGATTTCTGACCATCTGGAGAAATTTCGACAGGTCACGGGTCATCGTTTTTCATCAGAAAATTGATTTTTTGGACTGTAAAAAAATTGATTTAAAATGTCATTTGGATTGTGCCTCATGTTGAATAACTACTTTTTGAAACCTCAATGTGACCAAAAGTGCCATTATTGCAGACTTTTTCTCCTATTCAGAAGCTTCTATTTCGAACAATTTCAGGCATTAAAGTGACTCTAAACACACTTATTTTAGTTCCAAAAGTGATAATTTACATGGAATAGTCATTTGCAGTCAAAAAATTAAACATTAAAACATTTCTATTTCTGACCATCTGGAGAAATTTCGACAGGTCACGGGTCATCCTTTTTCATCAGAAAATTGATTTTCTGGACTGTAGAAAATTGATTCAAAATGTCATTTGGAATGTGCCTCATGTTGAATACCTACTTTTTGAAGCCTCAGGTGACCAAAATTGCCATTTTTACGGACATTTTCTCCTACTCAGAAGCTTCTTTTTCAACCAATTTCAGGCATTAAACTGACTCTAAACACACTTGTTTTTGTTCCAAAAGTGATAATTTACATAGAATAGTCATTTGCAGTCAAAAAATTAAACAATAAAAATTTCGATTTCTGACCATCTGGAGAAATTTCGACAGGTCACGGGTCATCGTTTTTCATCAGAAAATTGATTTTTTGGACTGTAGAAAAATTGATTCAAAATGTCATTTGGAATGTGCCTCATGTTGAATAACTACTTTTTAAAGCCTCAATGTGACCAAAATTGCCATTATTACAGACTTTTTCTCCTATTCAGAAGCTTCTATTTCGACCAATTTCAGGCATTAACGTGACTCTAAAAACACTTGTTTTTGTTCCAAAAGTGATAATTTACATGGAATAGTCATTTGCAGTCAAAAAATTAAACATTAAAACATTTCCATTTCTGACCATCTGGAGAAATTTCGACAGGTCACGGGTCATCCTTTTTCATCAGAAAATTGATTTTTTGGACTGTAGAAAAATTGATTCAAAATGTCATTTGGAATGTGCCTCATGTTGAATAACTACTTTTTAAAGCCTCAATGTGACCAAAATTGCCATTATTACAGACTTTTTCTCCTATTCAGAAGCTTTTATTTCGACCAATTTCAGGCATTAACGTGACTCTAAAAACACTTGTTTTTGTTCCAAAAGTGATAATTTACATGGAATAGTCATTTGCAGTCAAAAAATTAAACATTAAAACATTTCCATTGCTGACCATCTGGAGAAATTTCGACAGGTCACGGGTCATCCTTTTTCATCAGAAAATTGATTTTCTGGACTGTAGAAAAATTGATTCAAAATGTCATTTGGAATGTGCCTCATGTTGAATAACTACTTTTTGAAGCCTCAATGTGACCAAAATTGCCATTTTTACGGACATTTTCTCCTACTCAGAAGCTTCTTTTTCGACTAATTTCAGGCATTAAAGTGAGTCTAAACACACTTGTTTTTGTTCCAAAAGTGATAATTTACATGGAATAGTCAATTGCAGTCAAAAAATTAAACAATAAAAATTTCGATTTCTGACCATCTGGAGAAATTTCGACAGGTCACGGGTCATCGTTTTTCATCAGAAAATTGATTTTTTGGACTGTAAAAAAATTGATTTAAAATGTCATTTGGATTGTGCCTCATGTTGAATAACTACTTTTTGAAACCTCAATGTGACCAAAAGTGCCATTATTGCAGACTTTTTCTCCTATTCAGAAGCTTCTATTTCGAACAATTTCAGGCATTAAAGTTACTCTAAACACACTTATTTTAGTTCCAAAAGTGATAATTTACATGGAATAGTCATTTGCAGTCAAAAAATTAAACATTAAAACATTTCCATTTCTGACAATCTGGAGAAATTTCGACAGGTCACGGGTCATCGTTTTTCATCAGAAAATTGATTTTCTGGACTGTAGAAAAATTGATTCAAAATGTCATTTGGAATGTGCCTCATGTTGAATAACTACTTTTTGAAGCCTCAAGGTGACCAAAATTGCCATTTTTACGGACAATTTCTCCTACTCAGAAGCTTCTTTTTCGACCAATTTCAGGCATTAAACTGACTCTAAACACACTTGTTTTTGTTCCAAAAGTGATAATTTACATGGAATAGTCATTTGCAGTCAAAAAATTAAACAATAAAAATTTCGATTTCTGACCATCTGGAGAAATTTCGACAGGTCACGGGTCATCGTTTTTCATCAGAAAATTGATTTTTTGGACTGTAGAAAAATTGATTCAAAATGTCATTTTGAATGTGCCTCATGTTGAATAACTACTTTTTAAAGCCTCAATGTGACCAAAATTGCCATTATTACAGACTTTTTCTCCTATTCAGAAGCTTCTATTTCGACCAATTTCAGGCATTAACGTGACTCTAAAAACACTTGTTTTTGTTCCAAAAGTGATAATTTACATGGAATAGTCATTTGCAGTCAAAAAATTAAACATTAAAACATTTCCATTTCTGACCATCTGGAGAAATTTCGACAGGTCACGGGTCATCCTTTTTCATCAGAAAATTGATTTTTTGGACTGTAGAAAAATTGATTCAAAATGTCATTTGGAATGTGCCTCATGTTGAATAACTACTTTTTAAAGCCTCAATGTGACCAAAATTGCCATTATTACAGACTTTTTCTCCTATTCAGAAGCTTTTATTTCGACCAATTTCAGGCATTAACGTGACTCTAAAAACACTTGTTTTTGTTCCAAAAGTGATAATTTACATGGAATAGTCATTTGCAGTCAAAAAATTAAACATTAAAACATTTCCATTGCTGACCATCTGGAGAAATTTCGACAGGTCACGGGTCATCCTTTTTCATCAGAAAATTGATTTTCTGGACTGTAGAAAAATTGATTCAAAATGTCATTTGGAATGTGCCTCATGTTGAATAACTACTTTTTGAAGCCTCAAGGTGACCAAAATTGCCATTTTTACGGACATTTTCTCCTACTCAGAAGCTTCTTTTTCGACCAATTTCAGGCATTAAACTGACTCTAAACACACTTGTTTTTGTTCCAAAAGTGATAATTTACATGGAATAGTCATTTGCAGTCAAAAAATTAAACAATACAAATTTCGATTTCTGACCATCTGGAGAAATTTCGACAGGTCACGGGTCATCGTTTTTCATCAGAAAATTGATTTTTTGGACTGTAGAAAAATTGATTCAAAATGTCATTTGGATTGTGCCTCATGTTGAATAACTACTTTTTGAAACCTCAATGTGACCAAAATTGCCATTATTGCAGACTTTTTCTCCTATTCAGAAGCTTCTATTTCGACTAATTTCAGGCATTAAAGTGAGTCTAAACACACTTGTTTTTGTTCCAAAAGTGATAATTTACATGGAATAGTCAATTGCAGTCAAAAAACTAAACATTAAAAAATTTCCATTTCTGACCATCTGGAGAAATTTCGACAGGTCACGGGTCATCGTTTTTCATCAGAAAATTGATTTTTTGGACTGTAGAAAAATTGATTCAAAATGTCATTTGGAATGTGCCTCATGTTGAATAACTACTTTTTGAAGCCTCAAGGTGACCAAAATTGCCATTTTTACGGACAATTTCTCCTACTCAGAAGCTTCTTTTTCGACCAATTTCAGGCATTAAACTGACTCTAAACACACTTGTTTTTGTTCCAAAAGTGATAATTTACATGGAATAGTCATTTGCAGTCAAAAAATTAAACAATAAAAATTTTGATTTCTGACCATCTGGAGAAATTTCGACAGGTCACGGGTCATCGTTTTTCATCAGAAAATTGATTTTTTGGACTGTAGAAAAATTGATTCAAAATGTCATTTGGAATGTGCCTCATGTTGAATAACTACTTTTTAAAGCCTCAATGTGACCAAAATTGCCATTATTACAGACTTTTTCTCCTATTCAGAAGCTTTTATTTCGACCAATTTCAGGCATTAACGTGACTCTAAAAACACTTGTTTTTGTTCCAAAAGTGATAATTTACATGGAATAGTCATTTGCAGTCAAAAAATTAAACATTAAAACATTTCCATTGCTGACCATCTGGAGAAATTTCGACAGGTCACGGGTCATCCTTTTTCATCAGAAAATTGATTTTCTGGACTGTAGAAAAATTGATTCAAAATGTCATTTGGAATGTGCCTCATGTTGAATAACTACTTTTTGAAGCCTCAATGTGACCAAAATTGCCATTTTTACGGACATTTTCTCCTACTCAGAAGCTTCTTTTTCGACTAATTTCAGCCATTAAAGTGAGTCTAAACACACTTGTTTTTGTTCCAAAAGTGATAATTTACATGGAATAGTCAATTGCAGTCAAAAAATTAAACAATAAAAATTTCGATTTCTGACCATCTGGAGAAATTTCGACAGGTCACGGGTCATCGTTTTTCATCAGAAAATTGATTTTTTGGACTGTAAAAAAATTGATTTAAAATGTCATTTGGATTGTGCCTCATGTTGAATAACTACTTTTTGAAACCTCAATGTGACCAAAAGTGCCATTATTGCAGACTTTTTCTCCTATTCAGAAGCTTCTATTTCGAACAATTTCAGGCATTAAAGTGACTCTAAACACACTTATTTTAGTTCCAAAAGTGATTATTTACATGGAATAGTCATTTGCAGTCAAAAAATTAAACATTAAAACATTTCCATTTCTGACCATCTGGAGAAATTTCGACAGGTCACGGGTCATCCTTTTTCATCAGAAAATTGATTTTCTGGACTGTAGAAAAATTGATTCAAAATGTCATTTGGAATGTGCCTCATGTTGAATAACTACTTTTTGAAGCCTCAAGGTGACCAAAATTGTCATTTTTACGGACATTTTCTCCTACTCAGAAGCTTCTTTTTCGACCAATTTCAGGCATTAAACTGACTCTAAACACACTTGTTTTTGTTCCAAAAGTGATAATTTACATGGAATAGTCATTTGCAGTCAAAAAACTAAACATTAAAAAATTTCCATTTCTGACCATCTGGAGAAATTTCGACAGGTCACGGGTCATCGTTTTTCATCAGAAAATTGATTTTTTGGACTGTAGAAAAATTGATTCAAAATGTCATTTGGAATGTGCCTCATGTTGAATAACTACTTTTTGAAGCCTCAAGGTGACCAAAATTGCCATTTTTACGGACATTTTCTCCTACTCAGAAGCTTCTTTTTCGACCAATTTCAGGCATTAAACTGACTCTAAACACACTTGTTTTTGTTCCAAAAGTGATAATTTACATGGAATAGTCATTTGCAGTCAAAAAATTAAACAATAAAAATTTCGATTTCTGACCATCTGGAGAAATTTCGACAGGTCACGGGTCATCGTTTTTCATCAGAAAATTGATTTTTTGGACTGTAGAAAAATTGATTCAAAATGTCATTTGGATTGTGCCTCATGTTGAATAACTACTTTTTGAAACCTCAATGTGACCAAAATTGCCATTATTGCAGACTTTTTCTCCTATTCAGAAGCTTCTATTTCGACTAATTTCAGGCATTAAAGTGAGTCTAAACACACTTGTTTTTGTTCCAAAAGTGATAATTTACATGGAATAGTCAATTGCAGTCAAAAAACTAAACATTAAAAAATTTCCATTTCTGACCATCTGGAGAAATTTCGACAGGTCACGGGTCATCGTTTTTCATCAGAAAATTGATTTTTTGGACTGTAGAAAAATTGATTCAAAATGTCATTTGGAATGTGCCTCATGTTGAATAACTACTTTTTAAAGCCTCAATGTGACCAAAATTGCCATTATTACAGACTTTTTCTCCTATTCAGAAGCTTTTATTTCGACCAATTTCAGGCATTAATGTGACTCTAAAAACACTTGTTTTTTTTCCAAAAGTGATAATTTACATGGAATAGTCATTTGCAGTCAAAAAATTAAACATTAAAACATTTCCATTGCTGACCATCTGGAGAAATTTCGACAAGTCACGGGTCATCCTTTTTCATCAGAAAATTGATTTTCTGGACTGTAGAAAAATTGATTCAAAATGTCATTTGGAATGTGCCTCATGTTGAATAACTACTTTTTGAAGCCTCAATGTGACCAAAATTGCCATTTTTACGGACATTTTCTCCTACTCAGAAGCTTCTTTTTCGACTAATTTCAGGCATTAAAGTGAGTCTAAACACACTTGTTTTTGTTCCAAAAGTGATAATTTACATGGAATAGTCAATTGCAGTCAAAAAATTAAACAATAAAAATTTCGATTTCTGACCATCTGGAGAAATTTCGACAGGTCACGGGTCATCGTTTTTCATCAGAAAATTGATTTTTTGGACTGTAAAAAAATTGATTTAAAATGTCATTTGGATTGTGCCTCATGTTGAATAACTACTTTTTGAAACCTCAATGTGACCAAAAGTGCAATTATTGCAGACTTTTTCTCCTATTCAGAAGCTTCTATTTCGAACAATTTCAGGCATTAAAGTGACTCTAAACACACTTATTTTAGTTCCAAAAGTGATTATTTACATGGAATAGTCATTTGCAGTCAAAAAATTAAACATTAAAACATTTCCATTTCTGACCATCTGGAGAAATTTCGACAGGTCACGGGTCATCCTTTTTCATCAGAAAATTGATTTTCTGGACTGTAGAAAAATTGATTCAAAATGTCATTTGGAATGTGCCTCATGTTGAATAACTACTTTTTGAAGCCTCAATGTGACCAAAATTGCCATTTTTACGGACATTTTCTCCTACTCAGAAGCTTCTTTTTCGACCAATTTCAGGCATTAAACTGACTCTAAACACACTTGTTTTTGTTCCAAAAGTGATAATTTACATGGAATAGTCATTTGCAGTCAAAAAATTAAACAATAAAAATTTCGATTTCTGACCATCTGGAGAAATTTCGACAGGTCACGGGTCATCGTTTTTCATCAGAAAATTGATTTTTTGGACTGTAGAAAAATTGATTCAAAATGTCATTTGGAATGTGCCTCATGTTGAATAACTACTTTTTAAAGCCTCAATGTGACCAAAATTGCCATTATTACAGACTTTTTCTCCTATTCAGAAGCTTTTATTTCGACCAATTTCAGGCATTAACGTGCCTCTAAAAACACTTGTTTTTGTTCCAAAAGTGATAATTTACATGGAATAGTCATTTGCAGTCAAAAAATTAAACATTAAAACATTTCCATTGCTGACCATCTGGAGAAATTTCGACAGGTCACGGGTCATCCTTTTTCATCAGAAAATTGATTTTCTGGACTGTAGAAAAATTGATTCAAAATGTCATTTGGAATGTGCCTCATGTTGAATAACTACTTTTTGAAGCCTCAATGTGACCAAAATTGCCATTTTTACGGACATTTTCTCCTACTCAGAAGCTTCTTTTTCGACTAATTTCAGGCATTAAAGTGAGTCTAAACACACTTGTTTTTGTTCCAAAAGTGATAATTTACATGGAATAGTCAATTGCAGTCAAAAAATTAAACAATAAAAATTTCGATTTCTGACCATCTGGAGAAATTTCGACAGGTCACGGGTCATCGTTTTTCATCAGAAAATTGATTTTTGGACTGTAGAAAAATTGATATAAAATGTCATTTGGATTGTGCCTCATGTTGAATAACTACTTTTTGAAGCCTCAATGTGACCAAAATTGCCATTATTACAGACTTTTTCTCCTATTCAGAAGCTTCTATTTCGACCAATTTCAGGCATTAACGTGACTCTAAACACACTTGTTTTTGTTCCAAAAGTGATAATTTACATGGAATAGTCATTTGCAGTCAAAAAATTAAACAATAAAAATTTCGATTTCTGACCATCTGGAGAAATTTCGACAGGTCACGGGTCATCGTTTTTCATCAGAAAATTGATTTTTTGGACTGTAGAAAAATTGATTCAAAATGTCATTTGGAATGTGCCTCATGTTGAATAACTACTTTTTAAAGCCTCAATGTGACCAAAATTGCCATTATTACAGACTTTTTCTCCTATTCAGAAGCTTCTATTTCGACCAATTTCAGTCATTAAAGTGACTCTAAACACACTTATTTTAGTTCCAAAAGTGATAATTTACATGGAATAGTCATTTGCAGTCAAAAAATTCAACAATACAAATTTCGATTTCTGACCATCTGGAGAAATTTCGACAGGTCACGGGTCATCGTTTTTCATCAGAAAATTGATTTTTTGGACTGTAGAAAAATTGATTCAAAATGTAATTTGGAATGTGCCTCATGTTGAATAACTACTTTTTAAAGCCTCAATGTGACCAAAATTGCCATTATTACAGACTTTTTCTCCTATTCAGAAGCTTCTATTTCGACCAATTTCAGGCATTAACGTGACTCTAAAAACACTTGTTTTTGTTCCAAAAGTGATAATTTACATGGAATAGTCATTTGCAGTCAAAAAATTAAACATTAAAACATTTCCATTTCTGACCATCTGGAGAAATTTCGACAGGTCACGGGTCTTCCTTTTTCATCAGAAAATTGATTTTCTGGACTGTAGAAAAATTGATTAAAAATGTCATTTGAAATGTGCCTCATGTTGAATAACTACTTTTTAAATCCTCTGTGTGACCAAAATTGCCATTATTACAGACTTTTACTCCCATTAAGAAGCTTCTATTTCGACCAATTTCAGGCATTAAAGTGACTCTAAAAACACTTGTTTTTGTTCCAAAAGTGATAATTTACATGGAATAGTCATTTTAAGTCCAAAAATTAAACATTGAAAAATGTCAATTTCTGACCATCTGGAGAAATTTCGACAGGTCACGGGTCATCGTTTTTCATCAGAAAATAGATTTTTTGGACTGTAGAAAAATTGATTAAAAATGTCATTTGAAATCTGCCTCATGTTGAATAACTACTTTTTAAATCCTCTGTGTGACCAAAATTGCCATTATTACAGACTTTTACTCCCATTAAGAAGCTTCTATTTCGACCAATTTCTGGCATTAAAGTGACTGTAAAAACACTTGTTTTTGTTCCAAAAGTGATAATTTACAATGGAATAGTCATTTGCAGTCAAAAAATTAAACATTAAAACATTTCCATTTCTGACCATCTGGAGAAATTTCGACAGGTCACGGGTCATCCTTTTTCATCAGAAAATAGATTTTCTGGACTGTAGAAAAATTGATTCAAAATGTCATTTGGAATGTGCCTCATGTTGAATAACTACTTTTTGAAGCCTCAATGTGACCAAAATTGCCATTTTTACGGACATTTTCTCCTACTCAGAAGCTTCTTTTTCGACAAATTTCAGGCATTAAACTGACTCTAAACACACTTGTTTTTGTTCCAAAAGTGATAATTTACATGGAATAGTCATTTGCAGTCAAAAAATTAAACAATACAAATTTTGATTTCTGACCATCTGGAGAAATTTCGACAGGTCACGGGTCATCGTTTTTCATCAGAAAATTGATTTTTTGGACTGTAGAAAAATTGATTCAAAATGTCATTTGGATTGTGCCTCATGTTGAATAACTACTTTTTGAAACCTCAATGTGACCAAAGTTGCCATTATTGCAGACTTTTTCTCCTATTCAGAAGCTTCTATTTCCACTAATTTCAGGCATTAAAGTGAGTCTAAACACACTTGTTTTTGTTCCAAAAGTGATAATTTACATGGAATAGTCAATTGCAGTCAAAAAATTGAAACATTAAAAAATTTCCATTTCTGACCATCTGGAGAAAGTTCGACAGGTCAAGGGTCATCGTTTTTCATCAGAAAATTGATTTTTTGGACTGTAGAAAAATTGATTCAAAATGTCATTTGGAATGTGCCTCATGTTTAATAACTACTTTTTAAAGCCTCAATGTGACCAAAATTGCCATTATTACAGACTTTTTCTCCTATTCAGAAGCTTCTATTTCGACCAATTTCAGTCATTAAAGGGAGTCTAAACACACTTATTTTTGTTCCAAAAGTGATAATTTATATGGAATAGTCATTTGCAGTCAAAAAATTAAACAATACAAATTTCGATTTCTGACCATCTGGAGAAATTTCGACAGGTCACGGGTCATCGTTTTTCATCAGAAAATAGATTTTTTGGACTGTAGAAAAATTGATTCAAAATGTCATTTGGATTGTGCCTCATGTTGAATAACTACTTTTTGAAACCTCAATGTGACCAAAATTGCCATTATTGCAGACTTTTTCTCCTATTCAGAAGCTTCTATTTCGACTAATTTCAGGCATTAAAGTGAGTCTAAACACACTTGTTTTTGTTCCAAAAGTGATAATTTACATGGAATAGTCAATTGCAGTCAAAAAACTAAACATTAAAAAATTTCCATTTCTGACCATCTGGAGAAATTTCGACAGGTCACGGGTCATCGTTTTTCATCAGAAAATTGATTTTTTGGACTGTAGAAAAATTGATTCAAAATGTCATTTGGAATGTGCCTCATGTTGAATAACTACTTTTTGAAACCTCAATGTGACCAAAAGTGCCATTATTGCAGACTTTTTCTCCTATTCAGAAGCTTCTATTTCGAACAATTTCAGGCATTAAAGTGACTCTAAACACACTTATTTTAGTTCCAAAAGTGATAATTTACATGGAATAGTCATTGGCAGTTCAAAAAATTAAACATTAAAACATTGCCATTTCTGACCATCTGGAGAAATTTCGATAGGTCACGGGTCATCCTTTTTCATCAGAAAATTGATTTTCTGGACTGTAGAAAAATTGATTCAAAATGTCATTTGGAATGTGCCTCATGTTGAATAACTACTTTTTGAAGCCTCAAGGTGACCAAAATTGCCATTTTTACGGACATTTTCTCCTACTCAGAAGCTTCTTTTTCGACCAATTTCAGGCATTAAACTGACTCTAAACACACTTATTTTTGTTCCAAAAGTGATAATTTACATGGAATAGTCATTTGCAGTCAAAAAATTAAACAATAAAAATTTCGATTTCTGACCATCTGGAGAAATTTCGACAGGTCACGGGTCATCTTTTTTCATCAGAAAATTGATTTTTTGGACTGTAGAAAAATTGATTCAAAATGTAATTTGGAATGTGCCTCATGTTGAATAACTACTTTTAAAGCCTCAATGTGACCAAAATTGCCATTATTACAGACTTTTTCTCCTATTCAGAAGCTTCTATTTCGACCAATTTCAGGCATTAACGTGACTCTAAAAACACTTGTTTTTGTTCCAAAAGTGATAATTTACATGGAATAGTCATTTGCAGTCAAAAAATTAAACATTAAAACATTTCCATTTCTGACCATCTGGAGAAATTTCGACAGGTCACGGGTCATCCTTTTTCATCAGAAAATAGATTTTTTGGACTGTAGAAAAATTGATTAAAAATGTCATTTGAAATGTGCCTCATGTTGAATAATTACTTTTTAAATCCTCTGTGTGACCAAAATTGCCATTATTACAGACTTTTACTCCCATTAAGAAGCTTTTATTTCGACCAATTTCAGGCATTAAAGTGACTGTAAAAACACTTGTTTTTGTTCCCAAAGTGATAATTTACATGGAATAGTCATTTGCAGTCAAAAAATTAAACATTAAAACATTTCCATTTCTGACCATCTGGAGAAATTTCGACAGGTCACGGGTCATCCTTTTTCATCAGAAAATTGATTTTCTGGACTGTAGAAAAATTGATTCAAAATGTCATTTGGATTGTGCCTCATGTTGAATAACTACTTTTTGAAACCTCAATGTGACCAAAATTGCCATTATTGCAGACTTTTTCTCCTATTCAGAAGCTTCTATTTCGACTAATTTCAGGCATTAAAGTGAGTCTAAACACACTTATTTTTGTTCCAAAAGTGATAATTTACATGGAATAGTCAATTGCAGTCAAAAAATTAAACATTAAAAAATTTCCATTTCTGACCATCTGGAGAAATTTCGACAGGTCACGGGTCATCGTTTTTCATCAGAAAATTGATTTTTTGGACTGTAGAAAAATTGATTCAAAATGTCATTTATAATGTGCCTCATGTTGAATAACTACTTTTTAAAGCCTCAATGTGACCAAAATTGCCATTATTACAGACTTTTTCTCCTATTCAGAAGCTTCTATTTCGACCAATTTCAGTCATTAAAGTGAGTCTAAACACACTTATTTGTGTTCCAAAAGTGATAATTTACATGGAATAGTCATTTGCAGTCAAAAAATTAAACAATAAAAATTTCGATTTCTGACCATCTGGAGAAATTTCGACAGGTCACGGGTCATCGTTTTTCATCAGAAAATTGATTTTTTGGACTGTAAAAAAATTGATTTAAAATGTCATTTGGATTGTGCCTCATGTTGAATAACTACTTTTTGAAACCTCAATGTGACCAAAAGTGCCATTATTGCAGACTTTTTCTCCTATTCAGAAGCTTCTATTTCGAACAATTTCAGACATTAAAGTGACTCTAAACACACTTATTTTAGTTCCAAAAGTGATAATTTACATGGAATAGTCATTTGCAGTCAAAAAATTAAACATTAAAACATTTCCATTTCTGACCATCTGGAGAAATTTCGACAGGTCACGGGTCATCCTTTTTCATCAGAAAATTGATTTTCTGGACTGTAGAAAATTGATTCAAAATGTCATTTGGAATGTGCCTCATGTTGAATAACTACTTTTTGAAGCCTTAGGTGACCAAAATTGCCATATTTACGGACATTTTCTCCTACTCAGAAGCTTCTTTTTCGACCAATTTCAGGCATTAAACTGACTCTAAACACACTTGTTTTTGTTCCAAAAGTGATAATTTACATAGAATAGTCATTTGCAGTCAAAAAATTAAACAATAAAAATTTCGATTTCTGACCATCTGGAGAAATTTCGACAGGTCACGGGTCATCGTTTTTCATCAGAAAATTGATTTTTTGGACTGTAGAAAAATTGATTCAAAATGTCATTTGGAATGTGCCTCATGTTGAATAACTACTTTTTAAAGCCTCAATGTGACCAAAATTGCCATTATTACAGACTTTTTCTCCTATTCAGAAGCTTCTATTTCGACCAATTTCAGGCATTAACGTGACTCTAAAAACACTTGTTTTTGTTCCAAAAGTGATAATTTACATGGAATAGTCATTTGCAGTCAAAAAATTAAACATTAAAACATTTCCATTTCTGACCATCTGGAGAAATTTCGACAGGTCACGGGTCATCCTTTTTCATCAGAAAATAGATTTTCTGGACTGTAGAAAAATTGATTCAAAATGTCATTTGGAATGTGCCTCATGTTGAATAACTACTTTTTGAAGCCTCAATGTGACCAAAATTGCCATTTTTACGGACATTTTCTCCTACTCAGAAGCTTCTTTTTCGACAAATTTCAGGCATTAAACTGACTCTAAACACACTTGTTTTTGTTCCAAAAGTGATAATTTACATGGAATAGTCATTTGCAGTCAAAAAATTAAACAATACAAATTTCGATTTCTGACCATCTGGAGAAATTTCGACAGGTCACGGGTCATCGTTTTTCATCAGAAAATTGATTTTTTGGACTGTAGAAAAATTGATTCAAAATGTAATTTGGAATGTGCCTCATGTTGAATAACTACTTTTTAAAGCCTCAATGTGACCAAAATTGCCATTATTACAGACTTTTTCTCCTATTCAGAAGCTTCTATTTCGACCAATTTCAGGCATTAACGTGACTCTAAAAACACTTGTTTTTGTTCCAAAAGTGATAATTTACATGGAATAGTCATTTGCAGTCAAAAAATTAAACATTAAAACATTTCCATTTCTGACCATCTGGAGAAATTTCGACAGGTCACGGGTCTTCCTTTTTCATCAGAAAATTGATTTTCTGGACTGTAGAAAAATTGATTAAAAATGTCATTTGAAATGTGCCTCATGTTGAATAACTACTTTTTAAATCCTCTGTGTGACCAAAATTGCCATTATTACAGACTTTTACTCCCATTAAGAAGCTTCTATTTCGACCAATTTCAGGCATTAAAGTGACTCTAAAAACACTTGTTTTTGTTCCAAAAGTGATAATTTACATGGAATAGTCATTTTAAGTCCAAAAATTAAACATTGAAAAATGTCAATTTCTGACCATCTGGAGAAATTTCGACAGGTCACGGGTCATCGTTTTTCATCAGAAAATAGATTTTTTGGACTGTAGAAAAATTGATTAAAAATGTCATTTGAAATCTGCCTCATGTTGAATAACTACTTTTTAAATCCTCTGTGTGACCAAAATTGCCATTATTACAGACTTTTACTCCCATTAAGAAGCTTCTATTTCGACCAATTTCTGGCATTAAAGTGACTGTAAAAACACTTGTTTTTGTTCCAAAAGTGATAATTTACAATGGAATAGTCATTTGCAGTCAAAAAATTAAACATTAAAACATTTCCATTTCTGACCATCTGGAGAAATTTCGACAGGTCACGGGTCATCCTTTTTCATCAGAAAATAGATTTTCTGGACTGTAGAAAAATTGATTCAAAATGTCATTTTGAATGTGCCTCATGTTGAATAACTACTTTTTGAAGCCTCAATGTGAACAAAATTGCCATTTTTACGGACATTTTCTCCTACTCAGAAGCTTCTTTTTCGACCAATTTCAGGCATTAAAGTTACTCTAACACACTTGTTTTTGTTCCAAAAGTGATAATTTACATGGAATAGTCATTTGCAGTCAAAAAATTAAACATTAAAAAATTTCAGTTTCTGACCATCCTAGACATTTCGACAGGTCACGGGTCATCGTTTTTCATCAGAAAATTGATTTTTTGGACTGTGAAAAAAAAATTGATTCAAAATGTCATTTGGAATGTGCCTCATGTTGAATAACTACTTTTTAAAGCCTCAATGTGACCAAAATTGCCATTATTACAGACTTTTTCTCCTATTCAGAAGCTTCTATTTCGACCAATTTCAGTCATTAAAGTGAGTCTAAACACACTTATTTGTGTTCCAAAAGTGATAATTTACATGGAATAGTCATTTGCAGTCAAAAAATTAAACAATAAAAATTTCGATTTCTGACCATCTGGAGAAATTTCGACAGGTCACGGGTCATCGTTTTTCATCAGAAAATTGATTTTTTGGACTGTAAAAAAATTGATTTAAAATGTCATTTGGATTGTGCCTCATGTTGAATAACTACTTTTTGAAACCTCAATGTGACCAAAAGTGCCATTATTGCAGACTTTTTCTCCTATTCAGAAGCTTCTATTTCGAACAATTTCAGACATTAAAGTGACTCTAAACACACTTATTTTAGTTCCAAAAGTGATAATTTACATGGAATAGTCATTTGCAGTCAAAAAATTAAACATTAAAACATTTCCATTTCTGACCATCTGGAGAAATTTCGACAGGTCACGGGTCATCCTTTTTCATCAGAAAATTGATTTTCTGGACTGTAGAAAATTGATTCAAAATGTCATTTGGAATGTGCCTCATGTTGAATAACTACTTTTTGAAGCCTTAGGTGACCAAAATTGCCATATTTACGGACATTTTCTCCTACTCAGAAGCTTCTTTTTCGACCAATTTCAGGCATTAAACTGACTCTAAACACACTTGTTTTTGTTCCAAAAGTGATAATTTACATAGAATAGTCATTTGCAGTCAAAAAATTAAACAATAAAAATTTCGATTTCTGACCATCTGGAGAAATTTCGACAGGTCACGGGTCATCGTTTTTCATCAGAAAATTGATTTTTTGGACTGTAGAAAAATTGATTCAAAATGTCATTTGGAATGTGCCTCATGTTGAATAACTACTTTTTAAAGCCTCAATGTGACCAAAATTGCCATTATTACAGACTTTTTCTCCTATTCAGAAGCTTCTATTTCGACCAATTTCAGGCATTAACGTGACTCTAAAAACACTTGTTTTTGTTCCAAAAGTGATAATTTACATGGAATAGTCATTTGCAGTCAAAAAATTAAACATTAAAACATTTCCATTTCTGACCATCTGGAGAAATTTCGACAGGTCACGGGTCATCCTTTTTCATCAGAAAATAGATTTTCTGGACTGTAGAAAAATTGATTCAAAATGTCATTTGGAATGTGCCTCATGTTGAATAACTACTTTTTGAAGCCTCAATGTGACCAAAATTGCCATTTTTACGGACATTTTCTCCTACTCAGAAGCTTCTTTTTCGACAAATTTCAGGCATTAAACTGACTCTAAACACACTTGTTTTTGTTCCAAAAGTGATAATTTACATGGAATAGTCATTTGCAGTCAAAAAATTAAACAATACAAATTTCGATTTCTGACCATCTGGAGAAATTTCGACAGGTCACGGGTCATCGTTTTTCATCAGAAAATTGATTTTTTGGACTGTAGAAAAATTGATTCAAAATGTAATTTGGAATGTGCCTCATGTTGAATAACTACTTTTTAAAGCCTCAATGTGACCAAAATTGCCATTATTACAGACTTTTTCTCCTATTCAGAAGCTTCTATTTCGACCAATTTCAGGCATTAACGTGACTCTAAAAACACTTGTTTTTGTTCCAAAAGTGATAATTTACATGGAATAGTCATTTGCAGTCAAAAAATTAAACATTAAAACATTTCCATTTCTGACCATCTGGAGAAATTTCGACAGGTCACGGGTCTTCCTTTTTCATCAGAAAATTGATTTTCTGGACTGTAGAAAAATTGATTAAAAATGTCATTTGAAATGTGCCTCATGTTGAATAACTACTTTTTAAATCCTCTGTGTGACCAAAATTGCCATTATTACAGACTTTTACTCCCATTAAGAAGCTTCTATTTCGACCAATTTCAGGCATTAAAGTGACTCTAAAAACACTTGTTTTTGTTCCAAAAGTGATAATTTACATGGAATAGTCATTTTAAGTCCAAAAATTAAACATTGAAAAATGTCAATTTCTGACCATCTGGAGAAATTTCGACAGGTCACGGGTCATCGTTTTTCATCAGAAAATAGATTTTTTGGACTGTAGAAAAATTGATTAAAAATGTCATTTGAAATCTGCCTCATGTTGAATAACTACTTTTTAAATCCTCTGTGTGACCAAAATTGCCATTATTACAGACTTTTACTCCCATTAAGAAGCTTCTATTTCGACCAATTTCTGGCATTAAAGTGACTGTAAAAACACTTGTTTTTGTTCCAAAAGTGATAATTTACAATGGAATAGTCATTTGCAGTCAAAAAATTAAACATTAAAACATTTCCATTTCTGACCATCTGGAGAAATTTCGACAGGTCACGGGTCATCCTTTTTCATCAGAAAATAGATTTTCTGGACTGTAGAAAAATTGATTCAAAATGTCATTTGGAATGTGCCTCATGTTGAATAACTACTTTTTGAAGCCTCAATGTGACCAAAATTGCCATTTTTACGGACATTTTCTCCTACTCAGAAGCTTCTTTTTCGACAAATTTCAGGCATTAAACTGACTCTAAACACACTTGTTTTTGTTCCAAAAGTGATAATTTACATGGAATAGTCATTTGCAGTCAAAAAATTAAACAATACAAATTTTGATTTCTGACCATCTGGAGAAATTTCGACAGGTCACGGGTCATCGTTTTTCATCAGAAAATTGATTTTTTGGACTGTAGAAAAATTGATTCAAAATGTCATTTGGATTGTGCCTCATGTTGAATAACTACTTTTTGAAACCTCAATGTGACCAAAGTTGCCATTATTGCAGACTTTTTCTCCTATTCAGAAGCTTCTATTTCCACTAATTTCAGGCATTAAAGTGAGTCTAAACACACTTGTTTTTGTTCCAAAAGTGATAATTTACATGGAATAGTCAATTGCAGTCAAAAAATTGAAACATTAAAAAATTTCCATTTCTGACCATCTGGAGAAAGTTCGACAGGTCAAGGGTCATCGTTTTTCATCAGAAAATTGATTTTTTGGACTGTAGAAAAATTGATTCAAAATGTCATTTGGAATGTGCCTCATGTTTAATAACTACTTTTTAAAGCCTCAATGTGACCAAAATTGCCATTATTACAGACTTTTTCTCCTATTCAGAAGCTTCTATTTCGACCAATTTCAGTCATTAAAGGGAGTCTAAACACACTTATTTTTGTTCCAAAAGTGATAATTTATATGGAATAGTCATTTGCAGTCAAAAAATTAAACAATACAAATTTCGATTTCTGACCATCTGGAGAAATTTCGACAGGTCACGGGTCATCGTTTTTCATCAGAAAATAGATTTTTTGGACTGTAGAAAAATTGATTCAAAATGTCATTTGGATTGTGCCTCATGTTGAATAACTACTTTTTGAAACCTCAATGTGACCAAAATTGCCATTATTGCAGACTTTTTCTCCTATTCAGAAGCTTCTATTTCGACTAATTTCAGGCATTAAAGTGAGTCTAAACACACTTGTTTTTGTTCCAAAAGTGATAATTTACATGGAATAGTCAATTGCAGTCAAAAAACTAAACATTAAAAAATTTCCATTTCTGACCATCTGGAGAAATTTCGACTGGTCACGGGTCATCGTTTTTCATCAGAAAATTGATTTTTTGGACTGTAGAAAAATTGATTCAAAATGTCATTTGGAATGTGCCTCATGTTGAATAACTACTTTTTAAAGCCTCAATGTGACCAAAATTGCCATTATTACAGACTTTTTCTCCTATTCAGAAGCTTCTATTTCGACCAATTTCAGTTATTAAAGTGAGTCTAAACACACTTATTTTTGTTCCAAAAGTGATAATTTACATGGAATAGTCATTTGCAGTCAAAAAATTAAACAATAAAAATTTCGATTTCTGAACATCTGGAGAAATTTCAACAGGTCACGGGTCATCGTTTTTCATCAGAAAATTGATTTTTTGGACTGTAAAAAAATTGATTTAAAATGTCATTTGGATTGTGCCTCATGTTGAATAACTACTTTTTGAAACCTCAATGTGACCAAAAGTGCCATTATTGCAGACTTTTTCTCCTATTCAGAAGCTTCTATTTCGAACAATTTCAGGCATTAAAGTGACTCTAAACACACTTATTTTAGTTCCAAAAGTGATAATTTACATGGAATAGTCATTGGCAGTTCAAAAAATTAAACATTAAAACATTGCCATTTCTGACCATCTGGAGAAATTTCGATAGGTCACGGGTCATCCTTTTTCATCAGAAAATTGATTTTCTGGACTGTAGAAAAATTGATTCAAAATGTCATTTGGAATGTGCCTCATGTTGAATAACTACTTTTTGAAGCCTCAAGGTGACCAAAATTGCCATTTTTACGGACATTTTCTCCTACTCAGAAGCTTCTTTTTCGACCAATTTCAGGCATTAAACTGACTCTAAACACACTTATTTTTGTTCCAAAAGTGATAATTTACATGGAATAGTCATTTGCAGTCAAAAAATTAAACAATAAAAATTTCGATTTCTGACCATCTGGAGAAATTTCGACAGGTCACGGGTCATCTTTTTTCATCAGAAAATTGATTTTTTGGACTGTAGAAAAATTGATTCAAAATGTAATTTGGAATGTGCCTCATGTTGAATAACTACTTTTAAAGCCTCAATGTGACCAAAATTGCCATTATTACAGACTTTTTCTCCTATTCAGAAGCTTCTATTTCGACCAATTTCAGGCATTAACGTGACTCTAAAAACACTTGTTTTTGTTCCAAAAGTGATAATTTACATGGAATAGTCATTTGCAGTCAAAAAATTAAACATTAAAACATTTCCATTTCTGACCATCTGGAGAAATTTCGACAGGTCACGGGTCATCCTTTTTCATCAGAAAATAGATTTTTTGGACTGTAGAAAAATTGATTAAAAATGTCATTTGAAATGTGCCTCATGTTGAATAATTACTTTTTAAATCCTCTGTGTGACCAAAATTGCCATTATTACAGACTTTTACTCCCATTAAGAAGCTTTTATTTCGACCAATTTCAGGCATTAAAGTGACTGTAAAAACACTTGTTTTTGTTCCCAAAGTGATAATTTACATGGAATAGTCATTTGCAGTCAAAAAATTAAACATTAAAACATTTCCATTTCTGACCATCTGGAGAAATTTCGACAGGTCACGGGTCATCCTTTTTCATCAGAAAATTGATTTTCTGGACTGTAGAAAAATTGATTCAAAATGTCATTTGGATTGTGCCTCATGTTGAATAACTACTTTTTGAAACCTCAATGTGACCAAAATTGCCATTATTGCAGACTTTTTCTCCTATTCAGAAGCTTCTATTTCGACTAATTTCAGGCATTAAAGTGAGTCTAAACACACTTATTTTTGTTCCAAAAGTGATAATTTACATGGAATAGTCAATTGCAGTCAAAAAATTAAACATTAAAAAATTTCCATTTCTGACCATCTGGAGAAATTTCGACAGGTCACGGGTCATCGTTTTTCATCAGAAAATTGATTTTTTGGACTGTAGAAAAATTGATTCAAAATGTCATTTATAATGTGCCTCATGTTGAATAACTACTTTTTAAAGCCTCAATGTGACCAAAATTGCCATTATTACAGACTTTTTCTCCTATTCAGAAGCTTCTATTTCGACCAATTTCAGTCATTAAAGTGAGTCTAAACACACTTATTTGTGTTCCAAAAGTGATAATTTACATGGAATAGTCATTTGCAGTCAAAAAATTAAACAATAAAAATTTCGATTTCTGACCATCTGGAGAAATTTCGACAGGTCACGGGTCATCGTTTTTCATCAGAAAATTGATTTTTTGGACTGTAAAAAAATTGATTTAAAATGTCATTTGGATTGTGCCTCATGTTGAATAACTACTTTTTGAAACCTCAATGTGACCAAAAGTGCCATTATTGCAGACTTTTTCTCCTATTCAGAAGCTTCTATTTCGAACAATTTCAGACATTAAAGTGACTCTAAACACACTTATTTTAGTTCCAAAAGTGATAATTTACATGGAATAGTCATTTGCAGTCAAAAAATTAAACATTAAAACATTTCCATTTCTGACCATCTGGAGAAATTTCGACAGGTCACGGGTCATCCTTTTTCATCAGAAAATTGATTTTCTGGACTGTAGAAAATTGATTCAAAATGTCATTTGGAATGTGCCTCATGTTGAATAACTACTTTTTGAAGCCTTAGGTGACCAAAATTGCCATATTTACGGACATTTTCTCCTACTCAGAAGCTTCTTTTTCGACCAATTTCAGGCATTAAACTGACTCTAAACACACTTGTTTTTGTTCCAAAAGTGATAATTTACATAGAATAGTCATTTGCAGTCAAAAAATTAAACAATAAAAATTTCGATTTCTGACCATCTGGAGAAATTTCGACAGGTCACGGGTCATCGTTTTTCATCAGAAAATTGATTTTTTGGACTGTAGAAAAATTGATTCAAAATGTCATTTGGAATGTGCCTCATGTTGAATAACTACTTTTTAAAGCCTCAATGTGACCAAAATTGCCATTATTACAGACTTTTTCTCCTATTCAGAAGCTTCTATTTCGACCAATTTCAGGCATTAACGTGACTTTAAAAACACTTGTTTTTGTTCCAAAAGTGATAATTTACATGGAATAGTCATTTGCAGTCAAAAAATTAAACATTAAAACATTTCCATTTCTGACCATCTGGAGAAATTTCGACAGGTCACGGGTCATCCTTTTTCATCAGAAAATAGATTTTCTGGACTGTAGAAAAATTGATTCAAAATGTCATTTGGAATGTGCCTCATGTTGAATAACTACTTTTTGAAGCCTCAATGTGACCAAAATTGCCATTTTTACAGACATTTTCTCCTACTCAGAAGCTTCTTTTTCGACAAATTTCAGGCATTAAACTGACTCTAAACACACTTGTTTTTGTTCCAAAAGTGATAATTTACATGGAATAGTCATTTGCAGTCAAAAAATTAAACAATAAAAATTTCGATTTCTGACCATCTGGAGAAATTTCGACAGGTCACGGGTCATCGTTTTTCATCAGAAAATTGATTTTTTGGACTGTAGAAAAATTGATTCAAAATGTCATTTGGAATGTGCCTCATGTTGAATAACTACTTTTTAAAGCCTCAATGTGACCAAAATTGCCATTATTACAGACTTTTTCTCCTATTCAGAAGCTTTTATTTCGACCAATTTCAGGCATTAACATGACTCTAAAAACACTTGTTTTTGTTCCAAAAGTGATAATTTACATGGAATAGTCATTTGCAGTCAAAAAATTAAACATTAAAACATTTCCATTGCTGACCATCTGGAGAAATTTCGACAGGTCACGGGTCATCCTTTTTCATCAGAAAATTGATTTTCTGGACTGTAGAAAAATTGATTCAAAATGTCATTTGGAATGTGCCTCATGTTGAATAACTACTTTTTGAAGCCTCAATGTGACCAAAATTGCCATTTTTACGGACATTTTCTCCTACTCAGAAGCTTCTTTTTCGACTAATTTCAGGCATTAAAGTGAGTCTAAACACACTTGTTTTTGTTCCAAAAGTGATAATTTACATGGAATAGTCAATTGCAGTCAAAAAATTAAACAATAAAAATTTCGATTTCTGACCATCTGGAGAAATTTCGACAGGTCACGGGTCATCGTTTTTCATCAGAAAATTGATTTTTTGGACTGTAAAAAAATTGATTTAAAATGTCATTTGGATTGTGCCTCATGTTGAATAACTACTTTTTGAAACCTCAATGTGACCAAAAGTGCCATTATTGCAGACTTTTTCTCTATTCAGAAGCTTCTATTTCGAACAATTTCAGGCATTAAAGTGACTCTAAACACACTTATTTTAGTTCCAAAAGTGATAATTTACATGGAATAGTCATTTGCAGTCAAAAAATTAAACATTAAAACATTTCCATTTCTGACCATCTGGAGAAATTTCGACAGGTCACGGGTCATCCTTTTTCATCAGAAAATTGATTTTCTGGACTGTAGAAAAATTGATTCAAAATGTCATTTGGAATGTGCCTCATGTTGAATAACTACTTTTTGAATCCTCAAGGTGACCAAAATTGTCATTTTTACGGACATTTTCTCCTACTCAGAAGCTTCTTTTTCGACCAATTTCAGGCATTAAACTGACTCTAAACACACTTGTTTTTGTTCCAAAAGTGATAATTTACATGGAATTGTCATTTGCAGTCAAAAAATTAAACAATAAAAATTTCGATTTCTGACCATCTGGAGAAATTTCGACAGGTCACGGGTCATCGTTTTTCATCAGAAAATTGATTTTTTGGACTGTAGAAAAATTGATTCAAAATGTCATTTTGAATGTGCCTCATGTTGAATAACTACTTTTTAAAGCATCAATGTGACCAAAATTGCCATTATTACAGACTTTTTCTCCTATTCAGAAGCTTCTATTTCGACCAATTTCAGGCATAACGTGACTCTAAAAACACTTGTTTTTGTTCCAAAAGTGATAATTTACATGGAATAGTCATTTGCTGTCAAAAAATTAAACAATACAAATTTCGATTTCTGACCATCTGGAGAAATTTCGACAGGTCACGGGTCATCGTTTTTCATCAGAAAATTGATTTTTTGGACTGTAGAAAAATTGATTCAAAATGTAATTTGGAATGTGCCTCATGATGAATAACTACTTTTTAAAGCCTCAATGTGACCAAAATTGCCATTATTACAGACTTTTTCTCCTATTCAGAAGCTTCTATTTCGACCAATTTCAGGCATTAACGTGACTCTAAAAACACTTGTTTTTGTTCCAAAAGTGATAATTTACATGGAATAGTCATTTGCAGTCAAAAAATTAAACATTAAAACATTTCCATTTCTGACCATCTGGAGAAATTTCGACAGGTCACGGGTCATCCTTTTTCATCAGAAAATTGATTTTCTGGACTGTAGAAAAATTGATTAAAAATGTCATTTGAAATGTGCCTCATGTTGAATAACTACTTTTTAAATCCTCTGTGTGACCAAAATTGCCATTATTACAGACTTTTACTCCCATTAAGAAGCTTCTATTTCGACCAATTTCAGGCATTAAAGTGACTCTAAAAACACTTGTTTTTGTTCCAAAAGTGATAATTTACATGGAATAGTCATTTTAAGTCCAAAAATTAAACATTGAAAAATGTCAATTTCTGACCATCTGGAGAAATTTCGACAGGTCACGGGTCATCCTTTTTCATCAGAAAATAGATTTTTTGGACTGTAGAAAAATTGATTAAAAATGTCATTTGAAATGTGCCTCATGTTGAATAACTACTTTTTAAATCCTCCGTGTGACCAAAATTGCCATTATTACAGACTTTTACTCCCATTAAGAAGCTTCTATTTCGACCAATTTCAGGCATTAAAGTGACTGTAAAAACACTTGTTTTTGTTCCAAAAGTGATAATTTACATGGAATAGTCATTTGCAGTCAAAAAATTAAACATTAAAACATTTCCATTTCTGACCATCTGGAGAAATTTCGGCAGGTCACGGGTCATCCTTTTTCATCAGAAAATTGATTTTCTGGACTGTAGAAAAATTGATTCAAAATGTCATTTGGATTGTGCCTCATGTTGAATAACTACTTTTTGAAACCTCAATGTGACCAAAATTGCCATTATTGCAGACTTTTTCTCCTATTCAGAAGCTTCTATTTCGACTAATTTCAGGCATTAAAGTGAGTCTAAACACACTTATTTTTGTTCCAAAAGTGATAATTTACATGGAATAGTCAATTGCAGTCAAAAAATTAAACATTACAAAATTTCCATTTCTGACCATCTGGAGAAATTTCGACAGGTCACGGGTCATCGTTTTTCATCAGAAAATTGATTTTTTGGACTGTAGAAAAATTGATTCAAAATGTCATTTGGAATGTGCCTCATGTTGAATAACTACTTTTTAAAGCCTCAATGTGACCAAAAGTGCCATTATTGCAGACTTTTTCTCCTATTCAGAAGCTTCTATTTCGAACAATTTCAGGCATTAAAGTGACTCTAAACACACTTATTTTAGTTCCAAAAGTGATAATTTACATGGAATAGTCATTTGCAGTCAAAAAATTAAACATTAAAACATTTCTATTTCTGACCATCTGGAGAAATTTCGACAGGTCACGGGTCATCCTTTTTCATCAGAAAATTGATTTTCTGGACTGTAGAAAATTGATTCAAAATGTCATTTGGAATGTGCCTCATGTTGAATACCTACTTTTTGAAGCCTCAGGTGACCAAAATTGCCATTTTTACGGACATTTTCTCCTACTCAGAAGCTTCTTTTTCAACCAATTTCAGGCATTAAACTGACTCTAAACACACTTGTTTTTGTTCCAAAAGTGATAATTTACATAGAATAGTCATTTGCAGTCAAAAAATTAAACAATAAAAATTTCGATTTCTGACCATCTGGAGAAATTTCGACAGGTCACGGGTCATCGTTTTTCATCAGAAAATTGATTTTTTGGACTGTAGAAAAATTGATTCAAAATGTCATTTGGAATGTGCCTCATGTTGAATAACTACTTTTTAAAGCCTCAATGTGACCAAAATTGCCATTATTACAGACTTTTTCTCCTATTCAGAAGCTTCTATTTCGACCAATTTCAGGCATTAACGTGACTCTAAAAACACTTGTTTTTGTTCCAAAAGTGATAATTTACATGGAATAGTCATTTGCAGTCAAAAAATTAAACATTAAAACATTTCCATTTCTGACCATCTGGAGAAATTTCGACAGGTCACGGGTCATCCTTTTTCATCAGAAAATTGATTTTTTGGACTGTAGAAAAATTGATTCAAAATGTCATTTGGAATGTGCCTCATGTTGAATAACTACTTTTTAAAGCCTCAATGTGACCAAAATTGCCATTATTACAGACTTTTTCTCCTATTCAGAAGCTTTTATTTCGACCAATTTCAGGCATTAACGTGACTCTAAAAACACTTGTTTTTGTTCCAAAAGTGATAATTTACATGGAATAGTCATTTGCAGTCAAAAAATTAAACATTAAAACATTTCCATTGCTGACCATCTGGAGAAATTTCGACAGGTCACGGGTCATCCTTTTTCATCAGAAAATTGATTTTCTGGACTGTAGAAAAATTGATTCAAAATGTCATTTGGAATGTGCCTCATGTTGAATAACTACTTTTTGAAGCCTCAATGTGACCAAAATTGCCATTTTTACGGACATTTTCTCCTACTCAGAAGCTTCTTTTTCGACTAATTTCAGGCATTAAAGTGAGTCTAAACACACTTGTTTTTGTTCCAAAATTGATAATTTACATGGAATAGTCAATTGCAGTAAAAAAATTAAACAATAAAAATTTCGATTTCTGACCATCTGGAGAAATTTCGACAGGTCACGGGTCATCGTTTTTCATCAGAAAATTGATTTTTTGGACTGTAAAAAAATTGATTTAAAATGTCATTTGGATTGTGCCTCATGTTGAATAACTACTTTTTGAAACCTCAATGTGACCAAAAGTGCCATTATTGCAGACTTTTTCTCCTATTCAGAAGCTTCTATTTCGAACAATTTCAGGCATTAAAGTTACTCTAAACACACTTATTTTAGTTCCAAAAGTGATAATTTACATGGAATAGTCATTTGCAGTCAAAAAATTAAACATTAAAACATTTCCATTTCTGACAATCTGGAGAAATTTCGACAGGTCACGGGTCATCCTTTTTCATCAGAAAATTGATTTTCTGGACTGTAGAAAAATTGATTCAAAATGTCATTTGGAATGTGCCTCATGTTGAATAACTACTTTTTGAAGCCTCAAGGTGACCAAAATTGTCATTTTTACGGACATTTTCTCCTACTCAGAAGCTTCTTTTTCGACCAATTTCAGGCATTAAACTGACTCTAAACACACTTGTTTTTGTTCCAAAAGTGATAATTTACATGGAATAGTCATTTGCAGTCAAAAAATTAAACAATAAAAATTTCGATTTCTGACCATCTGCAGAAATTTCGACAGGTCACGGGTCATCGTTTTTCATCAGAAAATTGATTTTTTGGACTGTAGAAAAATTGATTCAAAATGTCATTTTGAATGTGCCTCATGTTGAATAACTACTTTTTAAAGCCTCAATGTGACCAAAATTGCCATTATTACAGACTTTTTCTCCTATTCAGAAGCTTCTATTTCGACCAATTTCAGGCATTAACGTGACTCTAAAAACACTTGTTTTTGTTCCAAAAGTGATAATTTACATGGAATAGTCATTTGCAGTCAAAAAATTAAACAATACAAATTTCGATTTCTGACCATCTGGAGAAATTTCGACAGGTCACGGGTCATCGTTTTTCATCAGAAAATTGATTTTTTGGACTGTAGAAAAATTGATTCAAAATGTAATTTGGAATGTGCCTCATGTTGAATAACTACTTTTTAAAGCCTCAATGTGACCAAAATTGCCATTATTACAGACTTTTTCTCCTATTCAGAAGCTTCTATTTCGACCAATTTCAGGCATTAACGTGACTCTAAAAACACTTGTTTTTGTTCCAAAAGTGATAATTTACATGGAATAGTCATTTGCAGTCAAAAAATTAAACATTAAAACTTTTCCATTTCTGACCATCTGGAGAAATTTCGACAGGTCACGGGTCATCCTTTTTCATCAGAAAATTGATTTTCTGGACTGTAGAAAAATTGATTAAAAATGTCATTTGAAATGTGCCTCATGTTGAATAACTACTTTTTAAATCCTCTGTGTGACCAAAATTGCCATTATTACAGACTTTTACTCCCATTAAGAAGCTTCTATTTCGACCAATTTCAGGCATTAAAGTGACTCTAAAACACTTGTTTTTGTTCCAAAAGTGATAATTTACATGGAATAGTCATTTTAAGTCCAAAAATTAAACATTGAAAAATGTCAATTTCTGACCATCTGGAGAAATTTCGACAGGTCACGGGTCATCCTTTTTCATCAGAAAATAGATTTTTTGGACTGTAGAAAAATTGATTAAAAATGTCATTTGAAATGTGCCTCATGTTGAATAACTACTTTTTAAATCCTCTGTGTGACCAAAATTGCCATTATTACAGACTTTTACTCCCATTAAGAAGCTTCTATTTCGACCAATTTCAGGCATTAAAGTGACTGTAAAAACACTTGTTTTTGTTCCAAAAGTGATAATTTACATGGAATAGTCATTTGCAGTCAAAAAATTAAACATTAAAACATTTCCATTTCTGACCATCTGGAGAAATTTCGACAGGTCACGGGTCATCCTTTTTCATCAGAAAATTGATTTTCTGGACTGTAGAAAAATTGATTCAAAATGTCATTTGGATTGTGCCTCATGTTGAATAACTACTTTTTGAAACCTCAATGTGACCAAAATTGCCATTATTGCAGACTTTTTCTCCTATTCAGAAGCTTCTATTTCCACTAATTTCAGGCATTAAAGTGAGTCTAAACACACTTATTTTTGTTCCAAAAGTGATAATTTACATGGAATAGTCAATTGCAGTCAAAAAATTAAACATTACAAAATTTCCATTTCTGACCATCTGGAGAAATTTCGACAGGTCACGGGTCATCGTTTTTCATAAGAAAATTGATTTTTTGGACTGTAGAAAAATTGATACAAAATGTCATTTGGAATGTGCCTCATGTTGAATAACTACTTTTTAAAGCCTCAATGTGACCAAAATTGCCATTATTACAGACTTTTTCTCCTATTCAGAAGCTTCTATTTCGACCAATTTCAGTCTTTAAAGTGAGTCTAAACACACTTATTTGTGTTCCAAAAGTGATAATTTACATGGAATAGTCATTTGCAGTCAAAAAATTAAACAATAAAAATTTCGATTTCTGACCATCTGGAGAAATTTCGACAGGTCACGGGTCATCGTTTTTCATCAGAAAATTGATTTTTTGGACTGTAAAAAAATTGATTTAAAATGTCATTTGGATTGTGCCTCATGTTGAATAACTACTTTTTGAAACCTCAATGTGACCAAAAGTGCCATTATTGCAGACTTTTTCTCCTATTCAGAAGCTTCTATTTCGAACAATTTCAGGCATTAAAGTGACTCTAAACACACTTATTTTAGTTCCAAAAGTGATAATTTACATGGAATAGTCATTTGCAGTCAAAAAATTAAACATTAAAACATTTCCATTTCTGACCATCTGGAGAAATTTCGACAGGTCACGGGTCATCCTTTTTCATCAGAAAATTGATTTTCTGGACTGTAGAAAATTGATTTAAAATGTCATTTGGAATGTGCCTCATGTTGAATACCTACTTTTTGAAGCCTCAGGTGACCAAAATTGCCATTTTTACGGACATTTTCTCCTACTCAGAAGCTTCTTTTTCAACCAATTTCAGGCATTAAACTGACTCTAAACACACTTGTTTTTGTTCCAAAAGTGATAATTTACATAGAATAGTCATTTGCAGTCAAAAAATTAAACAATAAAAATTTCGATTTCTGACCATCTGGAGAAATTTCGACAGGTCACGGGTCATCGTTTTTCATCAGAAAATTGATTTTTTGGACTGTCGAAAAATTGATTCAAAATGTCATTTTGAATGTGCCTCATGTTGAATAACTACTTTTTAAAGCCTCAATGTGACCAAAATTGCCATTATTACAGACTTTTTCTCCTATTCAGAAGCTTCTATTTCGACCAATTTCAGGCATTAACGTGACTCTAAAAACACTTGTTTTTGTTCCAAAAGTGATAACTTACATGGAATAGTCATTTGCAGTCAAAAAATTAAACATTAAAACATTTCCATTTCTGACCATCTGGAGAAATTTCGACAGGTCACAGGTCATCCTTTTTCATCAGAAAATTGATTTTTTGGACTGTAGAAAAATTGATTCAAAATGTCATTTGGAATGTGCCTCATGTTGAATAACTACTTTTTAAAGCCTCAATGTGACCAAAATTGCCATTATTACAGACTTTTTCTCCTATTCAGAAGCTTTTATTTCGACCAATTTCAGGCATTAACGTGACTCTAAAAACACTTGTTTTTGTTCCAAAAGTGATAATTTACATGGAATAGTCATTTGCAGTCAAAAAATTAAACATTAAAACATTTCCATTGCTGACCATCTGGAGAAATTTCGACAGGTCACGGGTCATCCTTTTTCATCAGAAAATTGATTTTCTGGACTGTAGAAAAATTGATTCAAAATGTCATTTGGAATGTGCCTCATGTTGAATAACTACTTTTTGAAGCCTCAATGTGACCAAAATTGCCATTTTTACGGACATTTTCTCCTACTCAGAAGCTTCTTTTTCGACTAATTTCAGGCATTAAAGTGAGTCTAAACACACTTGTTTTTGTTCCAAAAGTGATAATTTACATGGAATAGTCAATTGCAGTCAAAAAATTAAACAATAAAAATTTCGATTTCTGACCATCTGGAGAAATTTCGACAGGTCACGGGTCATCGTTTTTCATCAGAAAATTGATTTTTTGGACTGTAAAAAAATTGATTTAAAATGTCATTTGGATTGTGCCTCATGTTGAATAACTACTTTTTGAAACCTCAATGTGACCAAAAGTGCCATTATTGCAGACTTTTTCTCCTATTCAGAAGCTTCTATTTCGAACAATTTCAGGCATTAAAGTGACTCTAAACACACTTATTTTAGTTCCAAAAGTGATTATTTACATGGAATAGTCATTTGCAGTCAAAAAATTAAACATTAAAACATTTCCATTTCTGACCATCTGGAGAAATTTCGACAGGTCACGGGTCATCCTTTTTCATCAGAAAATTGATTTTCTGGACTGTAGAAAAATTGATTCAAAATGTCATTTGGAATGTGCCTCATGTTGAATAACTACTTTTTGAAGCCTCAAGGTGACCAAAATTGTCATTTTTACGGACATTTTCTCCTACTCAGAAGCTTCTTTTTCGACCAATTTCAGGCATTAAACTGACTCTAAACACACTTGTTTTTGTTCCAAAAGTGATAATTTACATGGAATAGTCATTTGCAGTAAAAAAACTAAACATTAAAAAATTTCCATTTCTGACCATCTGGAGAAATTTCGACAGGTCACGGGTCATCGTTTTTCATCAGAAAATTGATTTTTTGGACTGTAGAAAAATTGATTCAAAATGTCATTTGGAATGTGCCTCATGTTGAATAACTACTTTTTAAAGCCTCAATGTGACCAAAATTGCCATTATTACAGACTTTTTCTCCTATTCAGAAGCTTCTATTTCGACCAATTTCAGGCATTAACGTGACTTTAAAAACACTTGTTTTTGTTCCAAAAGTGATAATTTACATGGAATAGTCATTTGCAGTCAAAAAATTAAACATTAAAACATTTCCATTTCTGACCATCTGGAGAAATTTCGACAGGTCACGGGTCATCCTTTTTCATCAGAAAATAGATTTTCTGGACTGTAGAAAAATTGATTCAAAATGTCATTTGGAATGTGCCTCATGTTGAATAACTACTTTTTGAAGCCTCAATGTGACCAAAATTGCCATTTTTACAGACATTTTCTCCTACTCAGAAGCTTCTTTTTCGACAAATTTCAGGCATTAAACTGACTCTAAACACACTTGTTTTTGTTCCAAAAGTGATAATTTACATGGAATAGTCATTTGCAGTCAAAAAATTAAACAATAAAAATTTCGATTTCTGACCATCTGGAGAAATTTCGACAGGTCACGGGTCATCGTTTTTCATCAGAAAATTGATTTTTTGGACTGTAGAAAAATTGATTCAAAATGTCATTTGGAATGTGCCTCATGTTGAATAACTACTTTTTAAAGCCTCAATGTGACCAAAATTGCCATTATTACAGACTTTTTCTCCTATTCAGAAGCTTTTATTTCGACCAATTTCAGGCATTAACATGACTCTAAAAACACTTGTTTTTGTTCCAAAAGTGATAATTTACATGGAATAGTCATTTGCAGTCAAAAAATTAAACATTAAAACATTTCCATTGCTGACCATCTGGAGAAATTTCGACAGGTCACGGGTCATCCTTTTTCATCAGAAAATTGATTTTCTGGACTGTAGAAAAATTGATTCAAAATGTCATTTGGAATGTGCCTCATGTTGAATAACTACTTTTTGAAGCCTCAATGTGACCAAAATTGCCATTTTTACGGACATTTTCTCCTACTCAGAAGCTTCTTTTTCGACTAATTTCAGGCATTAAAGTGAGTCTAAACACACTTGTTTTTGTTCCAAAAGTGATAATTTACATGGAATAGTCAATTGCAGTCAAAAAATTAAACAATAAAAATTTCGATTTCTGACCATCTGGAGAAATTTCGACAGGTCACGGGTCATCGTTTTTCATCAGAAAATTGATTTTTTGGACTGTAAAAAAATTGATTTAAAATGTCATTTGGATTGTGCCTCATGTTGAATAACTACTTTTTGAAACCTCAATGTGACCAAAAGTGCCATTATTGCAGACTTTTTCTCCTATTCAGAAGCTTCTATTTCGAACAATTTCAGGCATTAAAGTGACTCTAAACACACTTATTTTAGTTCCAAAAGTGATAATTTACATGGAATAGTCATTTGCAGTCAAAAAATTAAACATTAAAACATTTCCATTTCTGACCATCTGGAGAAATTTCGACAGGTCACGGGTCATCCTTTTTCATCAGAAAATTGATTTTCTGGACTGTAGAAAAATTGATTCAAAATGTCATTTGGAATGTGCCTCATGTTGAATAACTACTTTTTGAATCCTCAAGGTGACCAAAATTGTCATTTTTACGGACATTTTCTCCTACTCAGAAGCTTCTTTTTCGACCAATTTCAGGCATTAAACTGACTCTAAACACACTTGTTTTTGTTCCAAAAGTGATAATTTACATGGAATTGTCATTTGCAGTCAAAAAATTAAACAATAAAAATTTTGATTTCTGACCATCTGGAGAAATTTCGACAGGTCACGGGTCATCGTTTTTCATAAGAAAATTGATTTTTTGGACTGTAGAAAAATTGATTCAAAATGTCATTTTGAATGTGCCTCATGTTGAATAACTACTTTTTAAAGCCTCAATGTGACCAAAATTGCCATTATTACAGACTTTTTCTCCTATTCAGAAGCTTCTATTTCGACCAATTTCAGGCATAACGTGACTCTAAAAACACTTGTTTTTGTTCCAAAAGTGATAATTTACATGGAATAGTCATTTGCTGTCAAAAAATTAAACAATACAAATTTCGATTTCTGACCATCTGGAGAAATTTCGACAGGTCACGGGTCATCGTTTTTCATCAGAAAATTGATTTTTTGGACTGTAGAAAAATTGATTCAAAATGTAATTTAGAATGTGCCTCATGTTGAATAACTACTTTTTAAAGCCTCAATGTGACCAAAATTGCCATTATTACAGACTTTTTCTCCTATTCAGAAGCTTCTATTTCGACCAATTTCAGGCATTAACGTGACTCTAAAAACACTTGTTTTTGTTCCAAAAGTGATAATTTACATGGAATAGTCATTTGCAGTCAAAAAATTAAACATTAAAACATTTCCATTTCTGACCATCTGGAGAAATTTCGACAGGTCACGGGTCATCCTTTTTCATCAGAAAATTGATTTTCTGGACTGTAGAAAAATTGATTAAAAATGTCATTTGAAATGTGCCTCATGTTGAATAACTACTTTTTAAATCCTCTGTGTGACCAAAATTGCCATTATTACAGACTTTTACTCCCATTAAGAAGCTTCTATTTCGACCAATTTCAGGCATTAAAGTGACTCTAAAAACACTTGTTTTTGTTCCAAAAGTGATAATTTACATGGAATAGTCATTTTAAGTCCAAAAATTAAACATTGAAAAATGTCAATTTCTGACCATCTGGAGAAATTTCGACAGGTCACGGGTCATCCTTTTTCATCAGAAAATAGATTTTTTGGACTGTAGAAAAATTGATTAAAAATGTCATTTGAAATGTGCCTCATGTTGAATAACTACTTTTTAAATCCTCTGTGTGACCAAAATTGCCATTATTACAGACTTTTACTCCCATTAAGAAGCTTCTATTTCGACCAATTTCAGGCATTAAAGTGACTGTAAAAACACTTGTTTTTGTTCCAAAAGTGATAATTTACATGGAATAGTCATTTGCAGTCAAAAAATTAAACATTAAAACATTTCCATTTCTGACCATCTGGAGAAATTTCGGCAGGTCACGGGTCATCCTTTTTCATCAGAAAATTGATTTTCTGGACTCTAGAAAAATTGATTCAAAATGTCATTTGGAATGTGCCTCATGTTGAATAACTACTTTTTGAAGCCTCAATGTGACCAAAATTGCCATT
This sequence comes from Triturus cristatus, assembly GCF_964204655.1. Lineage (NCBI taxonomy): Eukaryota > Metazoa > Chordata > Amphibia > Caudata > Salamandridae > Triturus > Triturus cristatus. The sequence continues at coordinate 200,822 of NW_028187361.1, forward strand.
ATTGCAGACTTTTTCTCCTATTCAGAAGCTTCTATTTCGACTAATTTCAGGCATTAAAGTGAGTCTAAACACACTTATTTTTGTTCCAAAAGTGATAATTTACATGGAATAGTCAATTGCAGTCAAAAAATTAAACATTACAAAATTTCCATTTCTGACCATCTGGAGAAATTTCGACAGGTCACGGGTCATCGTTTTTCATCAGAAAATTGATTTTTTGGACTGTAGAAAAATTGATTCAAAATGTCATTTGGAATGTGCCTCATGTTGAATAACTACTTTTTAAAGCCTCAATGTGACCAAAAGTGCCATTATTGCAGACTTTTTCTCCTATTCAGAAGCTTCTATTTCGAACAATTTCAGGCATTAAAGTGACTCTAAACACACTTATTTTAGTTCCAAAAGTGATAATTTACATGGAATAGTCATTTGCAGTCAAAAAATTAAACATTAAAACATTTCTATTTCTGACCATCTGGAGAAATTTCGACAGGTCACGGGTCATCCTTTTTCATCAGAAAATTGATTTTCTGGACTGTAGAAAATTGATTCAAAATGTCATTTGGAATGTGCCTCATGTTGAATACCTACTTTTTGAAGCCTCAGGTGACCAAAATTGCCATTTTTACGGACATTTTCTCCTACTCAGAAGCTTCTTTTTCAACCAATTTCAGGCATTAAACTGACTCTAAACACACTTGTTTTTGTTCCAAAAGTGATAATTTACATAGAATAGTCATTTGCAGTCAAAAAATTAAACAATAAAAATTTCGATTTCTGACCATCTGGAGAAATTTCGACAGGTCACGGGTCATCGTTTTTCATCAGAAAATTGATTTTTTGGACTGTAGAAAAATTGATTCAAAATGTCATTTGGAATGTGCCTCATGTTGAATAACTACTTTTTAAAGCCTCAATGTGACCAAAATTGCCATTATTACAGACTTTTTCTCCTATTCAGAAGCTTCTATTTCGACCAATTTCAGGCATTAACGTGACTCTAAAAACACTTGTTTTTGTTCCAAAAGTGATAATTTACATGGAATAGTCATTTGCAGTCAAAAAATTAAACATTAAAACATTTCCATTTCTGACCATCTGGAGAAATTTCGACAGGTCACGGGTCATCCTTTTTCATCAGAAAATTGATTTTTTGGACTGTAGAAAAATTGATTCAAAATGTCATTTGGAATGTGCCTCATGTTGAATAACTACTTTTTAAAGCCTCAATGTGACCAAAATTGCCATTATTACAGACTTTTTCTCCTATTCAGAAGCTTTTATTTCGACCAATTTCAGGCATTAACGTGACTCTAAAAACACTTGTTTTTGTTCCAAAAGTGATAATTTACATGGAATAGTCATTTGCAGTCAAAAAATTAAACATTAAAACATTTCCATTGCTGACCATCTGGAGAAATTTCGACAGGTCACGGGTCATCCTTTTTCATCAGAAAATTGATTTTCTGGACTGTAGAAAAATTGATTCAAAATGTCATTTGGAATGTGCCTCATGTTGAATAACTACTTTTTGAAGCCTCAATGTGACCAAAATTGCCATTTTTACGGACATTTTCTCCTACTCAGAAGCTTCTTTTTCGACTAATTTCAGGCATTAAAGTGAGTCTAAACACACTTGTTTTTGTTCCAAAAGTGATAATTTACATGGAATAGTCAATTGCAGTCAAAAAATTAAACAATAAAAATTTCGATTTCTGACCATCTGGAGAAATTTCGACAGGTCACGGGTCATCGTTTTTCATCAGAAAATTGATTTTTTGGACTGTAAAAAAATTGATTTAAAATGTCATTTGGATTGTGCCTCATGTTGAATAACTACTTTTTGAAACCTCAATGTGACCAAAAGTGCCATTATTGCAGACTTTTTCTCCTATTCAGAAGCTTCTATTTCGAACAATTTCAGGCATTAAAGTTACTCTAAACACACTTATTTTAGTTCCAAAAGTGATAATTTACATGGAATAGTCATTTGCAGTCAAAAAATTAAACATTAAAACATTTCCATTTCTGACAATCTGGAGAAATTTCGACAGGTCACGGGTCATCCTTTTTCATCAGAAAATTGATTTTCTGGACTGTAGAAAAATTGATTCAAAATGTCATTTGGAATGTGCCTCATGTTGAATAACTACTTTTTGAAGCCTCAAGGTGACCAAAATTGTCATTTTTACGGACATTTTCTCCTACTCAGAAGCTTCTTTTTCGACCAATTTCAGGCATTAAACTGACTCTAAACACACTTGTTTTTGTTCCAAAAGTGATAATTTACATGGAATAGTCATTTGCAGTCAAAAAATTAAACAATAAAAATTTCGATTTCTGACCATCTGCAGAAATTTCGACAGGTCACGGGTCATCGTTTTTCATCAGAAAATTGATTTTTTGGACTGTAGAAAAATTGATTCAAAATGTCATTTTGAATGTGCCTCATGTTGAATAACTACTTTTTAAAGCCTCAATGTGACCAAAATTGCCATTATTACAGACTTTTTCTCCTATTCAGAAGCTTCTATTTCGACCAATTTCAGGCATTAACGTGACTCTAAAAACACTTGTTTTTGTTCCAAAAGTGATAATTTACATGGAATAGTCATTTGCAGTCAAAAAATTAAACATTAAAACTTTTCCATTTCTGACCATCTGGAGAAATTTCGACAGGTCACGGGTCATCCTTTTTCATCAGAAAATTGATTTTCTGGACTGTAGAAAAATTGATTAAAAATGTCATTTGAAATGTGCCTCATGTTGAATAACTACTTTTTAAATCCTCTGTGTGACCAAAATTGCCATTATTACAGACTTTTACTCCCATTAAGAAGCTTCTATTTCGACCAATTTCAGGCATTAAAGTGACTCTAAAACACTTGTTTTTGTTCCAAAAGTGATAATTTACATGGAATAGTCATTTTAAGTCCAAAAATTAAACATTGAAAAATGTCAATTTCTGACCATCTGGAGAAATTTCGACAGGTCACGGGTCATCCTTTTTCATCAGAAAATAGATTTTTTGGACTGTAGAAAAATTGATTAAAAATGTCATTTGAAATGTGCCTCATGTTGAATAACTACTTTTTAAATCCTCTGTGTGACCAAAATTGCCATTATTACAGACTTTTACTCCCATTAAGAAGCTTCTATTTCGACCAATTTCAGGCATTAAAGTGACTGTAAAAACACTTGTTTTTGTTCCAAAAGTGATAATTTACATGGAATAGTCATTTGCAGTCAAAAAATTAAACATTAAAACATTTCCATTTCTGACCATCTGGAGAAATTTCGACAGGTCACGGGTCATCCTTTTTCATCAGAAAATTGATTTTCTGGACTGTAGAAAAATTGATTCAAAATGTCATTTGGATTGTGCCTCATGTTGAATAACTACTTTTTGAAACCTCAATGTGACCAAAATTGCCATTATTGCAGACTTTTTCTGCTATTCAGAAGCTTCTATTTCGACTAATTTCAGGCATTAAAGTGAGTCTAAACACACTTATTTTTGTTCCAAAAGTGATAATTTACATGGAATAGTCAATTGCAGTCAAAAAATTAAACATTACAAAATTTCCATTTCTGACCATCTGGAGAAATTTCGACAGGTCACGGGTCATCGTTTTTCATAAGAAAATTGATTTTTTGGACTGTAGAAAAATTGATACAAAATGTCATTTGGAATGTGCCTCATGTTGAATAACTACTTTTTAAAGCCTCAATGTGACCAAAATTGCCATTATTACAGACTTTTTCTCCTATTCAGAAGCTTCTATTTCGACCAATTTCAGTCATTAAAGTGAGTCTAAACACACTTATTTGTGTTCCAAAAGTGATAATTTACATGGAATAGTCATTTGCAGTCAAAAAATTAAACAATAAAAATTTCGATTTCTGACCATCTGGAGAAATTTCGACAGGTCACGGGTCATCGTTTTTCATCAGAAAATTGATTTTTTGGACTGTAAAAAAATTGATTTAAAATGTCATTTGGATTGTGCCTCATGTTGAATAACTACTTTTTGAAACCTCAATGTGACCAAAAGTGCCATTATTGCAGACTTTTTCTCCTATTCAGAAGCTTCTATTTCGAACAATTTCAGGCATTAAAGTGACTCTAAACACACTTATTTTAGTTCCAAAAGTGATAATTTACATGGAATAGTCATTTGCAGTCAAAAAATTAAACATTAAAACATTTCCATTTCTGACCATCTGGAGAAATTTCGACAGGTCACGGGTCATCCTTTTTCATCAGAAAATTGATTTTCTGGACTGTAGAAAATTGATTCAAAATGTCATTTGGAATGTGCCTCAAGTTGAATACCTACTTTTTGAAGCCTCAGGTGACCAAAATTGCCATTTTTACGGACATTTTCTCCTACTCAGAAGCTTCTTTTTCAACCAATTTCAGGCATTAAACTGACTCTAAACACACTTGTTTTTGTTCCAAAAGTGATAATTTACATAGAATAGTCATTTGCAGTCAAAAAATTAAACAATAAAAATTTCGATTTCTGACCATCTGGAGAAATTTCGACAGGTCACGGGTCATCGTTTTTCATCAGAAAATTGATTTTTTGGACTGTAGAAAAATTGATTCAAAATGTCATTTTGAATGTGCCTCATGTTGAATAACTACTTTTTAAAGCCTCAATGTGACCAAAATTGCCATTATTACAGACTTTTTCTCCTATTCAGAAGCTTCTATTTCGACCAATTTCAGGCATTAACGTGACTCTAAAAACACTTGTTTTTGTTCCAAAAGTGATAATTTACATGGAATAGTCATTTGCAGTCAAAAAATTAAACATTAAAACATTTCCATTTCTGACCATCTGGAGAAATTTCGACAGGTCACGGGTCATCCTTTTTCATCAGAAAATTGATTTTTTGGACTGTAGAAAAATTGATTCAAAATGTCATTTGGAATGTGCCTCATGTTGAATAACTACTTTTTAAAGCCTCAATGTGACCAAAATTGCCATTATTACAGACTTTTTCTCCTATTCAGAAGCTTTTATTTCGACCAATTTCAGGCATTAACGTGACTCTAAAAACACTTGTTTTTGTTCCAAAAGTGATAATTTACATGGAATAGTCATTTGCAGTCAAAAAATTAAACATTAAAACATTTCCATTGCTGACCATCTGGAGAAATTTCGACAGGTCACGGGTCATCCTTTTTCATCAGAAAATTGATTTTCTGGACTGTAGAAAAATTGATTCAAAATGTCATTTGGAATGTGCCTCATGTTGAATAACTACTTTTTGAAGCCTCAAGGTGACCAAAATTGCCATTTTTACGGACATTTTCTCCTACTCAGAAGCTTCTTTTTCGACCAATTTCAGGCATTAAACTGACTCTAAACACACTTGTTTTTGTTCCAAAAGTGATAATTTACATGGAATAGTCATTTGCAGTCAAAAAATTAAACAATACAAATTTCGATTTCTGACCATCTGGAGAAATTTCGACAGGTCACGGGTCATCGTTTTTCATCAGAAAATTGATTTTTTGGACTGTAGAAAAATTGATTCAAAATGTCATTTGGATTGTGCCTCATGTTGAATAACTACTTTTTGAAACCTCAATGTGACCAAAATTGCCATTATTGCAGACTTTTTCTCCTATTCAGAAGCTTCTATTTCGACTAATTTCAGGCATTAAAGTGAGTCTAAACACACTTGTTTTTGTTCCAAAAGTGATAATTTACATGGAATAGTCAATTGCAGTCAAAAAACTAAACATTAAAAAATTTCTATTTCTGACCATCTGGAGAAATTTCGACAGGTCACGGGTCATCGTTTTTCATCAGAAAATTGATTTTCTGGACTGTAGAAAAATTGATTCAAAATGTCATTTGGAATGTGCCTCATGTTGAATAACTACTTTTTGAAGCCTCAATGTGACCAAAATTGCCATTTTTACGGACATTTTCTCCTACTCAGAAGCTTCTTTTTCGACTAATTTCAGGCATTAAAGTGAGTCTAAACACACTTGTTTTTGTTCCAAAAGTGATAATTTACATGGAATAGTCAATTGCAGTCAAAAAATTAAACAATAAAAATTTCGATTTCTGACCATCTGGAGAAATTTCGACAGGTCACGGGTCATCGTTTTTCATCAGAAAATTGATTTTTTGGACTGTAAAAAAATTGATTTAAAATGTCATTTGGATTGTGCCTCATGTTGAATAACTACTTTTTGAAACCTCAATGTGACCAAAAGTGCCATTATTGCAGACTTTTTCTCCTATTCAGAAGCTTCTATTTCGAACAATTTCAGGCATTAAAGTGACTCTAAACACACTTATTTTAGTTCCAAAAGTGATTATTTACATGGAATAGTCATTTGCAGTCAAAAAATTAAACATTAAAACATTTCCATTTCTGACCATCTGGAGAAATTTCGACAGGTCACGGGTCATCCTTTTTCATCAGAAAATTGATTTTCTGGACTGTAGAAAAATTGATTCAAAATGTCATTTGGAATGTGCCTCATGTTGAATAACTACTTTTTGAAGCCTCAAGGTGACCAAAATTGTCATTTTTACGGACATTTTCTCCTACTCAGAAGCTTCTTTTTCGACCAATTTCAGGCATTAAACTGACTCTAAACACACTTGTTTTTGTTCCAAAAGTGATAATTTACATGGAATAGTCATTTGCAGTAAAAAAACTAAACATTAAAAAATTTCCATTTCTGACCATCTGGAGAAATTTCGACAGGTCACGGGTCATCGTTTTTCATCAGAAAATTGATTTTTTGGACTGTAGAAAAATTGATTCAAAATGTCATTTGGAATGTGCCTCATGTTGAATAACTACTTTTTGAAGCCTCAAGGTGACCAAAATTGCCATTTTTACGGACATTTTCTCCTACTCAGAAGCTTCTTTTTCGACCAATTTCAGGCATTAAACTGACTCTAAACACACTTGTTTTTGTTCCAAAAGTGATAATTTACATGGAATAGTCATTTGCAGTCAAAAAATTAAACAATAAAAATTTCGATTTCTGACCATCTGGAGAAATTTCGACAGGTCACGGGTCATCGTTTTTCATCAGAAAATTGATTTTTTGGACTGTAGAAAAATTGATTCAAAATGTCATTTGGATTGTGCCTCATGTTGAATAACTACTTTTTGAAACCTCAATGTGACCAAAATTGCCATTATTGCAGACTTTTTCTCCTATTCAGAAGCTTCTATTTCGACTAATTTCAGGCATTAAAGTGAGTCTAAACACACTTGTTTTTGTTCCAAAAGTGATAATTTACATGGAATAGTCAATTGCAGTCAAAAAACTAAACATTAAAAAATTTCCATTTCTGACCATCTGGAGAAATTTCGACAGGTCACGGGTCATCGTTTTTCATCAGAAAATTGATTTTTTGGACTGTAGAAAAATTGATTCAAAATGTCATTTGGAATGTGCCTCATGTTGAATAACTACTTTTTGAAGCCTCAATGTGACCAAAATTGCCATTTTTACGGACATTTTCTCCTACTCAGAAGCTTCTTTTTCGACTAATTTCAGGCATTAAAGTGAGTCTAAACACACTTGTTTTTGTTCCAAAAGTGATAATTTACATGGAATAGTCAATTGCAGTCAAAAAATTAAACAATAAAAATTTCGATTTCTGACCATCTGGAGAAATTTCGACAGGTCACGGGTCATCGTTTTTCATCAGAAAATTGATTTTTTGGACTGTAAAAAAATTGATTTAAAATGTCATTTGGATTGTGCTTCATGTTGAATAACTACTTTTTGAAACCTCAATGTGACCAAAAGTGCCATTATTGCAGACTTTTTCTCCTATTCAGAAGCTTCTAATCCGAACAATTTCAGGCATTAAAGTGACTCTAAACACACTTATTTTAGTTCCAAAAGTGATTATTTACATGGAATAGTCATTTGCAGTCAAAGAATTAAACATTAAAACATTTCCATTTCTGACCATCTGGAGAAATTTCGACAGGTCACGGGTCATCCTTTTTCATCTGAAAATTGATTTTCTGGACTGTAGAAAAATTGATTCAAAATGTCATTTGGAATGTGGCTCATGTTGAATAACTACTTTTTGAAGCCTCAATGTGACCAAAATTGCCATTTTTACGGACATTTTCTCCTGCTCAGAAGCTTCTTTTTCGACCAATTTCAGGCATTAAACTGACTCTAAACACACTTGTTTTTGTTCCAAAAGTGATAATTTACATGGAATAGTCATTTGCAGTCAAAAAATTAAACAATAAAAATTTCGATTTCTGACCATCTGGAGAAATTTCGACAGGTCACGGGTCATCGTTTTTCATCAGAAAATTGATTTTTTGGACTGTAGAAAAATTGATTCAAAATGTCATTTGGAATGTGCCTCATGTTGAATAACTACTTTTTAAAGCCTCAATGTGACCAAAATTGCCATTATTACAGACTTTTTCTCCTATTCAGAAGCTTTTATTTCGACCAATTTCAGGCATTAACGTGCCTCTAAAAACACTTGTTTTTGTTCCAAAAGTGATAATTTACATGGAATAGTCATTTGCAGTCAAAAAATTAAACATTAAAACATTTCCATTGCTGACCATCTGGAGAAATTTCGACAGGTCACGGGTCATCCTTTTTCATCAGAAAATTGATTTTCTGGACTGTAGAAAAATTGATTCAAAATGTCATTTGGAATGTGCCTCATGTTGAATAACTACTTTTTGAAGCCTCAATGTGACCAAAATTGCCATTTTTACGGACATTTTCTCCTACTCAGAAGCTTCTATTTCGAACAATTTCAGGCATTAAAGTGACTCTAAACACACTTATTTTAGTTCCAAAAGTGATTATTTACATGGAATAGTCATTTGCAGTCAAAAAATTAAACATTAAAACATTTCCATTTCTGACCATCTGGAGAAATTTCGACAGGTCACGGGTCATCCTTTTTCATCAGAAAATTGATTTTCTGGACTGTAGAAAAATTGATTCAAAATGTCATTTGGAATGTGCCTCATGTTGAATAACTACTTTTTGAAGCCTCAATGTGACCAAAATTGCCATTTTTACGGACATTTTCTCCTACTCAGAAGCTTCTTTTTCGACCAATTTCAGGCATTAAACTGACTCTAAACACACTTGTTTTTGTTCCAAAAGTGATAATTTACATGGAATAGTCATTTGCAGTCAAAAAATTAAACAATAAAAATGTCGATTTCTGACCATCTGGAGAAATTTCGACAGGTCACGGGTCATCGTTTTTCATCAGAAAATTGATTTTTTGGACTGTAGAAAAATTGATTCAAAATGTCATTTGGAATGTGCCTCATGTTGAATAACTAATTTTTAAAGCCTCAATGTGACCAAAATTGCCATTATTACAGACTTTTTCTCCTATTCAGAAGCTTTTATTTCGACCAATTTCAGGCATTAACGTGCCTCTAAAAACACTTGTTTTTGTTCCAAAAGTGATAATTTACATGGAATAGTCATTTGCAGTCAAAAAATTAAACATTAAAACATTTCCATTGCTGACCATCTGGAGAAATTTCGACAGGTCACGGGTCATCCTTTTTCATCAGAAAATTGATTTTCTGGACTGTAGAAAAATTGATTCAAAATGTCATTTGGAATGTGCCTCATGTTGAATAACTACTTTTTGAAGCCTCAATGTGACCAAAATTGCCATTTTTACGGACATTTTCTCCTACTCAGAAGCTTCTTTTTCGACTAATTTCAGGCATTAAAGTGAGTCTAAACACACTTGTTTTTGTTCCAAAAGTGATAATTTACATGGAATAGTCAATTGCAGTCAAAAAATTAAACAATAAAAATGTCGATTTCTGACCATCTGGAGAAATTTCGACAGGTCACGGGTCATCGTTTTTCATCAGAAAATTGATTTTTTGGACTGTAGAAAAATTGATTCAAAATGTCATTTGGAATGTGCCTCATGTTGAATAACTAATTTTTAAAGCCTCAATGTGACCAAAATTGCCATTATTACAGACTTTTTCTCCTATTCAGAAGCTTTTATTTCGACCAATTTCAGGCATTAACGTGACTCTAAAAACACTTGTTTTTGTTCCAAAAGTGATAATTTACATGGAATAGTCATTTGCAGTCAAAAAATTAAACATTAAAACATTTCCATTGCTGACCATCTGGAGAAATTTCGACAGGTCACGGGTCATCCTTTTTCATCAGAAAATTGATTTTCTGGACTGTAGAAAAATTGATTCAAAATGTCATTTGGAATGTGCCTCATGTTGAATAACTACTTTTTGAAGCCTCAAGGTGACCAAAATTGCCATTTTTACGGACATTTTCTCCTACTCAGAAGCTTCTTTTTCGACCAATTTCAGGCATTAAACTGACTCTAAACACACTTGTTTTTGTTCCAAAAGTGATAATTTACATGGAATAGTCATTTGCAGTCAAAAAATTAAACAATACAAATTTCGATTTCTGACCATCTGGAGAAATTTCGACAGGTCACGGGTCATCGTTTTTCATCAGAAAATTGATTTTTTGGACTGTAGAAAAATTGATTCAAAATGTCATTTGGATTGTGCCTCATGTTGAATAACTACTTTTTGAAACCTCAATGTGACCAAAATTGCCATTATTGCAGACTTTTTCTCCTATTCAGAAGCTTCTATTTCGACTAATTTCAGGCATTAAAGTGAGTCTAAACACACTTGTTTTTGTTCCAAAAGTGATAATTTACATGGAATAGTCAATTGCAGTCAAAAAACTAAACATTAAAAAATTTCCATTTCTGACCATCTGGAGAAATTTCGACAGGTCACGGGTCATCGTTTTTCAACAGAAAATTGATTTTTTGGACTGTAGAAAAATTGATTCAAAATGTCATTTGGAATGTGCCTCATGTTGAATAACTACTTTTTGAAGCCTCAAGGTGACCAAAATTGCCATTTTTACGGACAATTTCTCCTACTCAGAAGCTTCTTTTTCGACCAATTTCAGGCATTAAACTGACTCTAAACACACTTGTTTTTGTTCCAAAAGTGATAATTTACATGGAATAGTCATTTGCAGTCAAAAAATTAAACAATAAAAATTTCGATTTCTGACCATCTGGAGAAATTTCGACAGGTCACGGGTCATCGTTTTTCATCAGAAAATTGATTTTTTGGACTGTAGAAAAATTGATTCAAAATGTCATTTGGAATGTGCCTCATGTTGAATAACTACTTTTTAAAGCCTCAATGTGACCAAAATTGCCATTATTACAGACTTTTTCTCCTATTCAGAAGCTTTTATTTCGACCAATTTCAGGCATTAACGTGACTCTAAAAACACTTGTTTTTGTTCCAAAAGTGATAATTTACATGGAATAGTCATTTGCAGTCAAAAAATTAGACATTAAAACATTTCCATTGCTGACCATCTGGAGAAATTTCGACAGGTCACGGGTCATCCTTTTTCATCAGAAAATTGATTTTCTGGACTGTAGAAAAATTGATTCAAAATGTCATTTGGAATGTGCCTCATGTTGAATAACTACTTTTTGAAGCCTCAATGTGACCAAAATTGCCATTTTTACGGACATTTTCTCCTACTCAGAAGCTTCTTTTTCGACTAATTTCAGGCATTAAAGTGAGTCTAAACACACTTGTTTTTGTTCCAAAAGTGATAATTTACATGGAATAGTCAATTGCAGTCAAAAAATTAAACAATAAAAATTTCGATTTCTGACCATCTGGAGAAATTTCGACAGGTCACGGGTCATCGTTTTTCATCAGAAAATTGATTTTTTGGACTGTAAAAAAATTGATTTAAAATGTCATTTGGATTGTGCCTCATGTTGAATAACTACTTTTTGAAACCTCAATGTGACCAAAAGTGCCATTATTGCAGACTTTTTCTCCTATTCAGAAGCTTCTATTTCGAACAATTTCAGGCATTAAAGTGACTCTAAACACACTTATTTTAGTTCCAAAAGTGATTATTTACATGGAATAGTCATTTGCAGTCAAAAAATTAAACATTAAAACATTTCCATTTCTGACCATCTGGAGAAATTTCGACAGGTCACGGGTCATCCTTTTTCATCAGAAAATTGATTTTCTGGACTGTAGAAAAATTGATTCAAAATGTCATTTGGAATGTGCCTCATGTTGAATAACTACTTTTTGAAGCCTCAAGGTGACCAAAATTGTCATTTTTACGGACATTTTCTCCTACTCAGAAGCTTCTTTTTCGACCAATTTCAGGCATTAAACTGACTCTAAACACACTTGTTTTTGTTCCAAAAGTGATAATTTACATGGAATAGTCATTTGCAGTAAAAAAACTAAACATTAAAAAATTTCCATTTCTGACCATCTGGAGAAATTTCGACAGGTCACGGGTCATCGTTTTTCATCAGAAAATTGATTTTTTGGACTGTAGAAAAATTGATTCAAAATGTCATTTGGAATGTGCCTCATGTTGAATAACTACTTTTTGAAGCCTCAAGGTGACCAAAATTGCCATTTTTACGGACATTTTCTCCTACTCAGAAGCTTCTTTTTCGACCAATTTCAGGCATTAAACTGACTCTAAACACACTTGTTTTTGTTCCAAAAGTGATAATTTACATGGAATAGTCATTTGCAGTCAAAAAATTAAACAATAAAAATTTCGATTTCTGACCATCTGGAGAAATTTCGACAGGTCACGGGTCATCGTTTTTCATCAGAAAATTGATTTTTTGGACTGTAGAAAAATTGATTCAAAATGTCATTTGGATTGTGCCTCATGTTGAATAACTACTTTTTGAAACCTCAATGTGACCAAAATTGCCATTATTGCAGACTTTTTCTCCTATTCAGAAGCTTCTATTTCGACTAATTTCAGGCATTAAAGTGAGTCTAAACACACTTGTTTTTGTTCCAAAAGTGATAATTTACATGGAATAGTCAATTGCAGTCAAAAAACTAAACATTAAAAAATTTCCATTTCTGACCATCTGGAGAAATTTCGACAGGTCACGGGTCATCGTTTTTCATCAGAAAATTGATTTTTTGGACTGTAGAAAAATTGATTCAAAATGTCATTTGGAATGTGCCTCATGTTGAATAACTACTTTTTAAAGCCTCAATGTGACCAAAATTGCCATTATTACAGACTTTTTCTCCTATTCAGAAGCTTTTATTTCGACCAATTTCAGGCATTAATGTGACTCTAAAAACACTTGTTTTTTTTCCAAAAGTGATAATTTACATGGAATAGTCATTTGCAGTCAAAAAATTAAACATTAAAACATTTCCATTGCTGACCATCTGGAGAAATTTCGACAAGTCACGGGTCATCCTTTTTCATCAGAAAATTGATTTTCTGGACTGTAGAAAAATTGATTCAAAATGTCATTTGGAATGTGCCTCATGTTGAATAACTACTTTTTGAAGCCTCAATGTGACCAAAATTGCCATTTTTACGGACATTTTCTCCTACTCAGAAGCTTCTTTTTCGACTAATTTCAGGCATTAAAGTGAGTCTAAACACACTTGTTTTTGTTCCAAAAGTGATAATTTACATGGAATAGTCAATTGCAGTCAAAAAATTAAACAATAAAAATTTCGATTTCTGACCATCTGGAGAAATTTCGACAGGTCACGGGTCATCGTTTTTCATCAGAAAATTGATTTTTTGGACTGTAAAAAAATTGATTTAAAATGTCATTTGGATTGTGCTTCATGTTGAATAACTACTTTTTGAAACCTCAATGTGACCAAAAGTGCCATTATTGCAGACTTTTTCTCCTATTCAGAAGCTTCTAATCCGAACAATTTCAGGCATTAAAGTGACTCTAAACACACTTATTTTAGTTCCAAAAGTGATTATTTACATGGAATAGTCATTTGCAGTCAAAAAATTAAACATTAAAACATTTCCATTTCTGACCATCTGGAGAAATTTCGACAGGTCACGGGTCATCCTTTTTCATCAGAAAATTGATTTTCTGGACTGTAGAAAAATTGATTCAAAATGTCATTTGGAATGTGCCTCATGTTGAATAACTACTTTTTGAAGCCTCAATGTGACCAAAATTGCCATTTTTACGGACATTTTCTCCTACTCAGAAGCTTCTTTTTCGACCAATTTCAGGCATTAAACTGACTCTAAACACACTTGTTTTTGTTCCAAAAGTGATAATTTACATGGAATAGTCATTTGCAGTCAAAAAATTAAACAATAAAAATTTCGATTTCTGACCATCTGGAGAAATTTCGACAGGTCACGGGTCATCGTTTTTCATCAGAAAATTGATTTTTTGGACTGTAGAAAAATTGATTCAAAATGTCATTTGGAATGTGCCTCATGTTGAATAACTACTTTTTAAAGCCTCAATGTGACCAAAATTGCCATTATTACAGACTTTTTCTCCTATTCAGAAGCTTTTATTTCGACCAATTTCAGGCATTAACGTGCCTCTAAAAACACTTGTTTTTGTTCCAAAAGTGATAATTTACATGGAATAGTCATTTGCAGTCAAAAAATTAAACATTAAAACATTTCCATTGCTGACCATCTGGAGAAATTTCGACAGGTCACGGGTCATCCTTTTTCATCAGAAAATTGATTTTCTGGACTGTAGAAAAATTGATTCAAAATGTCATTTGGAATGTGCCTCATGTTGAATAACTACTTTTTGAAGCCTCAATGTGACCAAAATTGCCATTTTTACGGACATTTTCTCCTACTCAGAAGCTTCTATTTCGAACAATTTCAGGCATTAAAGTGACTCTAAACACACTTATTTTAGTTCCAAAAGTGATTATTTACATGGAATAGTCATTTGCAGTCAAAAAATTAAACATTAAAACATTTCCATTTCTGACCATCTGGAGAAATTTCGACAGGTCACGGGTCATCCTTTTTCATCAGAAAATTGATTTTCTGGACTGTAGAAAAATTGATTCAAAATGTCATTTGGAATGTGCCTCATGTTGAATAACTACTTTTTGAAGCCTCAATGTGACCAAAATTGCCATTTTTACGGACATTTTCTCCTACTCAGAAGCTTCTTTTTCGACCAATTTCAGGCATTAAACTGACTCTAAACACACTTGTTTTTGTTCCAAAAGTGATAATTTACATGGAATAGTCATTTGCAGTCAAAAAATTAAACAATAAAAATGTCGATTTCTGACCATCTGGAGAAATTTCGACAGGTCACGGGTCATCGTTTTTCATCAGAAAATTGATTTTTTGGACTGTAGAAAAATTGATTCAAAATGTCATTTGGAATGTGCCTCATGTTGAATAACTAATTTTTAAAGCCTCAATGTGACCAAAATTGCCATTATTACAGACTTTTTCTCCTATTCAGAAGCTTTTATTTCGACCAATTTCAGGCATTAACGTGCCTCTAAAAACACTTGTTTTTGTTCCAAAAGTGATAATTTACATGGAATAGTCATTTGCAGGCAAAAAATTAAACATTAAAACATTTCCATTGCTGACCATCTGGAGAAATTTCGACAGGTCACGGGTCATCCTTTTTCATCAGAAAATTGATTTTCCGGACTGTAGAAAAATTGATTCAAAATGTCATTTGGAATGTGCCTCATGTTGAATAACTACTTTTTGAAGCCTCAATGTGACCAAAATTGCCATTTTTACGGACATTTTCTCCTACTCAGAAGCTTCTTTTTCGACTAATTTCAGGCATTAAAGTGAGTCTAAACACACTTGTTTTTGTTCCAAAAGTGATAATTTACATGGAATAGTCAATTGCAGTCAAAAAATTAAACAATAAAAATTTCGATTTCTGACCATCTGGAGAAATTTCGACAGGTCACGGGTCATCGTTTTTCATCAGAAAATTGATTTTTTGGACTGTAGAAAAATTGATATAAAATGTCATTTGGATTGTGCCTCATGTTGAATAACTACTTTTTGAAGCCTCAATGTGACCAAAATTGCCATTATTACAGACTTTTTCTCCTATTCAGAAGCTTCTATTTCGACCAATTTCAGGCATTAACGTGACTCTAAACACACTTGTTTTTGTTCCAAAAGTGATAATTTACATGGAATAGTCATTTGCAGTCAAAAAATTAAACAATAAAAATTTCGATTTCTGACCATCTGGAGAAATTTCGACAGGTCACGGGTCATCGTTTTTCATCAGAAAATTGATTTTTTGGACTGTAGAAAAATTGATTCAAAATGTCATTTGGAATGTGCCTCATGTTGAATAACTACTTTTTAAAGCCTCAATGTGACCAAAATTGCCATTATTACAGACTTTTTCTCCTATTCAGAAGCTTCTATTTCGACCAATTTCAGTCATTAAAGTGACTCTAAACACACTTATTTTAGTTCCAAAAGTGATAATTTACATGGAATAGTCATTTGCAGTCAAAAAATTCAACAATACAAATTTCGATTTCTGACCATCTGGAGAAATTTCGACAGGTCACGGGTCATCGTTTTTCATCAGAAAATTGATTTTTTGGACTGTAGAAAAATTGATTCAAAATGTAATTTGGAATGTGCCTCATGTTGAATAACTACTTTTTAAAGCCTCAATGTGACCAAAATTGCCATTATTACAGACTTTTTCTCCTATTCAGAAGCTTCTATTTCGACCAATTTCAGGCATTAACGTGACTCTAAAAACACTTGTTTTTGTTCCAAAAGTGATAATTTACATGGAATAGTCATTTGCAGTCAAAAAATTAAACATTAAAACATTTCCATTTCTGACCATCTGGAGAAATTTCGACAGGTCACGGGTCTTCCTTTTTCATCAGAAAATTGATTTTCTGGACTGTAGAAAAATTGATTAAAAATGTCATTTGAAATGTGCCTCATGTTGAATAACTACTTTTTAAATCCTCTGTGTGACCAAAATTGCCATTATTACAGACTTTTACTCCCATTAAGAAGCTTCTATTTCGACCAATTTCAGGCATTAAAGTGACTCTAAAAACACTTGTTTTTGTTCCAAAAGTGATAATTTACATGGAATAGTCATTTTAAGTCCAAAAATTAAACATTGAAAAATGTCAATTTCTGACCATCTGGAGAAATTTCGACAGGTCACGGGTCATCGTTTTTCATCAGAAAATAGATTTTTTGGACTGTAGAAAAATTGATTAAAAATGTCATTTGAAATGTGCCTCATGTTGAATAACTACTTTTTAAATCCTCTGTGTGACCAAAATTGCCATTATTACAGACTTTTACTCCCATTAAGAAGCTTCTATTTCGACCAATTTCTGGCATTAAAGTGACTGTAAAAACACTTGTTTTTGTTCCAAAAGTGATAATTTACAATGGAATAGTCATTTGCAGTCAAAAAATTAAACATAAAAACATTTCCATTTCTGACCATCTGGAGAAATTTCGACAGGTCACGGGTCATCCTTTTTCATCAGAAAATAGATTTTCTGGACTGTAGAAAAATTGATTCAAAATGTCATTTGGAATGTGCCTCATGTTGAATAACTACTTTTTGAAGCCTCAATGTGACCAAAATTGCCATTTTTACGGACATTTTCTCCTACTCAGAAGCTTCTTTTTCGACAAATTTCAGGCATTAAACTGACTCTAAACACACTTGTTTTTGTTCCAAAAGTGATAATTTACATGGAATAGTCATTTGCAGTCAAAAAATTAAACAATACAAATTTTGATTTCTGACCATCTGGAGAAATTTCGACAGGTCACGGGTCATCGTTTTTCATCAGAAAATTGATTTTTTGGACTGTAGAAA
Source organism: Triturus cristatus (assembly GCF_964204655.1). NCBI lineage: Eukaryota > Metazoa > Chordata > Amphibia > Caudata > Salamandridae > Triturus > Triturus cristatus. Next base: position 218,554 of record NW_028187361.1, read on the forward strand.
AATTGATTCAAAATGTCATTTGGATTGTGCCTCATGTTGAATAACTACTTTTTGAAACCTCAATGTGACCAAAGTTGCCATTATTGCAGACTTTTTCTCCTATTCAGAAGCTTCTATTTCCACTAATATCAGGCATTAAAGTGAGTCTAAACACACTTGTTTTTGTTCCAAAAGTGATAATTTACATGGAATAGTCAATTGCAGTCAAAAAATTGAAACATTAAAAAATTTCCATTTCTGACCATCTGGAGAAAGTTCGACAGGTCAAGGGTCATCGTTTTTCATCAGAAAATTGATTTTTTGGACTGTAGAAAAATTGATTCAAAATGTCATTTGGAATGTGCCTCATGTTTAATAACTACTTTTTAAAGCCTCAATGTGACCAAAATTGCCATTATTACAGACTTTTTCTCCTATTCAGAAGCTTCTATTTCGACCAATTTCAGTCATTAAAGGGAGTCTAAACACACTTATTTTAGTTCCAAAAGTGATAATTTATATGGAATAGTCATTTGCAGTCAAAAAATTAAACAATACAAATTTCGATTTCTGACCATCTGGAGAAATTTCGACAGGTCACGGGTCATCGTTTTTCATCAGAAAATAGATTTTTTGGACTGTAGAAAAATTGATTCAAAATGTCATTTGGATTGTGCCTCATGTTGAATAACTACTTTTTGAAACCTCAATGTGACCAAAATTGCCATTATTGCAGACTTTTTCTCCTATTCAGAAGCTTCTATTTCGACTAATTTCAGGCATTAAAGTGAGTCTAAACACACTTGTTTTTGTTCCAAAAGTGATAATTTACATGGAATAGTCAATTGCAGTCAAAAAACTAAACATTAAAAAATTTCCATTTCTGACCATCTGGAGAAATTTCGACAGGTCACGGGTCATCGTTTTTCATCAGAAAATTGATTTTTTGGACTGTAGAAAAATTGATTCAAAATGTCATTTGGAATGTGCCTCATGTTGAATAACTACTTTTTAAAGCCTCAATGTGACCAAAATTGCCATTATTACAGACTTTTTCTCCTATTCAGAAGCTTCTATTTCGACCAATTTCAGTCATTAAAGTGAGTCTAAACACACTTATTTTTGTTCCAAAAGTGATAATTTACATGGAATAGTCATTTGCAGTCAAAAAATTAAACAATAAAAATTTCGATTTCTGAACATCTGGAGAAATTTCAACAGGTCACGGGTCATCGTTTTTCATCAGAAAATTGATTTTTTGGACTGTAAAAAAATTGATTTAAAATGTCATTTGGATTGTGCCTCATGTTGAATAACTACTTTTTGAAACCTCAATGTGACCAAAAGTGCCATTATTGCAGACTTTTTCTCCTATTCAGAAGCTTCTATTTCGAACAATTTCAGGCATTAAAGTGACTCTAAACACACTTATTTTAGTTCCAAAAGTGATAATTTACATGGAATAGTCATTGGCAGTTCAAAAAATTAAACATTAAAACATTGCCATTTCTGACCATCTGGAGAAATTTCGATAGGTCACGGGTCATCCTTTTTCATCAGAAAATTGATTTTCTGGACTGTAGAAAAATTGATTCAAAATGTCATTTGGAATGTGCCTCATGTTGAATAACTACTTTTTGAAGCCTCAAGGTGACCAAAATTGCCATTTTTACGGACATTTTCTCCTACTCAGAAGCTTCTTTTTCGACCAATTTCAGGCATTAAACTGACTCTAAACACACTTGTTTTTGTTCCAAAAGTGATAATTTACATGGAATAGTCATTTGCAGTCAAAAAATTAAACAATAAAAATTTCGATTTCTGACCATCTGGAGAAATTTCGACAGGTCACGGGTCATCTTTTTTCATCAGAAAATTGATTTTTTGGACTGTAGAAAAATTGATTCAAAATGTAATTTGGAATGTGCCTCATGTTGAATAACTACTTTTAAAGCCTCAATGTGACCAAAATTGCCATTATTACAGACTTTTTCTCCTATTCAGAAGCTTCTATTTCGACCAATTTCAGGCATTAACGTGACTCTAAAAACACTTGTTTTTGTTCCAAAAGTGATAATTTACATGGAATAGTCATTTGCAGTCAAAAAATTAAACATTAAAACATTTCCATTTCTGACCATCTGGAGAAATTTCGACAGGTCACGGGTCATCCTTTTTCATCAGAAAATAGATTTTTTGGACTGTAGAAAAATTGATTAAAAATGTCATTTGAAATGTGCCTCATGTTGAATAACTACTTTTTAAATCCTCTGTGTGACCAAAATTGCCATTATTACAGACTTTTACTCCCATTAAGAAGCTTTTATTTCGACCAATTTCAGGCATTAAAGTGACTGTAAAAACACTTGTTTTTGTTCCCAAAGTGATAATTTACATGGAATAGTCATTTGCAGTCAAAAAATTAAACATTAAAACATTTCCATTTCTGACCATCTGGAGAAATTTCGACAGGTCACGGGTCATCCTTTTTCATCAGAAAATTGATTTTCTGGACTGTAGAAAAATTGATTCAAAATGTCATTTGGATTGTGCCTCATGTTGAATAACTACTTTTTGAAACCTCAATGTGACCAAAATTGCCATTATTGCAGACTTTTTCTCCTATTCAGAAGCTTCTATTTCGACTAATTTCAGGCATTAAAGTGAGTCTAAACACACTTATTTTTGTTCCAAAAGTGATAATTTACATGGAATAGTCAATTGCAGTCAAAAAATTAAACATTAAAAAATTTCCATTTCTGACCATCTGGAGAAATTTCGACAGGTCACGGGTCATCGTTTTTCATCAGAAAATTGATTTTTTGGACTGTAGAAAAATTGATTCAAAATGTCATTTATAATGTGCCTCATGTTGAATAACTACTTTTTAAAGCCTCAATGTGACCAAAATTGCCATTATTACAGACTTTTTCTCCTATTCAGAAGCTTCTATTTCGACCAATTTCAGTCATTAAAGTGAGTCTAAACACACTTATTTGTGTTCCAAAAGTGATAATTTACATGGAATAGTCATTTGCAGTAAAAAAATTAAACAATAAAAATTTCGATTTCTGACCATCTGGAGAAATTTCGACAGGTCACGGGTCATCTTTTTTCATCAGAAAATTGATTTTTTGGACTGTAGAAAAATTGATTCAAAATGTAATTTGGAATGTGCCTCATGTTGAATAACTACTTTTAAAGCCTCAATGTGACCAAAATTGCCATTATTACAGACTTTTTCTCCTATTCAGAAGCTTCTATTTCGACCAATTTCAGGCATTAACGTGACTCTAAAAACACTTGTTTTTGTTCCAAAAGTGATAATTTACATGGAATAGTCATTTGCAGTCAAAAAATTAAACATTAAAACATTTCCATTTCTGACCATCTGGAGAAATTTCGACAGGTCACGGGTCATCCTTTTTCATCAGAAAATAGATTTTTTGGACTGTAGAAAAATTGATTAAAAATGTCATTTGAAATGTGCCTCATGTTGAATAACTACTTTTTAAATCCTCTGTGTGACCAAAATTGCCATTATTACAGACTTTTACTCCCATTAAGAAGCTTTTATTTCGACCAATTTCAGGCATTAAAGTGACTGTAAAAACACTTGTTTTTGTTCCCAAAGTGATAATTTACATGGAATAGTCATTTGCAGTCAAAAAATTAAACATTAAAACATTTCCATTTCTGACCATCTGGAGAAATTTCGACAGGTCACGGGTCATCCTTTTTCATCAGAAAATTGATTTTCTGGACTGTAGAAAAATTGATTCAAAATGTCATTTGGATTGTGCCTCATGTTGAATAACTACTTTTTGAAACCTCAATGTGACCAAAATTGCCATTATTGCAGACTTTTTCTCCTATTCAGAAGCTTCTATTTCGACTAATTTCAGGCATTAAAGTGAGTCTAAACACACTTATTTTTGTTCCAAAAGTGATAATTTACATGGAATAGTCAATTGCAGTCAAAAAACTAAACATTAAAAAATTTCCATTTCTGACCATCTGGAGAAATTTCGACAGGTCACGGGTCATCGTTTTTCATCAGAAAATTGATTTTTTGGACTGTAGAAAAATTGATTCAAAATGTCATTTATAATGTGCCTCATGTTGAATAACTACTTTTTAAAGCCTCAATGTGACCAAAATTGCCATTATTACAGACTTTTTCTCCTATTCAGAAGCTTCTATTTCGACCAATTTCAGTCATTAAAGTGAGTCTAAACACACTTATTTGTGTTCCAAAAGTGATAATTTACATGGAATAGTCATTTGCAGTCAAAAAATTAAACAATAAAAATTTCGATTTCTGACCATCTGGAGAAATTTCGACAGGTCACGGGTCATCGTTTTTCATCAGAAAATTGATTTTTTGGACTGTAAAAAAATTGATTTAAAATGTCATTTGGATTGTGCCTCATGTTGAATAACTACTTTTTGAAACCTCAATGTGACCAAAAGTGCCATTATTGCAGACTTTTTCTCCTATTCAGAAGCTTCTATTTCGAACAATTTCAGGCATTAAAGTGACTCTAAACACACTTATTTTAGTTCCAAAAGTGATAATTTACATGGAATAGTCATTTGCAGTCAAAAAATTAAACATTAAAACATTTCCATTTCTGACCATCTGGAGAAATTTCGACAGGTCACGGGTCATCCTTTTTCATCAGAAAATTGATTTTCTGGACTGTAGAAAATTGATTCAAAATGTCATTTGGAATGTGCCTCATGTTGAATAACTACTTTTTGAAGCCTTAGGTGACCAAAATTGCCATATTTACGGACATTTTCTCCTACTCAGAAGCTTCTTTTTCGACCAATTTCAGGCATTAAACTGACTCTAAACACACTTGTTTTTGTTCCAAAAGTGATAATTTACATAGAATAGTCATTTGCAGTCAAAAAATTAAACAATAAAAATTTCGATTTCTGACCATCTGGAGAAATTTCGACAGGTCACGGGTCATCGTTTTTCATCAGAAAATTGTTTTTTTGGACTGTAGAAAAATTGATTCAAAATGTCATTTGGAATGTGCCTCATGTTGAATAACTACTTTTTAAAGCCTCAATGTGACCAAAATTGCCATTATTACAGACTTTTTCTCCTATTCAGAAGCTTCTATTTCGACCAATTTCAGGCATTAACGTGACTCTAAAAACACTTGTTTTTGTTCCAAAAGTGATAATTTACATGGAATAGTCATTTGCAGTCAAAAAATTAAACATTAAAACATTTCCATTTCTGACCATCTGGAGAAATTTCGACAGGTCACGGGTCATCCTTTTTCATCAGAAAATAGATTTCCTGGACTGTAGAAAAATTGATTCAAAATGTCATTTGGAATGTGCCTCATGTTGAATAACTACTTTTTGAAGCCTCAATGTGACCAAAATTGCCATTTTTATAGACATTTTCTCCTACTCAGAAGCTTCTTTTTCGACAAATTTCAGGCATTAAACTGACTCTAAACACACTTGTTTTTGTTCCAAAAGTGATAATTTACATGGAATAGTCATTTGCAGTCAAAAAATTAAACAATAAAAATTTCGATTTCTGACCATCTGGAGAAATTTCGACAGGTCACGGGTCATCGTTTTTCATCAGAAAATTGATTTTTTGGACTGTAGAAAAATTGATTCAAAATGTCATTTGGAATGTGCCTCATGTTGAATAACTACTTTTTAAAGCCTCAATGTGACCAAAATTGCCATTATTACAGACTTTTTCTCCTATTCAGAAGCTTTTATTTCGACCAATTTCAGGCATTAACATGACTCTAAAAACACTTGTTTTTGTTCCAAAAGTGATAATTTACATGGAATAGTCATTTGCAGTCAAAAAATTAAACATTAAAACATTTCCATTGCTGACCATCTGGAGAAATTTCGACAGGTCACGGGTCATCCTTTTTCATCAGAAAATTGATTTTCTGGACTGTAGAAAAATTGATTCAAAATGTCATTTGGAATGTGCCTCATGTTGAATAACTACTTTTTGAAGCCTCAATGTGACCAAAATTGCCATTTTTACGGACATTTTCTCCTACTCAGAAGCTTCTTTTTCGACTAATTTCAGGCATTAAAGTGAGTCTAAACACACTTGTTTTTGTTCCAAAAGTGATAATGTACATGGAATAGTCAATTGCAGTCAAAAAATTAAACAATAAAAATTTCGATTTCTGACCATCTGGAGAAATTTCGACAGGTCACGGGTCATCGTTTTTCATCAGAAAATTGATTTTTTGGACTGTAAAAAAATTGATTTAAAATGTCATTTGGATTGTGCCTCATGTTGAATAACTACTTTTTGAAACCTCAATGTGACCAAAAGTGCCATTATTGCAGACTTTTTCTCCTATTCAGAAGCTTCTATTTCGAACAATTTCAGGCATTAAAGTGACTCTAAACACACTTATTTTAGTTCCAAAAGTGATAATTTACATGGAATAGTCATTTGCAGTCAAAAAATTAAACATTAAAACATTTCCATTTCTGACCATCTGGAGAAATTTCGACAGGTCACGGGTCATCCTTTTTCATCAGAAAATTGATTTTCTGGACTGTAGAAAAATTGATTCAAAATGTCATTTGGAATGTGCCTCATGTTGAATAACTACTTTTTGAAGCCTCAAGGTGACCAAAATTGTCATCTTTACGGACATTTTCTCCTACTCAGAAGCTTCTTTTTCGACCAATTTCAGGCATTAAACTGACTCTAAACACACTTGTTTTTGTTCCAAAAGTGATAATTTACATGGAATTGTCATTTGCAGTCAAAAAATTAAACAATAAAAATTTCGATTTCTGACCATCTGGAGAAATTTCGACAGGTCACGGGTCATCGTTTTTCATCAGAAAATTGATTTTTTGGACTGTAGAAAAATTTATTCAAAATGTCATTTTGAATGTGCCTCATGTTGAATAACTACTTTTTAAAGCCTCAATGTGACCAAAATTGCCATTATTACAGACTTTTTCTCCTATTCAGAAGCTTCTATTTCGACCAATTTCAGGCATAACGTGACTCTAAAAACACTTGTTTTTGTTCCAAAAGTGATAATTTACATGGAATAGTCATTTGCAGTCAAAAAATTAAACAATACAAATTTCGATTTCTGACCATCTGGAGAAATTTCGACAGGTCACGGGTCATCGTTTTTCATCAGAAAATTGATTTTTTGGACTGTAGAAAAATTGATTCAAAATGTAATTTGGAATGTGCCTCATGTTGAATAACTACTTTTTAAAGCCTCAATGTGACCAAAATTGCCATTATTACAGACTTTTTCTCCTATTCAGAAGCTTCTATTTCGACCAATTTCAGGCATTAACGTGACTCTAAAAACACTTGTTTTTGTTCCAAAAGTGATAATTTACATGGAATAGTCATTTGCAGTCAAAAAATTAAACATTAAAACATTTCCATTTCTGACCATCTGGAGAAATTTCGACAGGTCACGGGTCATCCTTTTTCATCAGAAAATTGATTTTCTGGACTGTAGAAAAATTGATTAAAAATGTCATTTGAAATGTGCCTCATGTTGAATAACTACTTTTTAAATCCTCTGTGTGACCAAAATTGCCATTATTACAGACTTTTACTCCCATTAAGAAGCTTCTATTTCGACCAATTTCAGGCATTAAAGTGACTCTAAAAACACTTGTTTTTGTTCCAAAAGTGATAATTTACATGGAATAGTCATTTTAAGTCCAAAAATTAAACATTGAAAAATGTCAATTTCTGACCATCTGGAGAAATTTCGACAGGTCACGGGTCATCCTTTTTCATCAGAAAATAGATTTTTTGGACTGTAGAAAAATTGATTAAAAATGTCATTTGAAATGTGCCTCATGTTGAATAACTACTTTTTAAATCCTCTGTGTGACCAAAATTGCCATTATTACAGACTTTTACTCCCATTAAGAAGCTTCTATTTCGACCAATTTCAGGCATTAAAGTGACTGTAAAAACACTTGTTTTTGTTCCAAAAGTGATAATTTACATGGAATAGTCATTTGCAGTCAAAAAATTAAACATTAAAACATTTCCATTTCTGACCATCTGGAGAAATTTCGACAGGTCACGGGTCATCCTTTTTCATCAGAAAATTGATTTTCTGGACTGTAGAAAAATTGTTTCAAAATGTCATTTGGATTGTGCCTCATGTTGAATAACTACTTTTTGAAACCTCAATGTGACCAAAATTGCCATTATTGCAGACTTTTTCTCCTATTCAGAAGCTTCTATTTCGACTAATTTCAGGCATTAAAGTGAGTCTAAACACACTTATTTTTGTTCCAAAAGTGATAATTTACATGGAATAGTCAATTGCAGTCAAAAAATTAAACATTACAAAATTTCCATTTCTGACCATCTGGAGAAATTTCGACAGGTCACGGGTCATCGTTTTTCATCAGAAAATTGATTTTTTGGACTGTAGAAAAATTGATTCAAAATGTCATTTGGAATGTGCCTCATGTTGAATAACTACTTTTTAAAGCCTCAATGTGACCAAAAGTGCCATTATTGCAGACTTTTTCTCCTATTCAGAAGCTTCTATTTCGAACAATTTCAGGCATTAAAGTGACTCTAAACACACTTATTTTAGTTCCAAAAGTGATAATTTACATGGAATAGTCATTTGCAGTCAAAAAATTAAACATTAAAACATTTCTATTTCTGACCATCTGGAGAAATTTCGACAGGTCACGGGTCATCCTTTTTCATCAGAAAATTGATTTTCTGGACTGTAGAAAATTGATTCAAAATGTCATTTGGAATGTGCCTCATGTTGAATACCTACTTTTTGAAGCCTCAAGGTGACCAAAATTGCCATTTTTACGGACATTTTCTCCTACTCAGAAGCTTCTTTTTCAACCAATTTCAGGCATTAAACTGACTCTAAACACACTTGTTTTTGTTCCAAAAGTGATAATTTACATAGAATAGTCATTTGCAGTCAAAAAATTAAACAATAAAAATTTCGATTTCTGACCATCTGGAGAAATTTCGACAGGTCACGGGTCATCGTTTTTCATCAGAAAATTGATTTTTTGGACTGTAGAAAAATTGATTCAAAATGTCATTTGGAATGTGCCTCATGTTGAATAACTACTTTTTAAAGCCTCAATGTGACCAAAATTGCCATTATTACAGACTTTTTCTCCTATTCAGAAGCTTCTATTTCGACCAATTTCAGGCATTAACGTGACTCTAAAAACACTTGTTTTTGTTCCAAAAGTGATAATTTACATGGAATAGTCATTTGCAGTCAAAAAATTAAACATTAAAACATTTCCATTTCTGACCATCTGGAGAAATTTCGACAGGTCACGGGTCATCCTTTTTCATCAGAAAATTGATTTTTTGGACTGTAGAAAAATTGATTCAAAATGTCATTTGGAATGTGCCTCATGTTGAATAACTACTTTTTAAAGCCTCAATGTGACCAAAATTGCCATTATTACAGACTTTTTCTCCTATTCAGAAGCTTTTATTTCGACCAATTTCAGGCATTAACGTGACTCTAAAAACACTTGTTTTTGTTCCAAAAGTGATAATTTACATGGAATAGTCATTTGCAGTCAAAAAATTAAACATTAAAACATTTCCATTGCTGACCATCTGGAGAAATTTCGACAGGTCACGGGTCATCCTTTTTCATCAGAAAATTGATTTTCTGGACTGTAGAAAAATTGATTCAAAATGTCATTTGGAATGTGCCTCATGTTGAATAACTACTTTTTGAAGCCTCAATGTGACCAAAATTGCCATTTTTACGGACATTTTCTCCTACTCAGAAGCTTCTTTTTCGACTAATTTCAGGCATTAAAGTGAGTCTAAACACACTTGTTTTTGTTCCAAAAGTGATAATTTACATGGAATAGTCAATTGCAGTCAAAAAATTAAACAATAAAAATTTCGATTTCTGACCATCTGGAGAAATTTCGACAGGTCACGGGTCATCGTTTTTCATCAGAAAATTGATTTTTTGGACTGTAAAAAAATTGATTTAAAATGTCATTTGGATTGTGCCTCATGTTGAATAACTACTTTTTGAAACCTCAATGTGACCAAAAGTGCCATTATTGCAGACTTTTTCTCCTATTCAGAAGCTTCTATTTCGAACAATTTCAGGCATTAAAGTTACTCTAAACACACTTATTTTAGTTCCAAAAGTGATAATTTACATGGAATAGTCATTTGCAGTCAAAAAATTAAACATTAAAACATTTCCATTTCTGACAATCTGGAGAAATTTCGACAGGTCACGGGTCATCCTTTTTCATCAGAAAATTGATTTTCTGGACTGTAGAAAAATTGATTCAAAATGTCATTTGGAATGTGCCTCATGTTGAATAACTACTTTTTGAAGCCTCAAGGTGACCAAAATTGTCATTTTTACGGACATTTTCTCCTACTCAGAAGCTTCTTTTTCGACCAATTTCAGGCATTAAACTGACTCTAAACACACTTGTTTTTGTTCCAAAAGTGATAATTTACATGGAATAGTCATTTGCAGTCAAAAAATTAAACAATAAAAATTTTGATTTCTGACCATCTGCAGAAATTTCGACAGGTCACGGGTCATCGTTTTTCATCAGAAAATTGATTTTTTGGACTGTAGAAAAATTGATTCAAAATGTCATTTTGAATGTGCCTCATGTTGAATAACTACTTTTTAAAGCCTCAATGTGACCAAAATTGCCATTATTACAGACTTTTTCTCCTATTCAGAAGCTTCTATTTCGACCAATTTCAGGCATTAACGTGACTCTAAAAACACTTGTTTTTGTTCCAAAAGTGATAATTTACATGGAATAGTCATTTGCAGTCAAAAAATTAAACAATACAAATTTCGATTTCTGACCATCTGGAGAAATTTCGACAGGTCACGGATCATCGTTTTTCATCAGAAAATTGATTTTTTGGACTGTAGAAAAATTGATTCAAAATGTAATTTGGAATGTGCCTCATGTTGAATAACTACTTTTTAAAGCCTCAATGTGACCAAAATTGCCATTATTACAGACTTTTTCTCCTATTCAGAAGCTTCTATTTTGACCAATTTCAGGCATTAACGTGACTCTAAAAACACTTGTTTTTGTTCCAAAAGTGATAATTTACATGGAATAGTCATTTGCAGTCAAAAAATTAAACATTAAAACTTTTCCATTTCTGACCATCTGGAGAAATTTCGACAGGTCACGGGTCATCCTTTTTCATCAGAAAATTGATTTTCTGGACTGTAGAAAAATTGATTAAAAATGTCATTTGAAATGTGCCTCATGTTGAATAACTACTTTTTAAATCCTCTGTGTGACCAAAATTGCCATTATTACAGACTTTTACTCCCATTAAGAAGCTTCTATTTCGACCAATTTCAGGCATTAAAGTGACTCTAAAAACACTTGTTTTTGTTCCAAAAGTGATAATTTACATGGAATAGTCATTTTAAGTCCAAAAATTAAACATTGAAAAATGTCAATTTCTGACCATCTGGAGAAATTTCGACAGGTCACGGGTCATCCTTTTTCATCAGAAAATAGATTTTTTGGACTGTAGAAAAATTGATTAAAAATGTCATTTGAAATGTGCCTCATGTTGAATAACTACTTTTTAAATCCTCTGTGTGACCAAAATTGCCATTATTACAGACTTTTACTCCCATTAAGAAGCTTCTATTTCGACCAATTTCAGGCATTAAAGTGACTGTAAAAACACTTGTTTTTGTTCCAAAAGTGATAATTTACATGGAATAGTCATTTGCAGTCAAAAAATTAAACATTAAAACATTTCCATTTCTGACCATCTGGAGAAATTTCGACAGGTCACGGGTCATCCTTTTTCATCAGAAAATTGATTTTCTGGACTGTAGAAAATTGATTCAAAATGTCATTTGGAATGTGCCTCATGTTGAATACCTACTTTTTGAAGCCTCAGGTGACCAAAATTGCCATTTTTACGGACATTTTCTCCTACTCAGAAGCTTCTTTTTCAACCAATTTCAGGCATTAAACTGACTCTAAACACACTTGTTTTTGTTCCAAAAGTGATAATTTACATAGAATAGTCATTTGCAGTCAAAAAATTAAACAATAAAAATTTCGATTTCTGACCATCTGGAGAAATTTCGACAGGTCACGGGTCATCGTTTTTCATCAGAAAATTGATTTTTTGGACTGTAGAAAAATTGATTCAAAATGTCATTTTGAATGTGCCTCATGTTGAATAACTACTTTTTAAAGCCTCAATGTGACCAAAATTGCCATTATTACAGACTTTTTCTCCTATTCAGAAGCTTCTATTTCGACCAATTTCAGGCATTAACGTGACTCTAAAAACACTTGTTTTTGTTCCAAAAGTGATAATTTACATGGAATAGTCATTTGCAGTCAAAAAATTAAACATTAAAACATTTCCATTTCTGACCATCTGGAGAAATTTCGACAGGTCACGGGTCATCCTTTTTCATCAGAAAATTGATTTTTTGGACTGTAGAAAAATTGATTCAAAATGTCATTTGGAATGTGCCTCATGTTGAATAACTACTTTTTAAAGCCTCAATGTGACCAAAATTGCCATTATTACAGACTTTTTCTCCTATTCAGAAGCTTTTATTTCGACCAATTTCAGGCATTAACGTGACTCTAAAAACACTTGTTTTTGTTCCAAAAGTGATAGTTTACATGGAATAGTCATTTGCAGTCAAAAAATTAAACATTAAAACATTTCCATTGCTGACCATCTGGAGAAATTTCGACAGGTCACGGGTCATCCTTTTTCATCAGAAAATTGATTTTCTGGACTGTAGAAAAATTGATTCAAAATGTCATTTGGAATGTGCCTCATGTTGAATAACTACTTTTTGAAGCCTCAAGGTGACCAAAATTGCCATTTTTACGGACATTTTCTCCTACTCAGAAGCTTCTTTTTCGACCAATTTCAGGCATTAAACTGACTCTAAACACACTTGTTTTTGTTCCAAAAGTGATAATTTACATGGAATAGTCATTTGCAGTCAAAAAATTAAACAATACAAATTTCGATTTCTGACCATCTGGAGAAATTTCGACAGGTCACGGGTCATCGTTTTTCATCAGAAAATTGATTTTTTGGACTGTAGAAAAATTGATTCAAAATGTCATTTGGATTGTGCCTCATGTTGAATAACTACTTTTTGAAACCTCAATGTGACCAAAAGTGCCATTATTGCAGACTTTTTCTCCTATTCAGAAGCTTCTATTTCGAACAATTTCAGGCATTAAAGTGACTCTAAACACACTTATTTTAGTTCCAAAAGTGATAATTTACATGGAATAGTCATTTGCAGTCAAAAAATTAAACATTAAAACATTTCCATTTCTGACCATCTGGAGAAATTTCGACAGGTCACGGGTCATCCTTTTTCATCAGAAAATTGATTTTCTGGACTGTAGAAAAATTGATTCAAAATGTCATTTGGAATGTGCCTCATGTTGAATAACTACTTTTTGAAGCCTCAAGGTGACCAAAATTGTCATCTTTACGGACATTTTCTCCTACTCAGAAGCTTCTTTTTCGACCAATTTCAGGCATTAAACTGACTCTAAACACACTTGTTTTTGTTCCAAAAGTGATAATTTACATGGAATTGTCATTTGCAGTCAAAAAATTAAACAATAAAAATTTCGATTTCTGACCATCTGGAGAAATTTCGACAGGTCACGGGTCATCGTTTTTCATCAGAAAATTGATTTTTTGGACTGTAGAAAAATTTATTCAAAATGTCATTTTGAATGTGCCTCATGTTGAATAACTACTTTTTAAAGCCTCAATGTGACCAAAATTGCCATTATTACAGACTTTTTCTCCTATTCAGAAGCTTCTATTTTGACCAATTTCAGGCATAACGTGACTCTAAAAACACTTGTTTTTGTTCCAAAAGTGATAATTTACATGGAATAGTCATTTGCAGTCAAAAAATTAAACAATACAAATTTCGATTTCTGACCATCTGGAGAAATTTCGACAGGTCACGGGTCATCGTTTTTCATCAGAAAATTGATTTTTTGGACTGTAGAAAAATTGATTCAAAATGTAATTTGGAATGTGCCTCATGTTGAATAACTACTTTTTAAAGCCTCAATGTGACCAAAATTGCCATTATTACAGACTTTTTCTCCTATTCAGAAGCTTCTATTTCGACCAATTTCAGGCATTAACGTGACTCTAAAAACACTTGTTTTTGTTCCAAAAGTGATAATTTACATGGAATAGTCATTTGCAGTCAAAAAATTAAACATTAAAACATTTCCATTTCTGACCATCTGGAGAAATTTCGACAGGTCACGGGTCATCCTTTTTCATCAGAAAATTGATTTTCTGGACTGTAGAAAAATTGATTAAAAATGTCATTTGAAATGTGCCTCATGTTGAATAACTACTTTTTAAATCCTCTGTGTGACCAAAATTGCCATTATTACAGACTTTTACTCCCATTAAGAAGCTTCTATTTCGACCAATTTCAGGCATTAAAGTGACTCTAAAAACACTTGTTTTTGTTCCAAAAGTGATAATTTACATGGAATAGTCATTTTAAGTCCAAAAATTAAACATTGAAAAATGTCAATTTCTGACCATCTGGAGAAATTTCGACAGGTCACGGGTCATCCTTTTTCATCAGAAAATAGATTTTTTGGACTGTAGAAAAATTGATTAAAAATGTCATTTGAAATGTGCCTCATGTTGAATAACTACTTTTTAAATCCTCTGTGTGACCAAAATTGCCATTATTACAGACTTTTACTCCCATTAAGAAGCTTCTATTTCGACCAATTTCAGGCATTAAAGTGACTGTAAAAACACTTGTTTTTGTTCCAAAAGTGATAATTTACATGGAATAGTCATTTGCAGTCAAAAAATTAAACATTAAAACATTTCCATTTCTGACCATCTGGAGAAATTTCGACAGGTCACGGGTCATCCTTTTTCATCAGAAAATTGATTTTCTGGACTGTAGAAAAATTGTTTCAAAATGTCATTTGGATTGTGCCTCATGTTGAATAACTACTTTTTGAAACCTCAATGTGACCAAAATTGCCATTATTGCAGACTTTTTCTCCTATTCAGAAGCTTCTATTTCGACTAATTTCAGGCATTAAAGTGAGTCTAAACACACTTATTTTTGTTCCAAAAGTGATAATTTACATGGAATAGTCAATTGCAGTCAAAAAATTAAACATTACAAAATTTCCATTTCTGACCATCTGGAGAAATTTCGACAGGTCACGGGTCATCGTTTTTCATCAGAAAATTGATTTTTTGGACTGTAGAAAAATTGATTCAAAATGTCATTTGGAATGTGCCTCATGTTGAATAACTACTTTTTAAAGCCTCAATGTGACCAAAAGTGCCATTATTGCAGACTTTTTCTCCTATTCAGAAGCTTCTATTTCGAACAATTTCAGGCATTAAAGTGACTCTAAACACACTTATTTTAGTTCCAAAAGTGATAATTTACATGGAATAGTCATTTGCAGTCAAAAAATTAAACATTAAAACATTTCTATTTCTGACCATCTGGAGAAATTTCGACAGGTCACGGGTCATCCTTTTTCATCAGAAAATTGATTTTCTGGACTGTAGAAAATTGATTCAAAATGTCATTTGGAATGTGCCTCATGTTGAATACCTACTTTTTGAAGCCTCAAGGTGACCAAAATTGCCATTTTTACGGACATTTTCTCCTACTCAGAAGCTTCTTTTTCAACCAATTTCAGGCATTAAACTGACTCTAAACACACTTGTTTTTGTTCCAAAAGTGATAATTTACATAGAATAGTCATTTGCAGTCAAAAAATTAAACAATAAAAATTTCGATTTCTGACCATCTGGAGAAATTTCGACAGGTCACGGGTCATCGTTTTTCATCAGAAAATTGATTTTTTGGACTGTAGAAAAATTGATTCAAAATGTCATTTGGAATGTGCCTCATGTTGAATAACTACTTTTTAAAGCCTCAATGTGACCAAAATTGCCATTATTACAGACTTTTTCTCCTATTCAGAAGCTTCTATTTCGACCAATTTCAGGCATTAACGTGACTCTAAAAACACTTGTTTTTGTTCCAAAAGTGATAATTTACATGGAATAGTCATTTGCAGTCAAAAAATTAAACATTAAAACATTTCCATTTCTGACCATCTGGAGAAATTTCGACAGGTCACGGGTCATCCTTTTTCATCAGAAAATTGATTTTTTGGACTGTAGAAAAATTGATTCAAAATGTCATTTGGAATGTGCCTCATGTTGAATAACTACTTTTTAAAGCCTCAATGTGACCAAAATTGCCATTATTACAGACTTTTTCTCCTATTCAGAAGCTTTTATTTCGACCAATTTCAGGCATTAACGTGACTCTAAAAACACTTGTTTTTGTTCCAAAAGTGATAATTTACATGGAATAGTCATTTGCAGTCAAAAAATTAAACATTAAAACATTTCCATTGCTGACCATCTGGAGAAATTTCGACAGGTCACGGGTCATCCTTTTTCATCAGAAAATTGATTTTCTGGACTGTAGAAAAATTGATTCAAAATGTCATTTGGAATGTGCCTCATGTTGAATAACTACTTTTTGAAGCCTCAATGTGACCAAAATTGCCATTTTTACGGACATTTTCTCCTACTCAGAAGCTTCTTTTTCGACTAATTTCAGGCATTAAAGTGAGTCTAAACACACTTGTTTTTGTTCCAAAAGTGATAATTTACATGGAATAGTCAATTGCAGTCAAAAAATTAAACAATAAAAATTTCGATTTCTGACCATCTGGAGAAATTTCGACAGGTCACGGGTCATCGTTTTTCATCAGAAAATTGATTTTTTGGACTGTAAAAAAATTGATTTAAAATGTCATTTGGATTGTGCCTCATGTTGAATAACTACTTTTTGAAACCTCAATGTGACCAAAAGTGCCATTATTGCAGACTTTTTCTCCTATTCAGAAGCTTCTATTTCGAACAATTTCAGGCATTAAAGTTACTCTAAACACACTTATTTTAGTTCCAAAAGTGATAATTTACATGGAATAGTCATTTGCAGTCAAAAAATTAAACATTAAAACATTTCCATTTCTGACAATCTGGAGAAATTTCGACAGGTCACGGGTCATCCTTTTTCATCAGAAAATTGATTTTCTGGACTGTAGAAAAATTGATTCAAAATGTGATTTGGAATGTGCCTCATGTTGAATAACTACTTTTTGAAGCCTCAAGGTGACCAAAATTGTCATTTTTACGGACATTTTCTCCTACTCAGAAGCTTCTTTTTCGACCAATTTCAGGCATTAAACTGACTCTAAACACACTTGTTTTTGTTCCAAAAGTGATAATTTACATGGAATAGTCATTTGCAGTCAAAAAATTAAACAATAAAAATTTCGATTTCTGACCATCTGCAGAAATTTCGACAGGTCACGGGTCATCGTTTTTCATCAGAAAATTGATTTTTTGGACTGTAGAAAAATTGATTCAAAATGTCATTTTGAATGTGCCTCATGTTGAATAACTACTTTTTAAAGCCTCAATGTGACCAAAATTGCCATTATTACAGACTTTTTCTCCTATTCAGAAGCTTCTATTTCGACCAATTTCAGGCATTAACGTGACTCTAAAAACACTTGTTTTTGTTCCAAAAGTGATAATTTACATGGAATAGTCATTTGCAGTCAAAAAATTAAACAATACAAATTTCGATTTCTGACCATCTGGAGAAATTTCGACAGGTCACGGATCATCGTTTTTCATCAGAAAATTGATTTTTTGGACTGTAGAAAAATTGATTCAAAATGTAATTTGGAATGTGCCTCATGTTGAATAACTACTTTTTAAAGCCTCAATGTGACCAAAATTGCCATTATTACAGACTTTTTCTCCTATTCAGAAGCTTCTATTTTGACCAATTTCAGGCATTAACGTGACTCTAAAAACACTTGTTTTTGTTCCAAAAGTGATAATTTACATGGAATAGTCATTTGCAGTCAAAAAATTAAACATTAAAACGTTTCCATTTCTGACCATCTGGAGAAATTTCGACAGGTCACGGGTCATCCTTTTTCATCAGAAAATTGATTTTCTGGACTGTAGAAAAATTGATTCAAAATGTCATTTGGAATGTGCCTCATGTTGAATAACTACTTTTTAAAGCCTCAATGTGACCAAAATTGCCATTATTACAGACTTTTTCTCCTATTCAGAAGCTTTTATTTCGACCAATTTCAGGCATTAACGTGACTCTAAAAACACTTGTTTTTGTTCCAAAAGTGATAGTTTACATGGAATAGTCATTTGCAGTCAAAAAATTAAACATTAAAACATTTCCATTGCTGACCATCTGGAGAAATTTCGACAGGTCACGGGTCATCCTTTTTCATCAGAAAATTGATTTTCTGGACTGTAGAAAAATTGATTCAAAATGTCATTTGGAATGTGCCTCATGTTGAATAACTACTTTTTGAAGCCTCAAGGTGACCAAAATTGCCATTTTTACGGACATTTTCTCCTACTCAGAAGCTTCTTTTTCGACCAATTTCAGGCATTAAACTGACTCTAAACACACTTGTTTTTGTTCCAAAAGTGATAATTTACATGGAATAGTCATTTGCAGTCAAAAAACTAAACATTAAAAAATTTCCATTTCTGACCATCTGGAGAAATTTCGACAGGTCACGGGTCATCGTTTTTCATCAGAAAATTGATTTTTTGGACTGTAGAAAAATTGATTCAAAATGTCATTTGGAATGTGCCTCATGTTGAATAACTACTTTTTGAAGCCTCAAGGTGACCAAAATTGCCATTTTTACGGACATTTTCTCCTACTCAGAAGCTTCTTTTTCGACCAATTTCAGGCATTAAACTGACTCTAAACACACTTGTTTTTGTTCCAAAAGTGATAATTTACATGGAATAGTCATTTGCAGTCAAAAAATTAAACAATAAAAATTTCGATTTCTGACCATCTGGAGAAATTTCGACAGGTCACGGGTCATCGTTTTTCATCAGAAAATTGATTTTTTGGACTGTAGAAAAATTGATTCAAAATGTCATTTGGATTGTGCCTCATGTTGAATAACTACTTTTTGAAACCTCAATGTGACCAAAATTGCCATTATTGCAGACTTTTTCTCCTATTCAGAAGCTTCTATTTCGACTAATTTCAGGCATTAAAGTGAGTCTAAACACACTTGTTTTTGTTCCAAAAGTGATAATTTACATGGAATAGTCAATTGCAGTCAAAAAACTAAACATTAAAAAATTTCCATTTCTGACCATCTGGAGAAATTTCGACAGGTCACGGGTCATCGTTTTTCATCAGAAAATTGATTTTTTGGACTGTAGAAAAATTGATTCAAAATGTCATTTGGAATGTGCCTCATGTTGAATAACTACTTTTTAAAGCCTCAATGTGACCAAAATTGCCATTATTACAGACTTTTTCTCCTATTCAGAAGCTTTTATTTCGACCAATTTCAGGCATTAATGTGACTCTAAAAACACTTGTTTTTTTTCCAAAAGTGATAATTTACATGGAATAGTCATTTGCAGTCAAAAAATTAAACATTAAAACATTTCCATTGCTGACCATCTGGAGAAATTTCGACAAGTCACGGGTCATCCTTTTTCATCAGAAAATTGATTTTCTGGACTGTAGAAAAATTGATTCAAAATGTCATTTGGAATGTGCCTCATGTTGAATAACTACTTTTTGAAGCCTCAATGTGACCAAAATTGCCATTTTTACGGACATTTTCTCCTACTCAGAAGCTTCTTTTTCGACTAATTTCAGGCATTAAAGTGAGTCTAAACACACTTGTTTTTGTTCCAAAAGTGATAATTTACATGGAATAGTCAATTGCAGTCAAAAAATTAAACAATAAAAATTTCGATTTCTGACCATCTGGAGAAATTTCGACAGGTCACGGGTCATCGTTTTTCATCAGAAAATTGATTTTTTGGACTGTAAAAAAATTGATTTAAAATGTCATTTGGATTGTGCTTCATGTTGAATAACTACTTTTTGAAACCTCAATGTGACCAAAAGTGCCATTATTGCAGACTTTTTCTCCTATTCAGAAGCTTCTAATCCGAACAATTTCAGGCATTAAAGTGACTCTAAACACACTTATTTTAGTTCCAAAAGTGATTATTTACATGGAATAGTCATTTGCAGTCAAAAAATTAAACATTAAAACATTTCCATTTCTGACCATCTGGAGAAATTTCGACAGGTCACGGGTCATCCTTTTTCATCAGAAAATTGATTTTCTGGACTGTAGAAAAATTGATTCAAAATGTCATTTGGAATGTGCCTCATGTTGAATAACTACTTTTTGAAGCCTCAATGTGACCAAAATTGCCATTTTTACGGACATTTTCTCCTACTCAGAAGCTTCTTTTTCGACCAATTTCAGGCATTAAACTGACTCTAAACACACTTGTTTTTGTTCCAAAAGTGATAATTTACATGGAATAGTCATTTGCAGTCAAAAAATTAAACAATAAAAATTTCGATTTCTGACCATCTGGAGAAATTTCGACAGGTCACGGGTCATCGTTTTTCATCAGAAAATTGATTTTTTGGACTGTAGAAAAATTGATTCAAAATGTCATTTGGAATGTGCCTCATGTTGAATAACTACTTTTTAAAGCCTCAATGTGACCAAAATTGCCATGATTACAGACTTTTTCTCCTATTCAGAAGCTTTTATTTCGACCAATTTCAGGCATTAACGTGCCTCTAAAAACACTTGTTTTTGTTCCAAAAGTGATAATTTACATGGAATAGTCATTTGCAGTCAAAAAATTAAACATTAAAACATTTCCATTGCTGACCATCTGGAGAAATTTCGACAGGTCACGGGTCATCCTTTTTCATCAGAAAATTGATTTTCTGGACTGTAGAAAAATTGATTCAAAATGTCATTTGGAATGTGCCTCATGTTGAATAACTACTTTTTGAAGCCTCAATGTGACCAAAATTGCCATTTTTACGGACATTTTCTCCTACTCAGAAGCTTCTTTTTCGACTAATTTCAGGCATTAAAGTGAGTCTAAACACACTTGTTTTTGTTCCAAAAGTGATAATTTACATGGAATAGTCAATTGCAGTCAAAAAATTAAACAATAAAAATTTCGATTTCTGACCATCTGGAGAAATTTCGACAGGTCACGGGTCATCGTTTTTCATCAGAAAATTGATTTTTTGGACTGTAGAAAAATTGATATAAAATGTCATTTGGATTGTGCCTCATGTTGAATAACTACTTTTTGAAGCCTCAATGTGACCAAAATTGCCATTATTACAGACTTTTTCTCCTATTCAGAAGCTTCTATTTCGACCAATTTCAGGCATTAACGTGACTCTAAAAACACTTGTTTTTGTTCCAAAAGTGATAATTTACATGGAATAGTCATTTGCAGTCAAAAAATTAAACATTAAAACATTTCCATTTCTGACCATCTGGAGAAATTTCGACAGGTCACGGGTCATCCTTTTTCATCAGAAAATTGATTTTCTGGACTGTAGAAAAATTGATTCAAAATGTCATTTGGAATGTGCCTCATGTTGAATAACTACTTTTTGAAGCCTCAAGGTGACCAAAATTGTCATTTTTACGGACATTTTCTCCTACTCAGAAGCTTCTTTTTCGACCAATTTCAGGCATTAAACTGACTCTAAACACACTTGTTTTTGTTCCAAAAGTGATAATTTACATGGAATAGTCATTTGCAGTCAAAAAATTAAACAATAAAAATTTCGATTTCTGACCATCTGGAGAAATTTCGACAGGTCACGGGTCATCCTTTTTCATCAGAAAATTGATTTTCTGGACTGTAGAAAAATTGATTCAAAATGTCATTTGGAATGTGCCTCATGTTGAATAACTACTTTTTGAAGCCTCAATGTGACCAAAATTGCCATTTTTACGGACATTTTCTCCTACTCAGAAGCTTCTTTTTCGACTAATTTCAGGCATTAAAGTGAGTCTAAACACACTTGTTTTTGTTCCAAAAGTGATAATTTACATGGAATAGTCAATTGCAGTCAAAAAATTAAACAATAAAAATTTCGATTTCTGACCATCTGGAGAAATTTCGACAGGTCACGGGTCATCGTTTTTCATCAGAAAATTGATTTTTTGAACTGTAGAAAAATTGATATAAAATGTCATTTGGATTGTGCCTCATGTTGAATAACTACTTTTTGAAGCCTCAATGTGACCAAAATTGCCATTATTACAGACTTTTTCTCCTATTCAGAAGCTTCTATTTCGACCAATTTCAGGCATTAACGTGACTCTAAAAACACTTGTTTTTGTTCCAAAAGTGATAATTTACATGGAATAGTCATTTGCAGTCAAAAAATTAAACATTAAAACATTTCCATTTCTGACCATCTGGAGAAATTTCGACAGGTCACGGGTCATCCTTTTTCATCAGAAAATTGATTTTCTGGACTGTAGAAAAATTGATTCAAAATGTCATTTGGAATGTGCCTCATGTTGAATAACTACTTTTTGAAGCCTCAAGGTGACCAAAATTGTCATTTTTACGGACATTTTCTCCTACTCAGAAGCTTCTTTTTCGACCAATTTCAGGCATTAAACTGACTCTAAACACACTTGTTTTTGTTCCAAAAGTGATAATTTACATGGAATAGTCATTTGCAGTCAAAAAATTAAACAATAAAAATTTCGATTTCTGACCATCTGGAGAAATTTCGACAGGTCACGGGTCATCCTTTTTCATCAGAAAATTGATTTTTTGGACTGTAGAAAAATTGATTCAAAATGTCATTTTGAATGTGCCTCATGTTGAATAACTACTTTTTAAAGCCTGAATGTGACCAAAATTGCCATTATTACAGACTTTTTCTCCTATTCAGAAGCTTCTATTTCGACCAATTTCAGGCATTAACGTGACTCTAAAAACACTTGTTTTTGTTCCAAAAGTGAATAATTTACATGGAATAGTCATTTGCAGTCAAAAAATTAAACATGAAAACATTTCCATTTCTGACCATCTGGAGAAATTTCGACAGGTCACGGGTCATCCTTTTTCATCAGAAAATAGATTTTCTGGACTGTAGAAAAATTGATTCAAAATGTCATTTGGAATGTGCCTCATGTTGAATAACTACTTTTTGAAGCCTCAATGTGACCAAAATTGCCATTTTTACGGACATTTTCTCCTACTCAGAAGCTTCTTTTTCGACCAATTTCAGGCATTAAACTGACTCTAAACACACTTGTTTTTGTTCCAAAAGTGATAATTTACATGGAATAGTCATTTGCAGTCAAAAAATTAAACAATACAAATTTCGATTTCTGACCATCTGGAGAAATTTCGACAGGTCACGGGTCATCGTTTTTCATCAGAAAATTGATTTTTTGGACTGTAGAAAAATTGATTCAAAATGGTATTTGGATTGTGCCTCATGTTGAATAACTACTTTTTGAAACCTCAATGTGACCAAAATTGCCATTAATGCAGACTTTTTCTCCGATTCAGAAGCTTCTATTTCCACTAATTTCAGGCATTAAAGTGAGTCTAAACACACTTGTTTTTGTTCCAAAAGTGATAATTTACATGGAATAGTCAATTGCAGTCAAAAAATTAAACATTAAAAAATTTCCATTTCTGACCATCTGGAGAAATTTCGACAGGTCACGGGTCATCGTTTTTCATCAGAAAATTGATTTTTTGGACTGTAGAAAAATTGATTCAAAATGTAATTTGGAATGTGCCTCATGTTGAATAACTACTTTTTAAAGCCTCAATGTGACCAAAATTGCCATTATTACAGACTTTTTCTCCTATTCAGAAGCTTCTATTTCGACCAATTTCAGTCATTAAAGTGAGTCTAAACACACTTATTTTTGTTCCAAAAGTGATAATTTACATGGAATAGTCATTTGCAGTCAAAAAATTAAACAATAAAAATTTCGATTTCTGACCATCTGGAGAAATTTCGACAGGTCACGGGTCATCGTTTTTCATCAGAAAATTGATTTTTTGGACTGTAAAAAAATTGATTTAAAATGTCATTTGGATTGTGCCTCATGTTGAATAACTACTTTTTGAAACCTCAATGTGACCAAAATTGCCATTATTGCAGACTTTTTCTCCTATTCAGAAGCTTCTATTTCGAACAATTTCAGGCATTAACGTGACTCTAAACACACTTATTTTAGTTCCAAAAGTGATAATTTACATGGAATAGTCATTTGCAGTCAAAAAATTTAAACATTAAAAAATTTCCATTTCTGGCCATCTGGAGAAATTTTGACAGGTCATAGGTCATTGTTTTTCATCAGAAAATTGATTTTTAGGACTGTAGAAAAATTGATTCAAAATGTCATTTGGAATGTGCCTCATGTTGAATAACTACTTTTTAAAGCCTCAAGGTGACCAAAATTGCCATTATTACAGACTTTTTCTCCTATTCAGAAGCTTCTATTTCGACCAATTTCAGGCATTAAAGTGACTCTAAAAACACTTGTTTTTGTTCCAAAAGTGATAATTTACATGGAATAGTCATTTGCAGTCAAAAAATTAAACATTAAAACATTTCCATTTCTGACCATCTGGAGAAATTTCGACAGGTCACGGGTCATCCTTTTTCATCAGTAAATTGATTTTCTGGACTGTAGAAAAATTGATTCAAAATGTCATTTGGAATGTGCCTCATGTTGAATGACTACTTTTTGAAGCCTCAATGTGACCAAAATTGCCATTTTTACGGACATTTTCTCCTACTCAGAATCTTCTTTTTCGACCAATTTCAGGCATTAAACTGACTCTAAACACACTTGTTTTTGTTCCAAAAGTGATAATTTACATGGAATAGTCATTTGCAGTCAAAAAATTAAACAATACAAATTTCGATTTCTGACCATCTGGAGAAATTTCGACAGGTCACGGGTCATCGTTTTTGATCAGAAAATTGATTTTTTGGACTGTAGAAAAATTGATTCAAAATGTCATTTGGATTGTGCCTCATGTTGAATAACTACTTTTTGAAACCTCAATGTGACCAAAATTGCCATTATTGCAGACTTTTTCTCCTATTCAGAAGCTTCTATTTCCACTAATTCCAGGCATTAAAGTGAGTCTAAACACACTTGTTTTTGTTCCAAAAGTGATAATTTACATGGAATAGTCAATTGCAGTCAAAAAATTAAACATTAAAAAATTTCCATTTCTGACCATCTGGAGAAATTTCGACAGGTCACGGGTCATCGTTTTTCATCAGAAAATTGATTTTTTGGACTGTAGAAAAATTGATTCAAAATGTCATTTGGAATGTGCCTCATGTTGAATAACTACTTTTTAAAGCCTCAATGTGACCAAAATTGCCATTATTACAGACTTTTTCTCCTATTCAGAAGCTTCTATTTCGACCAATTTCAGTCATTAAAGTGAGTCTAAACACACTTATTTTTGTTCCAAAAGTGATAATTTACATGGAATAGTCATTTGCAGTCAAAAAATTAAACAATAAAAATTTCGATTTCTGAACATCTGGAGAAATTTCGACAGGTCACGGGTCATCGTTTTTCATCAGAAAATTGATTTTTTGGACTGTAAAAAAATTGATTTAAAATGTCATTTGGATTGTGCCTCATGTTGAATAACTACTTTTTGAAACCTCAATGTGACCAAAAGTGCCATTATTGCAGACTTTTTCTCCTATTCAGAAGCTTCTATTTCGAACAATTTCAGGCATTAAAGTGACTCTAAACACACTTATTTTAGTTCCACAAGTGATAATTTACATGGAATAGTCATTTGCAGTCAAAAAATTAAACATTAAAACATTTCCATTTCTGACCATCTGGAGAAATTTCGATAGGTCACGGGTCATCCTTTTTCATCAGAAAATTGATTTTCTGGACTGTAGAAAAATTGATTCAAAATATCATTTGGAATGTGCCTCATGTTGAATAACTACTTTTTGAAGCCTCAAGGTGACCAAAATTGCCATTTTTACGGACATTTTCTCCTACTCAGAAGCTTTTTTTCGACCAATTTCAGGCATTAAACTGACTCTAAACACACTTGTTTTTGTTCCAAAAGTGATAATTTACATGGAATAGTCATTTGCAGTCAAAAAATTAAACAATAAAAATTTCGATTTCTGACCATCTGGAGAAATTTCGTCAGGTCACGGGTCATCGTTTTTCATCAGAAAATTGATTTTTTGGACTGTAGAAAAATTGATTCAAAATGTCATTTGGAATGTGCCTCATGTTGAATAACTACTTTTTAAAGCCTCAATGTGACCAAAATTGCCATTATTACAGACTTTTTCTCCTATTCAGAAGCTTTTATTTCGACCAATTTCAGGCATTAACGTGACTCTAAAAACACTTGTTTTTGTTCCAAAAGTGATAATTTACATGGAATAGTCATTTGCAGTCAAAAAATTAAACATTAAAACATTTCCATTGCTGACCATCTGGAGAAATTTCGACAGTTCACGGGTCATCCTTTTTCATCAGAAAATTGATTTTCTGGACTGTAGAAAAATTGATTCAAAATGTCATTTGGAATGTGCCTCATGTTGAATAACTACTTTTTGAAGCCTCAATGTGACCAAAATTGCCATTTTTACGGACATTTTCTCCTACTCAGAAGCTTCTTTTTCGACTAATTTCAGGCATTAAAGTGAGTCTAAACACACTTGTTTTTGTTCCAAAAGTGATAATTTACATGGAATAGTCAATTGCAGTCAAAAAATTAAACAATAAAAATTTCGATTTCTGACCATCTGGAGAAATTTCGACAGGTCACGGGTCATCGTTTTTCATCAGAAAATTGATTTTTTGGACTGTAAAAAAATTGATTTAAAATGTCATTTGGATTGTGCCTCATGTTGAATAACTACTTTTTGAAACCTCAATGTGACCAAAAGTGCCATTATTGCAGACTTTTTCTCCTATTCAGAAGCTTCTATTTCGAACAATTTCAGGCATTAAAGTTACTCTAAACACACTTATTTTAGTTCCAAAAGTGATAATTTACATGGAATAGTCATTTGCAGTCAAAAAATTAAACATTAAAACATTTCCATTTCTGACAATCTGGAGAAATTTCGACAGGTCACGGGTCATCCTTTTTCATCAGAAAATTGATTTTCTGGACTGTAGAAAAATTGATTCAAAATGTCATTTGGAATGTGCCTCATGTTGAATAACTACTTTTTGAAGCCTCAAGGTGACCAAAATTGTCATTTTTACGGACATTTTCTCCTACTCAGAAGCTTCTTTTTCGACCAATTTCAGGCATTAAACTGACTCTAAACACACTTGTTTTTGTTCCAAAAGTGATAATTTACATGGAATAGTCATTTGCAGTCAAAAAATTAAACAATAAAAATTTCGATTTCTGACCATCTGCAGAAATTTCGACAGGTCACGGGTCATCGTTTTTCATCAGAAAATTGATTTTTTGGACTGTAGAAAAATTGATTCAAAATGTCATTTTGAATGTGCCTCATGTTGAATAACTACTTTTTAAAGCCTCAATGTGACCAAAATTGCCATTATTACAGACTTTTTCTCCTATTCAGAAGCTTCTATTTCGACCAATTTCAGGCATTAACGTGACTCTAAAAACACTTGTTTTTGTTCCAAAAGTGATAATTTACATGGAATAGTCATTTGCAGTCAAAAAATTAAACAATACAAATTTCGATTTCTGACCATCTGGAGAAATTTCGACAGGTCACGGGTCATCGTTTTTCATCAGAAAATTGATTTTTTGGACTGTAGAAAAATTGATTCAAAATGTAATTTGGAATGTGCCTCATGTTGAATAACTACTTTTTAAAGCCTCAATGTGACCAAAATTGCCATTATTACAGACTTTTTCTCCTATTCAGAAGCTTCTATTTCGACCAATTTCAGGCATTAACGTGACTCTAAAAACACTTGTTTTTGTTCCAAAAGTGATAATTTACATGGAATAGTCATTTGCAGTCAAAAAATTAAACATTAAAACTTTTCCATTTCTGACCATCTGGAGAAATTTCGACAGGTCACGGGTCATCCTTTTTCATCAGAAAATTGATTTTCTGGACTGTAGAAAAATTGATTAAAAATGTCATTTGAAATGTGCCTCATGTTGAATAACTACTTTTTAAATCCTCTGTGTGACCAAAATTGCCATTATTACAGACTTTTACTCCCATTAAGAAGCTTCTATTTCGACCAATTTCAGGCATTAAAGTGACTCTAAAAACACTTGTTTTTGTTCCAAAAGTGATAATTTACATGGAATAGTCATTTTAAGTCCAAAAATTAAACATTGAAAAATGTCAATTTCTGACCATCTGGAGAAATTTCGACAGGTCACGGGTCATCCTTTTTCATCAGAAAATAGATTTTTTGGACTGTAGAAAAATTGATTAAAAATGTCATTTGAAATGTGCCTCATGTTGAATAACTACTTTTTAAATCCTCTGTGTGACCAAAATTGCCATTATTACAGACTTTTACTCCCATTAAGAAGCTTCTATTTCGACCAATTTCAGGCATTAAAGTGACTGTAAAAACACTTGTTTTTGTTCCAAAAGTGATAATTTACATGGAATAGTCATTTGCAGTCAAAAAATTAAACATTAAAACATTTCCATTTCTGACCATCTGGAGAAATTTCGACAGGTCACGGGTCATCCTTTTTCATCAGAAAATTGATTTTCTGGACTGTAGAAAAATTGATTCAAAATGTCATTTGGATTGTGCCTCATGTTGAATAACTACTTTTTGAAACCTCAATGTGACCAAAATTGCCATTATTGCAGACTTTTTCTGCTATTCAGAAGCTTCTATTTCGACTAATTTCAGGCATTAAAGTGAGTCTAAACACACTTATTTTTGTTCCAAAAGTGATAATTTACATGGAATAGTCAATTGCAGTCAAAAAATTAAACATTACAAAATTTCCATTTCTGACCATCTGGAGAAATTTCGACAGGTCAC
This sequence comes from Triturus cristatus, assembly GCF_964204655.1. Taxonomy (NCBI): domain Eukaryota; kingdom Metazoa; phylum Chordata; class Amphibia; order Caudata; family Salamandridae; genus Triturus; species Triturus cristatus. Next base: position 247,573 of record NW_028187361.1, read on the forward strand.
GGGTCATCGTTTTTCATCAGAAAATTGATTTTTTGGACTGTAGAAAAATTGATACAAAATGTCATTTGGAATGTGCCTCATGTTGAATAACTACTTTTTAAAGCCTCAATGTGACCAAAATTGCCATTATTACAGACTTTTTCTCCTATTCAGAAGCTTCTATTTCGACCAATTTCAGTCATTAAAGTGAGTCTAAACACACTTATTTGTGTTCCAAAAGTGATAATTTACATGGAATAGTCATTTGCAGTCAAAAAATTAAACAATAAAAATTTCGATTTCTGACCATCTGGAGAAATTTCGACAGGTCACGGGTCATCGTTTTTCATCAGAAAATTGATTTTTTGGACTGTAAAAAAATTGATTTAAAATGTCATTTGGATTGTGCCTCATGTTGAATAACTACTTTTTGAAACCTCAATGTGACCAAAAGTGCCATTATTGCAGACTTTTTCTCCTATTCAGAAGCTTCTATTTCGAACAATTTCAGGCATTAAAGTGACTCTAAACACACTTATTTTAGTTCCAAAAGTGATAATTTACATGGAATAGTCATTTGCAGTCAAAAAATTAAACATTAAAACATTTCCATTTCTGACCATCTGGAGAAATTTCGACAGGTCACGGGTCATCCTTTTTCATCAGAAAATTGATTTTCTGGACTGTAGAAAATTGATTCAAAATGTCATTTGGAATGTGCCTCATGTTGAATACCTACTTTTTGAAGCCTCAGGTGACCAAAATTGCCATTTTTACGGACATTTTCTCCTACTCAGAAGCTTCTTTTTCAACCAATTTCAGGCATTAAACTGACTCTAAACACACTTGTTTTTGTTCCAAAAGTGATAATTTACATGGAATAGTCATTTGCAGTCAAAAAATTAAACATTAAAACATTTCCATTTCTGACCATCTGGAGAAATTTCGACAGGTCACGGGTCATCCTTTTTCATCAGAAAATTGATTTTTTGGACTGTAGAAAAATTGATTCAAAATGTCATTTGGAATGTGCCTCATGTTGAATAACTACTTTTTAAAGCCTCAATGTGACCAAAATTGCCATTATTACAGACTTTTTCTCCTATTCAGAAGCTTTTATTTCGACCAATTTCAGGCATTAACGTGACTCTAAAAACACTTGTTTTTGTTCCAAAAGTGATAATTTACATGGAATAGTCATTTGCAGTCAAAAAATTAAACATTAAAACATTTCCATTGCTGACCATCTGGAGAAATTTCGACAGGTCACGGGTCATCCTTTTTCATCAGAAAATTGATTTTCTGGACTGTAGAAAAATTGATTCAAAATGTCATTTGGAATGTGCCTCATGTTGAATAACTACTTTTTGAAGCCTCAAGGTGACCAAAATTGCCATTTTTACGGACATTTTCTCCTACTCAGAAGCTTCTTTTTCGACCAATTTCAGGCATTAAACTGACTCTAAACACACTTGTTTTTGTTCCAAAAGTGATAATTTACATGGAATAGTCATTTGCAGTCAAAAAATTAAACAATACAAATTTCGATTTCTGACCATCTGGAGAAATTTCGACAGGTCACGGGTCATCGTTTTTCATCAGAAAATTGATTTTTTGGACTGTAGAAAAATTGATTCAAAATGTCATTTGGATTGTGCCTCATGTTGAATAACTACTTTTTGAAACCTCAATGTGACCAAAATTGCCATTATTGCAGACTTTTTCTCCTATTCAGAAGCTTCTATTTCGACTAATTTCAGGCATTAAAGTGAGTCTAAACACACTTGTTTTTGTTCCAAAAGTGATAATTTACATGGAATAGTCAATTGCAGTCAAAAAATTAAACAATAAAAATTTCGATTTCTGACCATCTGGAGAAATTTCGACAGGTCACGGGTCATCGTTTTTCATCAGAAAATTGATTTTTTGGACTGTAAAAAAATTGATTTAAAATGTCATTTGGATTGTGCCTCATGTTGAATAACTACTTTTTGAAACCTCAATGTGACCAAAAGTGCCATTATTGCAGACTTTTTCTCCTATTCAGAAGCTTCTATTTCGAACAATTTCAGGCATTAAAGTTACTCTAAACACACTTATTTTAGTTCCAAAAGTGATAATTTACATGGAATAGTCATTTGCAGTCAAAAAATTAAACATTAAAACATTTCCATTTCTGACAATCTGGAGAAATTTCGACAGGTCACGGGTCATCCTTTTTCATCAGAAAATTGATTTTCTGGACTGTAGAAAAATTGATTCAAAATGTCATTTGGAATGTGCCTCATGTTGAATAACTACTTTTTGAAGCCTCAAGGTGACCAAAATTGTCATTTTTACGGACATTTTCTCCTACTCAGAAGCTTCTTTTTCGACCAATTTCAGGCATTAAACTGACTCTAAACACACTTGTTTTTGTTCCAAAAGTGATAATTTACATGGAATAGTCATTTGCAGTCAAAAAATTAAACAATAAAAATTTCGATTTCTGACCATCTGCAGAAATTTCGACAGGTCACGGGTCATCGTTTTTCATCAGAAAATTGATTTTTTGGACTGTAGAAAAATTGATTCAAAATGTCATTTTGAATGTGCCTCATGTTGAATAACTACTTTTTAAAGCCTCAATGTGACCAAAATTGCCATTATTACAGACTTTTTCTCCTATTCAGAAGCTTCTATTTCGACCAATTTCAGGCATTAACGTGACTCTAAAAACACTTGTTTTTGTTCCAAAAGTGATAATTTACATGGAATAGTCATTTGCAGTCAAAAAATTAAACAATACAAATTTCGATTTCTGACCATCTGGAGAAATTTCGACAGGTCACGGGTCATCGTTTTTCATCAGAAAATTGATTTTTTGGACTGTAGAAAAATTGATTCAAACTGTAATTTGGAATGTGCCTCATGTTGAATAACTACTTTTTAAAGCCTCAATGTGACCAAAATTGCCATTATTACAGACTTTTTCTCCTATTCAGAAGCTTCTATTTCGACCAATTTCAGGCATTAACGTGACTCTAAAAACACTTGTTTTTGTTCCAAAAGTGATAATTTACATGGAATAGTCATTTGCAGTCAAAAAATTAAACATTAAAACTTTTCCATTTCTGACCATCTGGAGAAATTTCGACAGGTCACGGGTCATCCTTTTTCATCAGAAAATTGATTTTCTGGACTGTAGAAAAATTGATTAAAAATGTCATTTGAAATGTGCCTCATGTTGAATAACTACTTTTTAAATCCTCTGTGTGACCAAAATTGCCATTATTACAGACTTTTACTCCCATTAAGAAGCTTCTATTTCGACCAATTTCAGGCATTAAAGTGACTCTAAAAACACTTGTTTTTGTTCCAAAAGTGATAATTTACATGGAATAGTCATTTTAAGTCCAAAAATTAAACATTGAAAAATGTCAATTTCTGACCATCTGGAGAAATTTCGACAGGTCACGGGTCATCCTTTTTCATCAGAAAATAGATTTTTTGGACTGTAGAAAAATTGATTAAAAATGTCATTTGAAATGTGCCTCATGTTGAATAACTACTTTTTAAATCCTCTGTGTGACCAAAATTGCCATTATTACAGACTTTTACTCCCATTAAGAAGCTTCTATTTCGACCAATTTCAGGCATTAAAGTGACTGTAAAAACACTTGTTTTTGTTCCAAAAGTGATAATTTACATGGAATAGTCATTTGCAGTCAAAAAATTAAACATTAAAACATTTCCATTTCTGACCATCTGGAGAAATTTCGACAGGTCACGGGTCATCCTTTTTCATCAGAAAATTGATTTTCTGGACTGTAGAAAAATTGATTCAAAATGTCATTTGGATTGTGCCTCATGTTGAATAACTACTTTTTGAAACCTCAATGTGACCAAAATTGCCATTATTGCAGACTTTTTCTGCTATTCAGAAGCTTCTATTTCGACTAATTTCAGGCATTAAAGTGAGTCTAAACACACTTATTTTTGTTCCAAAAGTGATAATTTACATGGAATAGTCAATTGCAGTCAAAAAATTAAACATTACAAAATTTCCATTTCTGACCATCTGGAGAAATTTCGACAGGTCACGGGTCATCGTTTTTCATCAGAAAATTGATTTTTTGGACTGTAGAAAAATTGATACAAAATGTCATTTGGAATGTGCCTCATGTTGAATAACTACTTTTTAAAGCCTCAATGTGACCAAAATTGCCATTATTACAGACTTTTTCTCCTATTCAGAAGCTTCTATTTCGACCAATTTCAGTCATTAAAGTAAGTCTAAACACACTTATTTGTGTTCCAAAAGTGATAATTTACATGGAATAGTCATTTGCAGTCAAAAAATTAAACAATAAAAATTTCGATTTCTGACCATCTGGAGAAATTTCGACAGGTCACGGGTCATCGTTTTTCATCAGAAAATTGATTTTTTGGACTGTAAAAAAATTGATTTAAAATGTCATTTGGATTGTGCCTCATGTTGAATAACTACTTTTTGAAACCTCAATGTGACCAAAAGTGCCATTATTGCAGACTTTTTCTCCTATTCAGAAGCTTCTATTTCGAACAATTTCAGGCATTAAAGTGACTCTAAACACACTTATTTTAGTTCCAAAAGTGATAATTTACATGGAATAGTCATTTGCAGTCAAAAAATTAAACATTAAAACATTTCCATTTCTGACCATCTGGAGAAATTTCGACAGGTCACGGGTCATCCTTTTTCATCAGAAAATTGATTTTCTGGACTGTAGAAAATTGATTCAAAATGTCATTTGGAATGTGCCTCATGTTGAATACCTACTTTTTGAAGCCTCAGGTGACCAAAATTGCCATTTTTACGGACATTTTCTCCTACTCAGAAGCTTCTTTTTCAACCAATTTCAGGCATTAAACTGACTCTAAACACACTTGTTTTTGTTCCAAAAGTGATAATTTACATAGAATAGTCATTTGCAGTCAAAAAATTAAACAATAAAAATTTCGATTTCTGACCATCTGGAGAAATTTCGACAGGTCACGGGTCATCGTTTTTCATCAGAAAATTGATTTTTTGGACTGTAGAAAAATTGATTCAAAATGTCATTTTGAATGTGCCTCATGTTGAATAACTACTTTTTAAAGCCTCAATGTGACCAAAATTGCCATTATTACAGACTTTTTCTCCTATTCAGAAGCTTCTATTTCGACCAATTTCAGGCATTAACGTGACTCTAAAAACACTTGTTTTTGTTCCAAAAGTGATAATTTACATGGAATAGTCATTTGCAGTCAAAAAATTAAACATTAAAACATTTCCATTTCTGACCATCTGGAGAAATTTCGACAGGTCACGGGTCATCCTTTTTCATCAGAAAATTGATTTTTTGGACTGTAGAAAAATTGATTCAAAATGTCATTTGGAATGTGCCTCATGTTGAATAACTACTTTTTAAAGCCTCAATGTGACCAAAATTGCCATTATTACAGACTTTTTCTCCTATTCAGAAGCTTTTATTTCGACCAATTTCAGGCATTAACGTGACTCTAAAAACACTTGTTTTTGTTCCAAAAGTGATAATTTACATGGAATAGTCATTTGCAGTCAAAAAATTAAACATTAAAACATTTCCATTGCTGACCATCTGGAGAAATTTCGACAGGTCACGGGTCATCCTTTTTCATCAGAAAATTGATTTTCTGGACTGTAGAAAAATTGATTCAAAATGTCATTTGGAATGTGCCTCATGTTGAATAACTACTTTTTGAAGCCTCAAGGTGACCAAAATTGCCATTTTTACGGACATTTTCTCCTACTCAGAAGCTTCTTTTTCGACCAATTTCAGGCATTAAACTGACTCTAAACACACTTGTTTTTGTTCCAAAAGTGATAATTTACATGGAATAGTCATTTGCAGTCAAAAAATTAAACAATACAAATTTCGATTTCTGACCATCTGGAGAAATTTCGACAGGTCACGGGTCATCGTTTTTCATCAGAAAATTGATTTTTTGGACTGTAGAAAAATTGATTCAAAATGTCATTTGGATTGTGCCTCATGTTGAATAACTACTTTTTGAAACCTCAATGTGACCAAAATTGCCATTATTGCAGACTTTTTCTCCTATTCAGAAGCTTCTATTTCGACTAATTTCAGGCATTAAAGTGAGTCTAAACACACTTGTTTTTGTTCCAAAAGTGATAATTTACATGGAATAGTCAATTGCAGTCAAAAAACTAAACATTAAAAAATTTCCATTTCTGACCATCTGGAGAAATTTCGACAGGTCACGGGTCATCGTTTTTCATCAGAAAATTGATTTTTTGGACTGTAGAAAAATTGATTCAAAATGTCATTTGGAATGTGCCTCATGTTGAATAACTACTTTTTGAAGCCTCAAGGTGACCAAAATTGCCATTTTTACGGACAATTTCTCCTACTCAGAAGCTTCTTTTTCGACCAATTTCAGGCATTAAACTGACTCTAAACACACTTGTTTTTGTTCCAAAAGTGATAATTTACATGGAATAGTCATTTGCAGTCAAAAAATTAAACAATAAAAATTTCGATTTCTGACCATCTGGAGAAATTTCGACAGGTCACGGGTCATCGTTTTTCATCAGAAAATTGATTTTTTGGACTGTAGAAAAATTGATTCAAAATGTCATTTGGAATGTGCCTCATGTTGAATAACTACTTTTTAAAGCCTCAATGTGACCAAAATTGCCATTATTACAGACTTTTTCTCCTATTCAGAAGCTTTTATTTCGACCAATTTCAGGCATTAACGTGACTCTAAAAACACTTGTTTTTGTTCCAAAAGTGATAATTTACATGGAATAGTCATTTGCAGTCAAAAAATTAAACATTAAAACATTTCCATTGCTGACCATCTGGAGAAATTTCGACAGGTCACGGGTCATCCTTTTTCATCAGAAAATTGATTTTCTGGACTGTAGAAAAATTGATTCAAAATGTCATTTGGAATGTGCCTCATGTTGAATAACTACTTTTTGAAGCCTCAATGTGACCAAAATTGCCATTTTTACAGACATTTTCTCCTACTCAGAAGCTTCTTTTTCGACTAATTTCAGGCATTAAAGTGAGTCTAAACACACTTGTTTTTGTTCCAAAAGTGATAATTTACATGGAATAGTCAATTGCAGTCAAAAAATTAAACAATAAAAATTTCGATTTCTGACCATCTGGAAAAATTTCGACAGGTCACGGGTCATCGTTTTTCATCAGAAAATTGATTTTTTGGACTGTAAAAAAATTGATTTAAAATGTCATTTGGATTGTGCCTCATGTTGAATAACTACTTTTTGAAACCTCAATGTGACCAAAAGTGCCATTATTGCAGACTTTTTCTCCTATTCAGAAGCTTCTATTTCGAACAATTTCAGGCATTAAAGTGACTCTAAACACACTTATTTTAGTTCCAAAAGTGATTATTTACATGGAATAGTCATTTGCAGTCAAAAAATTAAACATTAAAACATTTCCATTTCTGACCATCTGGAGAAATTTCGACAGGTCACGGGTCATCCTTTTTCATCAGAAAATTGATTTTCTGGACTGTAGAAAAATTGATTCAAAATGTCATTTGGAATGTGCCTCATGTTGAATAACTACTTTTTGAAGCCTCAAGGTGACCAAAATTGTCATTTTTACGGACATTTTCTCCTACTCAGAAGCTTCTTTTTCGACCAATTTCAGGCATTAAACTGACTCTAAAAACACTTGTTTTTGTTCCAAAAGTGATAATTTACATGGAATAGTCATTTTAAGTCCAAAAATTAAACATTGAAAAATGTCAATTTCTGACCATCTGGAGAAATTTCGACAGGTCACGGGTCATCCTTTTTCATCAGAAAATAGATTTTTTGGACTGTAGAAAAATTGATTAAAAATGTCATTTGAAATGTGCCTCATGTTGAATAACTACTTTTTAAATCCTCTGTGTGACCAAAATTGCCATTATTACAGACTTTTACTCCCATTAAGAAGCTTCTATTTCGACCAATTTCAGGCATTAAAGTGACTGTAAAAACACTTGTTTTTGTTCCAAAAGTGATAATTTACATGGAATAGTCATTTGCAGTCAAAAAATTAAACATTAAAACATTTCCATTTCTGACCATCTGGAGAAATTTCGACAGGTCACGGGTCATCCTTTTTCATCAGAAAATTGATTTTCTGGACTGTAGAAAAATTGATTCAAAATGTCATTTGGATTGTGCCTCATGTTGAATAACTACTTTTTGAAACCTCAATGTGACCAAAATTGCCATTATTGCAGACTTTTTCTGCTATTCAGAAGCTTCTATTTCGACTAATTTCAGGCATTAAAGTGAGTCTAAACACACTTATTTTTGTTCCAAAAGTGATAATTTACATGGAATAGTCAATTGCAGTCAAAAAATTAAACATTACAAAATTTCCATTTCTGACCATCTGGAGAAATTTCGACAGGTCACGGGTCATCGTTTTTCATCAGAAAATTGATTTTTTGGACTGTAGAAAAATTGATACAAAATGTCATTTGGAATGTGCCTCATGTTGAATAACTACTTTTTAAAGCCTCAATGTGACCAAAATTGCCATTATTACAGACTTTTTCTCCTATTCAGAAGCTTCTATTTCGACCAATTTCAGTCATTAAAGTGAGTCTAAACACACTTATTTGTGTTCCAAAAGTGATAATTTACATGGAATAGTCATTTGCAGTCAAAAAATTAAACAATAAAAATTTCGATTTCTGACCATCTGGAGAAATTTCGACAGGTCACGGGTCATCGTTTTTCATCAGAAAATTGATTTTTTGGACTGTAAAAAAATTGATTTAAAATGTCATTTGGATTGTGCCTCATGTTGAATAACTACTTTTTGAAACCTCAATGTGACCAAAAGTGCCATTATTGCAGACTTTTTCTCCTATTCAGAAGTTTCTATTTCGAACAATTTCAGGCATTAAAGTGACTCTAAACACACTTATTTTAGTTCCAAAAGTGATAATTTACATGGAATAGTCATTTGCAGTCAAAAAATTAAACATTAAAACATTTCCATTTCTGACCATCTGGAGAAATTTCGACAGGTCACGGGTCATCCTTTTTCATCAGAAAATTGATTTTCTGGACTGTAGAAAATTGATTCAAAATGTCATTTGGAATGTGCCTCATGTTGAATACCTACTTTTTGAAGCCTCAGGTGACCAAAATTGCCATTTTTACGGACATTTTCTCCTACTCAGAAGCTTCTTTTTCAACCAATTTCAGGCATTAAACTGACTCTAAACACACTTGTTTTTGTTCCAAAAGTGATAATTTACATAGAATAGTCATTTGCAGTCAAAAAATTAAACAATAAAAATTTCGATTTCTGACCATCTGGAGAAATTTCGACAGGTCACGGGTCATCGTTTTTCATCAGAAAATTGATTTTTTGGACTGTAGAAAAATTGATTCAAAATGTCATTTTGAATGTGCCTCATGTTGAATAACTACTTTTTAAAGCCTCAATGTGACCAAAATTGCCATTATTACAGACTTTTTCTCCTATTCAGAAGCTTCTATTTCGACCAATTTCAGGCATTAACGTGACTCTAAAAACACTTGTTTTTGTTCCAAAAGTGATAATTTACATGGAATAGTCATTTGCAGTCAAAAAATTAAACATTAAAACATTTCCATTTCTGACCATCTGGAGAAATTTCGACAGGTCACGGGTCATCCTTTTTCATCAGAAAATTGATTTTTTGGACTGTAGAAAAATTGATTCAAAATGTCATTTGGAATGTGCCTCATGTTGAATAACTACTTTTTAAAGCCTCAATGTGACCAAAATTGCCATTATTACAGACTTTTTCTCCTATTCAGAAGCTTTTATTTCGACCAATTTCAGGCATTAACGTGACTCTAAAAACACTTGTTTTTGTTCCAAAAGTGATAATTTACATGGAATAGTCATTTGCAGTCAAAAAATTAAACATTAAAACATTTCCATTGCTGACCATCTGGAGAAATTTCGACAGGTCACGGGTCATCCTTTTTCATCAGAAAATTGATTTTCTGGACTGTAGAAAAATTGATTCAAAATGTCATTTGGAATGTGCCTCATGTTGAATAACTACTTTTTGAAGCCTCAAGGTGACCAAAATTGCCATTTTTACGGACATTTTCTCCTACTCAGAAGCTTCTTTTTCGACCAATTTCAGGCATTAAACTGACTCTAAACACACTTGTTTTTGTTCCAAAAGTGATAATTTACATGGAATAGTCATTTGCAGTCAAAAAATTAAACAATACAAATTTCGATTTCTGACCATCTGGAGAAATTTCGACAGGTCACGGGTCATCGTTTTTCATCAGAAAATTGATTTTTTGGACTGTAGAAAAATTGATTCAAAATGTCATTTGGATTGTGCCTCATGTTGAATAACTACTTTTTGAAACCTCAATGTGACCAAAATTGCCATTATTGCAGACTTTTTCTCCTATTCAGAAGCTTCTATTTCGACTAATTTCAGGCATTAAAGTGAGTCTAAACACACTTGTTTTTGTTCCAAAAGTGATAATTTACATGGAATAGTCAATTGCAGTCAAAAAACTAAACATTAAAAAATTTCCATATCTGACCATCTGGAGAAATTTCGACAGGTCACGGGTCATCGTTTTTCATCAGAAAATTGATTTTTTGGACTGTAGAAAAATTGATTCAAAATGTCATTTGGAATGTGCCTCATGTTGAATAACTACTTTTTGAAGCCTCAAGGTGACCAAAATTGCCATTTTTACGGACAATTTCTCCTACTCAGAAGCTTCTTTTTCGACCAATTTCAGGCATTAAACTGACTCTAAACACACTTGTTTTTGTTCCAAAAGTGATAATTTACATGGAATAGTCATTTGCAGTCAAAAAATTAAACAATAAAAATTTCGATTTCTGACCATCTGGAGAAATTTCGACAGGTCACGGGTCATCGTTTTTCATCAGAAAATTGATTTTTTGGACTGTAGAAAAATTGATTCAAAATGTCATTTGGAATGTGCCTCATGTTGAATAACTACTTTTTAAAGCCTCAATGTGACCAAAATTGCCATTATTACAGACTTTTTCTCCTATTCAGAAGCTTTTATTTCGACCAATTTCAGGCATTAACGTGACTCTAAAAACACTTGTTTTTGTTCCAAAAGTGATAATTTACATGGAATAGTCATTTGCAGTCAAAAAATTAAACATTAAAACATTTCCATTGCTGACCATCTGGAGAAATTTCGACAGGTCACGGGTCATCCTTTTTCATCAGAAAATTGATTTTCTGGACTGTAGAAAAATTGATTCAAAATGTCATTTGGAATGTGCCTCATGTTGAATAACTACTTTTTGAAGCCTCAATGTGACCAAAATTGCCATTTTTACGGACATTTTCTCCTACTCAGAAGCTTCTTTTTCGACTAATTTCAGGCATTAAAGTGAGTCTAAACACACTTGTTTTTGTTCCAAAAGTGATAATTTACATGGAATAGTCAATTGCAGTCAAAAAATTAAACAATAAAAATTTCGATTTCTGACCATCTGGAGAAATTTCGACAGGTCACGGGTCATCGTTTTTCATCAGAAAATTGATTTTTTGGACTGTAAAAAAATTGATTTAAAATGTCATTTGGATTGTGCCTCATGTTGAATAACTACTTTTTGAAACCTCAATGTGACCAAAAGTGCCATTATTGCAGACTTTTTCTCCTATTCAGAAGCTTCTATTTCGAACAATTTCAGGCATTAAAGTGACTCTAAACACACTTATTTTAGTTCCAAAAGTGATTATTTACATGGAATAGTCATTTGCAGTCAAAAAATTAAACATTAAAACATTTCCATTTCTGACCATCTGGAGAAATTTCGACAGGTCACGGGTCATCCTTTTTCAGCAGAAAATTGATTTTCTGGACTGTAGAAAAATTGATTCAAAATGTCATTTGGAATGTGCCTCATGTTGAATAACTACTTTTTGAAGCCTCAAGGTGACCAAAATTGTCATTTTTACGGACATTTTCTCCTACTCAGAAGCTTCTTTTTCGACCAATTTCAGGCATTAAACTGACTCTAAACACACTTGTTTTTGTTCCAAAAGTGATAATTTACATGGAATAGTCATTTGCAGTCAAAAAACTAAACATTAAAAAATTTCCATTTCTGACCATCTGGAGAAATTTCGACAGGTCACGGGTCATCGTTTTTCATCAGAAAATTGATTTTTTGGACTGTAGAAAAATTGATTCAAAATGTCATTTGGAATGTGCCTCATGTTGAATAACTACTTTTTGAAGCCTCAAGGTGACCAAAATTGCCATTTTTACGGACATTTTCTCCTACTCAGAAGCTTCTTTTTCGACCAATTTCAGGCATTAAACTGACTCTAAACACACTTGTTTTTGTTCCAAAAGTGATAATTTACATGGAATAGTCATTTGCAGTCAAAAAATTAAACAATAAAAATTTCGATTTCTGACCATCTGGAGAAATTTCGACAGGTCACGGGTCATCGTTTTTCATCAGAAAATTGATTTTTTGGACTGTAGAAAAATTGATTCAAAATGTCATTTGGATTGTGCCTCATGTTGAATAACTACTTTTTGAAACCTCAATGTGACCAAAATTGCCATTATTGCAGACTTTTTCTCCTATTCAGAAGCTTCTATTTCGACTAATTTCAGGCATTAAAGTGAGTCTAAACACACTTGTTTTTGTTCCAAAAGTGATAATTTACATGGAATAGTCAATTGCAGTCAAAAAACTAAACATTAAAAAATTTCCATTTCTGACCATCTGGAGAAATTTCGACAGGTCACGGGTCATCGTTTTTCATCAGAAAATTGATTTTTTGGACTGTAGAAAAATTGATTCAAAATGTCATTTGGAATGTGCCTCATGTTGAATAACTACTTTTTAAAGCCTCAATGTGACCAAAATTGCCATTATTACAGACTTTTTCTCCTATTCAGAAGCTTTTATTTCGACCAATTTCAGGCATTAATGTGACTCTAAAAACACTTGTTTTTTTTCCAAAAGTGATAATTTACATGGAATAGTTATTTGCAGTCAAAAAATTAAACATTAAAACATTTCCATTGCTGACCATCTGGAGAAATTTCGACAAGTCACGGGTCATCCTTTTTCATCAGAAAATTGATTTTCTGGACTGTAGAAAAATTGATTCAAAATGTCATTTGGAATGTGCCTCATGTTGAATAACTACTTTTTGAAGCCTCAATGTGACCAAAATTGCCATTTTTACGGACATTTTCTCCTACTCAGAAGCTTCTTTTTCGACTAATTTCAGGCATTAAAGTGAGTCTAAACACACTTGTTTTTGTTCCAAAAGTGATAATTTACATGGAATAGTCAATTGCAGTCAAAAAATTAAACAATAAAAATTTCGATTTCTGACCATCTGGAGAAATTTCGACAGGTCACGGGTCATCGTTTTTCATCAGAAAATTGATTTTTTGGACTGTAAAAAAATTGATTTAAAATGTCATTTGGATTGTGCTTCATGTTGAATAACTACTTTTTGAAACCTCAATGTGACCAAAAGTGCCATTATTGCAGACTTTTTCTCCTATTCAGAAGCTTCTAATCCGAACAATTTCAGGCATTAAAGTGACTCTAAACACACTTATTTTAGTTCCAAAAGTGATTATTTACATGGAATAGTCATTTGCAGTCAAAAAATTAAACATTAAAACATTTCCATTTCTGACCATCTGGAGAAATTTCGACAGGTCACGGGTCATCCTTTTTCATCAGAAAATTGATTTTCTGGACTGTAGAAAAATTGATTCAAAATGTCATTTGGAATGTGCCTCATGTTGAATAACTACTTTTTGAAGCCTCAATGTGACCAAAATTGCCATTTTTACTGACATTTTCTCCTACTCAGAAGCTTCTTTTTCGACCAATTTCAGGCATTAAACTGACTCTAAACACACTTGTTTTTGTTCCAAAAGTGATAATTTACATGGAATAGTCATTTGCAGTCAAAAAATTAAACAATAAAAATTTCGATTTCTGACCATCTGGAGAAATTTCGACAGGTCACGGGTCATCGTTTTTCATCAGAAAATTGATTTTTTGGACTGTAGAAAAATTGATTCAAAATGTCATTTGGAATGTGCCTCATGTTGAATAACTACTTTTTAAAGCCTCAATGTGACCAAAATTGCCATTATTACAGACTTTTTCTCCTATTCAGAAGCTTTTATTTCGACCAATTTCAGGCATTAACGTGCCTCTAAAAACACTTGTTTTTGTTCCAAAAGTGATAATTTACATGGAATAGTCATTTGCAGTCAAAAAATTAAACATTAAAACATTTCCATTGCTGACCATCTGGAGAAATTTCGACAGGTCACGGGTCATCCTTTTTCATCAGAAAATTGATTTTCTGGACTGTAGAAAAATTGATTCAAAATGTCATTTGGAATGTGCCTCATGTTGAATAACTACTTTTTGAAGCCTCAATGTGACCAAAATTGCCATTTTTACGGACATTTTCTCCTACTCAGAAGCTTCTTTTTCGACTAATTTCAGGCATTAAAGTGAGTCTAAACACACTTGTTTTTGTTCCAAAAGTGATAATTTACATGGAATAGTCAATTGCAGTCAAAAAATTAAACAATAAAAATTTCGATTTCTGACCATCTGGAGAAATTTCGACAGGTCACGGGTCATCGTTTTTCATCAGAAAATTGATTTTTTGGACTGTAGAAAAATTGATATAAAATGTCATTTGGATTGTGCCTCATGTTGAATAACTACTTTTTGAAGCCTCAATGTGACCAAAATTGCCATTATTACAGACTTTTTCTCCTATTCAGAAGCTTCTATTTCGACCAATTTCAGGCATTAACGTGACTCTAAAAACACTTGTTTTTGTTCCAAAAGTGATAATTTACATGGAATAGTCATTTGCAGTCAAAAAATTAAACATTAAAACATTTCCATTTCTGACCATCTGGAGAAATTTCGACAGGTCACGGGTCATCCTTTTTCATCAGAAAATTGATTTTCTGGACTGTAGAAAAATTGATTCAAAATGTCATTTGGAATGTGCCTCATGTTGAATAACTACTTTTTGAAGCCTCAAGGTGACCAAAATTGTCATTTTTACGGACATTTTCTCCTACTCAGAAGCTTCTTTTTCGACCAATTTCAGGCATTAAACTGACTCTAAACACACTTGTTTTTGTTCCAAAAGTGATAATTTACATGGAATAGTCATTTGCAGTCAAAAAATTAAACAATAAAAATTTCGATTTCTGACCATCTGGAGAAATTTCGACAGGTCACGGGTCATCCTTTTTCATCAGAAAATTGATTTTTTGGACTGTAGAAAAATTGATTCAAAATGTCATTTTGAATGTGCCTCATGTTGAATAACTACTTTTTAAAGCCTCAATGTGACCAAAATTGCCATTATTACAGACTTTTTCTCCTATTCAGAAGCTTCTATTTCGACCAATTTCAGGCATTAACGTGACTCTAAAAACACTTGTTTTTGTTCCAAAAGTGATAATTTACATGGAATAGTCATTTGCAGTCAAAAAATTAAACATGAAAACATTTCCATTTCTGACCATCTGGAGAAATTTCGACAGGTCACGGGTCATCCTTTTTCATCAGAAAATAGATTTTCTGGACTGTAGAAAAATTGATTCAAAATGTCATTTGGAATGTGCCTCATGTTGAATAACTACTTTTTGAAGCCTCAATGTGACCAAAATTGCCATTTTTACGGACATTTTCTCCTACTCAGAAGCTTCTTTTTCGACCAATTTCAGGCATTAAACTGACTCTAAACACACTTGTTTTTGTTCCAAAAGTGATAATTTACATGGAATAGTCATTTGCAGTCAAAAAATTAAACAATACAAATTTCGATTTCTGACCATCTGGAGAAATTTCGACAGGTCACGGGTCATCGTTTTTCATCAGAAAATTGATTTTTTGGACTGTAGAAAAATTGATTCAAAATGGTATTTGGATTGTGCCTCATGTTGAATAACTACTTTTTAAAGCCTCAATGTGACCAAAATTGCCATTATTACAGACTTTTTCTCCTATTCAGAAGCTTTTATTTCGACCAATTTCAGGCATTAACGTGCCTCTAAAAACACTTGTTTTTGTTCCAAAAGTGATAATTTACATGGAATAGTCATTTGCAGTCAAAAAATTAAACATTAAAACATTTCCATTTCTGACCATCTGGAGAAATTTCGACAGGTCACGGGTCATCCTTTTTCATCAGAAAATTGATTTTTTGGACTGTAGAAAAATTGATTCAAAATGTCATTTGGAATGTGCCTCATGTTGAATAACTACTTTTTAAAGCCTCAATGTGACCAAAATTGCCATTATTACAGACTTTTTCTCCTATTCAGAAGCTTTTATTTCGACCAATTTCAGGCATTAACGTGACTCTAAAAACACTTGTTTTTGTTCCAAAAGTGATAATTTACATGGAATAGTCATTTGCAGTCAAAAAATTAAACATTAAAACATTTCCATTGCTGACCATCTGGAGAAATTTCGACAGGTCACGGGTCATCCTTTTTCATCAGAAAATTGATTTTCTGGACTGTAGAAAAATTGATTCAAAATGTCATTTGGAATGTGCCTCATGTTGAATAACTACTTTTTGAAGCCTCAAGGTGACCAAAATTGCCATTTTTACGGACATTTTCTCCTACTCAGAAGCTTCTTTTTCGACCAATTTCAGGCATTAAACTGACTCTAAACACACTTGTTTTTGTTCCAAAAGTGATAATTTACATGGAATAGTCATTTGCAGTCAAAAAATTAAACAATACAAATTTCGATTTCTGACCATCTGGAGAAATTTCGACAGGTCACGGGTCATCGTTTTTCATCAGAAAATTGATTTTTTGGACTGTAGAAAAATTGATTCAAAATGTCATTTGGATTGTGCCTCATGTTGAATAACTACTTTTTGAAACCTCAATGTGACCAAAATTGCCATTATTGCAGACTTTTTCTCCTATTCAGAAGCTTCTATTTCGACTAATTTCAGGCATTAAAGTGAGTCTAAACACACTTGTTTTTGTTCCAAAAGTGATAATTTACATGGAATAGTCAATTGCAGTCAAAAAACTAAACATTAAAAAATTTCCATTTCTGACCATCTGGAGAAATTTCGACAGGTCACGGGTCATCGTTTTTCATCAGAAAATTGATTTTTTGGACTGTAGAAAAATTGATTCAAAATGTCATTTGGAATGTGCCTCATGTTGAATAACTACTTTTTGAAGCCTCAAGGTGACCAAAATTGCCATTTTTACGGACAATTTCTCCTACTCAGAAGCTTCTTTTTCGACCAATTTCAGGCATTAAACTGACTCTAAACACACTTGTTTTTGTTCCAAAAGTGATAATTTACATGGAATAGTCATTTGCAGTCAAAAAATTAAACAATAAAAATTTCGATTTCTGACCATCTGGAGAAATTTCGACAGGTCACGGGTCATCGTTTTTCATCAGAAAATTGATTTTTTGGACTGTAGAAAAATTGATTCAAAATGTCATTTGGAATGTGCCTCATGTTGAATAACTACTTTTTAAAGCCTCAATGTGACCAAAATTGCCATTATTACAGACTTTTTCTCCTACTCAGAAGCTTTTATTTCGACCAATTTCAGGCATTAACGTGACTCTAAAAACACTTGTTTTTGTTCCAAAAGTGATAATTTACATGGAATAGTCATTTGCAGTCAAAAAATTAAACATTAAAACATTTCCATTGCTGACCATCTGGAGAAATTTCGACAGGTCACGGGTCATCCTTTTTCATCAGAAAATTGATTTTCTGGACTGTAGAAAAATTGATTCAAAATGTCATTTGGAATGTGCCTCATGTTGAATAACTACTTTTTGAAGCCTCAATGTGACCAAAATTGCCATTTTTACGGACATTTTCTCCTACTCAGAAGCTTCTTTTTCGACTAATTTCAGGCATTAAAGTGAGTCTAAACACACTTGTTTTTGTTCCAAAAGTGATAATTTACATGGAATAGTCAATTGCAGTCAAAAAATTAAACAATAAAAATTTCGATTTCTGACCATCTGGAGAAATTTCGACAGGTCACGGGTCATCGTTTTTCATCAGAAAATTGATTTTTTGGACTGTAAAAAAATTGATTTAAAATGTCATTTGGATTGTGCCTCATGTTGAATAACTACTTTTTGAAACCTCAATGTGACCAAAAGTGCCATTATTGCAGACTTTTTCTCCTATTCAGAAGCTTCTATTTCGAACAATTTCAGGCATTAAAGTGACTCTAAACACACTTATTTTAGTTCCAAAAGTGATTATTTACATGGAATAGTCATTTGCAGTCAAAAAATTAAACATTAAAACATTTCCATTTCTGACCATCTGGAGAAATTTCGACAGGTCACGGGTCATCCTTTTTCATCAGAAAATTGATTTTCTGGACTGTAGAAAAATTGATTCAAAATGTCATTTGGAATGTGCCTCATGTTGAATAACTACTTTTTGAAGCCTCAAGGTGACCAAAATTGTCATTTTTACGGACATTTTCTCCTACTCAGAAGCTTCTTTTTCGACCAATTTCAGGCATTAAACTGACTCTAAACACACTTGTTTTTGTTCCAAAAGTGATAATTTACATGGAATAGTCATTTGCAGTCAAAAAACTAAACATTAAAAAATTTCCATTTCTGACCATCTGGAGAAATTTCGACAGGTCACGGGTCATCGTTTTTCATCAGAAAATTGATTTTTTGGACTGTAGAAAAATTGATTCAAAATGTCATTTGGAATGTGCCTCATGTTGAATAACTACTTTTTGAAGCCTCAAGGTGACCAAAATTGCCATTTTTACGGACATTTTCTCCTACTCAGAAGCTTCTTTTTCGACCAATTTCAGGCATTAAACTGACTCTAAACACACTTGTTTTTGTTCCAAAAGTGATAATTTACATGGAATAGTCATTTGCAGTCAAAAAATTAAACAATAAAAATTTCGATTTCTGACCATCTGGAGAAATTTCGACAGGTCACGGGTCATCGTTTTTCATCAGAAAATTGATTTTTTGGACTGTAGAAAAATTGATTCAAAATGTCATTTGGATTGTGCCTCATGTTGAATAACTACTTTTTGAAACCTCAATGTGACCAAAATTGCCATTATTGCAGACTTTTTCTCCTATTCAGAAGCTTCTATTTCGACTAATTTCAGGCATTAAAGTGAGTCTAAACACACTTGTTTTTGTTCCAAAAGTGATAATTTACATGGAATAGTCAATTGCAGTCAAAAAACTAAACATTAAAAAATTTCCATTTCTGACCATCTGGAGAAATTTCGACAGGTCACGGGTCATCGTTTTTCATCAGAAAATTGATTTTTTGGACTGTAGAAAAATTGATTCAAAATGTCATTTGGAATGTGCCTCATGTTGAATAACTACTTTTTAAAGCCTCAATGTGACCAAAATTGCCATTATTACAGACTTTTTCTCCTATTCAGAAGCTTTTATTTCGACCAATTTCAGGCATTAATGTGACTCTAAAAACACTTGTTTTTTTTCCAAAAGTGATAATTTACATGGAATAGTCATTTGCAGTCAAAAAATTAAACATTAAAACATTTCTATTGCTGACCATCTGGAGAAATTTCGACAAGTCACGGGTCATCCTTTTTCATCAGAAAATTGATTTTCTGGACTGTAGAAAAATTGATTCAAAATGTCATTTGGAATGTGCCCCATGTTGAATAACTACTTTTTGAAGCCTCAATGTGACCAAAATTGCCATTTTTACGGACATTTTCTCCTACTCAGAAGCTTCTTTTTCGACCAATTTCAGGCATTAAACTGACTCTAAACACACTTGTTTTTGTTCCAAAAGTGATAATTTACATGGAATAGTCATTTGCAGTCAAAAAATTAAACAATAAAAATTTCGATTTCTGACCATCTGGAGAAATTTCGACAGGTCACGGGTCATCGTTTTTCATCAGAAAATTGATTTTTTGGACTGTAGAAAAATTGATTCAAAATGTCATTTGGAATGTGCCTCATGTTGAATAACTACTTTTTAAAGCCTCAATGTGACCAAAATTGCCATTATTACAGACTTTTTCTCCTATTCAGAAGCTTTTATTTCGACCAATTTCAGGCATTAACGTGCCTCTAAAAACACTTGTTTTTGTTCCAAAAGTGATAATTTACATGGAATAGTCATTTGCAGTCAAAAAATTAAACATTAAAACATTTCCATTGCTGACCATCTGGAGAAATTTCGACAGGTCACGGGTCATCCTTTTTCATCAGAAAATTGATTTTCTGGACTGTAGAAAAATTGATTCAAAATGTCATTTGGAATGTGCCTCATGTTGAATAACTACTTTTTGAAGCCTCAATGTGACCAAAATTGCCATTTTTACGGACATTTTCTCCTACTCAGAAGCTTCTTTTTCGACTAATTTCAGGCATTAAAGTGAGTCTAAACACACTTGTTTTTGTTCCAAAAGTGATAATTTACATGGAATAGTCAATTGCAGTCAAAAAATTAAACAATAAAAATTTCGATTTCTGACCATCTGGAGAAATTTCGACAGGTCACGGGTCATCGTTTTTCATCAGAAAATTGATTTTTTGGACTGTAGAAAAATTGATATAAAATGTCATTTGGATTGTGCCTCATGTTGAATAACTACTTTTTGAAGCCTCAATGTGACCAAAATTGCCATTATTACAGACTTTTTCTCCTATTCAGAAGCTTTTATTTCGACCAATTTCAGGCATTAATGTGACTCTAAAAACACTTGTTTTTTTTCCAAAAGTGATAATTTACATGGAATAGTCATTTGCAGTCAAAAAATTAAACATTAAAACATTTCCATTGCTGACCATCTGGAGAAATTTCGACAAGTCACGGGTCATCCTTTTTCATCAGAAAATTGATTTTCTGGACTGTAGAAAAATTGATTCAAAATGTCATTTGGAATGTGCCTCATGTTGAATAACTACTTTTTGAAGCCTCAATGTGACCAAAATTGCCATTTTTACGGACATTTTCTCCTACTCAGAAGCTTCTTTTTCGACCAATTTCAGGCATTAAACTGACTCTAAACACACTTGTTTTTGTTCCAAAAGTGATAATTTACATGGAATAGTCATTTGCAGTCAAAAAATTAAACAATAAAAATTTCGATTTCTGACCATCTGGAGAAATTTCGACAGGTCACGGGTCATCGTTTTTCATCAGAAAATTGATTTTTTGGACTGTAGAAAAATTGATTCAAAATGTCATTTGGAATGTGCCTCATGTTGAATAACTACTTTTTAAAGCCTCAATGTGACCAAAATTGCCATTATTACAGACTTTTTCTCCTATTCAGAAGCTTTTATTTCGACCAATTTCAGGCATTAACGTGCCTCTAAAAACACTTGTTTTTGTTCCAAAAGTGATAATTTACATGGAATAGTCATTTGCAGTCAAAAAATTAAACATTAAAACATTTCCATTGCTGACCATCTGGAGAAATTTCGACAGGTCACGGGTCATCCTTTTTCATCAGAAAATTGATTTTCTGGACTGTAGAAAAATTGATTCAAAATGTCATTTGGATTGTGCCTCATGTTGAATAACTACTTTTTGAAGCCTCAATGTGACCAAAATTGCCATTTTTACGGACATTTTCTCCTACTCAGAAGCTTCTTTTTCGACTAATTTCAGGCATTAAAGTGAGTCTAAACACACTTGTTTTTGTTCCAAAAGTGATAATTTACATGGAATAGTCAATTGCAGTCAAAAAATTAAACAATAAAAATTTCGATTTCTGACCATCTGGAGAAATTTCGACAGGTCACGGGTCATCGTTTTTCATCAGAAAATTGATTTTTTGGACTGTAGAAAAATTGATATAAAATGTCATTTGGATTGTGCCTCATGTTGAATAACTACTTTTTGAAGCCTCAATGTGACCAAAATTGCCATTATTACAGACTTTTTCTCCTATTCAGAAGCTTCTATTTCGACCAATTTCAGGCATTAACGTGACTCTAAAAACACTTGTTTTTGTTCCAAAAGTGATAATTTACATGGAATAGTCATTTGCAGTCAAAAAATTAAACATTAAAACATTTCCATTTCTGACCATCTGGAGAAATTTCGACAGGTCACGGGTCATCCTTTTTCATCAGAAAATTGATTTTCTGGACTGTAGAAAAATTGATTCAAAATGTCATTTGGAATGTGCCTCATGTTGAATAACTACTTTTTGAAGCCTCAAGGTGACCAAAATTGTCATTTTTACGGACATTTTCTCCTACTCAGAAGCTTCTTTTTCGACCAATTTCAGGCATTAAACTGACTCTAAACACACTTGTTTTTGTTCCAAAAGTGATAATTTACATGGAATAGTCATTTGCAGTCAAAAAATTAAACAATACAAATTTCGATTTCTGACCATCTGGAGAAATTTCGACAGGTCACGGGTCATCCTTTTTCATCAGAAAATTGATTTTTTGGACTGTAGAAAAATTGATTCAAAATGGTATTTGGATTGTGCCTCATGTTGAATAACTACTTTTTGAAACCTCAATGTGACCAAAATTGCCATTAATGCAGACTTTTTCTCCGATTCAGAAGCTTCTATTTCCACTAATTTCAGGCATTAAAGTGAGTCTAAACACACTTGTTTTTGTTCCAAAAGTGATAATTTACATGGAATAGTCAATTGCAGTCAAAAAATTAAACATTAAAAAATTTCCATTTCTGACCATCTGGAGAAATTTCGACAGGTCACGGGTCATCGTTTTTCATCAGAAAATTGATTTTTTGGACTGTAAAAAATTTTATTTAAAATGTCATTTGGATTGTACCTCATGTTGAATAACTACTTTTTGAAACCTCAATGTGACCAAAAGTGCCATTATTGCAGACTTTTTCTCCTATTCAGAAGCTTCTATTTCGAACAATTTCAGGCATTAAAGTGACTCTAAACACACTTATTTTAGTTCCAAAAGTGATAATTTACATGTAATAGTCATTTGCAGTCAACATATTAAACATTAAAAAATTTCCATTTCTGACCATCTGGAGAAATTTCGACAGGTCACGGGTCATCCTTTTTCATCAGAAAATTGATTTTCTGGACTGTAGAAAAATTGATTCAAAATGTCATTTGGAATGTGCCTCATGTTGAATAACTACTTTTTGAAGCCTCAAGGTGACCAAAATTGCCATTTTTACTGACATTTTCTCCTACTCAGAAGCTTCTTTTTCGACCAATTTCAGGCATTAAACTGATTCTAAACACACTTGTTTTTGTTCCAAAAGTGATAATTTACATGGAATAGTCATTTGCAGTCAAAAAATTAAACAATACAAATTTCGATTTCTGACCATCTGGAGAAATTTCGACAGGTCACGGGTCATCGTTTTTCATCAGAAAATTGATTTTTTGGACTGTAGAAAAATTAATTCAAAATGTCATTTGGATTGTGCCTCATGTTGAATAACTACTTTTTGAAACCTCAATGTGACCAAAATTGCCATTAATGGAGACTTTTTCTCCGATTCAGAAGCTTCTATTTCCACTAATTTCAGGCATTAAAGTGAGTCTAAACACACTTGTTTTTGTTCCAAAAGTGATAATTTACATGGAATAGTCAATTGCAGTCAAAAAATTAAACATTAAAAAATTTCCATTTCTGACCATCTGGAGAAATTTCGACAGGTCACGGGTCATCGTTTTTCATCCGAAAATTGATTTTTTGGACTGTAGAAAAATTGATTCAAAATGTAATTTGGAATGTGCCTCATGTTGAATAACTACTTTTTAAAGCCTCAATGTGACCAAAATTGCCATTATTACAGACTTTTTCTCCTATTCAGAAGCTTCTATTTCGACCAATTTCAGTCATTAAAGTGAGTCTAAACACACTTATTTTTGTTCCAAAAGTGATAATTTACATGGAATAGTCATTTGCAGTCAAAAAATTAAACAATAAAAATTTCGATTTCTGACCATCTGGAGAAATTTCGACAGGTCACGGGTCATCGTTTTTCATCAGAAAATTGATTTTTTGGACTGTAAAAAAATTGATTTAAAATGTCATTTGGATTGTGCCTCATGTTGAATAACTACTTTTTGAAACCTCAATGTGACCAAAATTGCCATTACTGCAGACTTTTTCTCCTATTCAGAAGCTTCTATTTCGAACAATTTCAGGCATTAACGTGACTCTAAACACACTTATTTTAGTTCCAAAAGTGATAATTTACATGGAATAGTCATTTGCAGTCAGAAAATTTAAACATTAAAAAATTTCCATTTCTGGCCATCTGGAGAAATTTCGACAGGTCATAGGTCATTGTTTTTCATCAGAAAATTGATTTTTAGGACTGTAGAAAAATTGATTCAAAATGTCATTTGGAATGTGCCTCATGTTGAATAACTACTTTTTAAAGCCTCAAGGTGACCAAAATTGCCATTATTACAGACTTTTTCTCCTATTCAGAAGCTTCTATTTCGACCAATTTCAGGCATTAAAGTGACTCTAAAAACACTTGTTTTTGTTCCAAAAGTGATAATTTACATGGAATAGTCATTTGCAGTCAAAAAATTAAACATTAAAACATTTCCATTTCTGACCATCTGGAGAAATTTCGACAGGTCACGGGTCATCCTTTTTCATCAGAAAATTGATTTTCTGGACTGTAGAAAAATTGATTCAAAATGTCATTTGGAATGTGCCTCATGTTGAATGACTACTTTTTGAAGCCTCAATGTGACCAAAATTGCCATTTTTACGGACATTTTCTCCTACTCAGAAGCTTCTTTTTCGACCAATTTCAGGCAATAAACTGACTCTAAACACACTTGTTTTTGTTCCAAAAGTGATAATTTACATGGAATAGTCATTTGCAGTCAAAAAATTAAACAATAAAAATTTCGATTTCTGACCATCTGGAGAAATTTCGACAGGTCACGGGTCATCGTTTTTCATCAGAAAATTGATTTTTTGGACTGTAGAAAAATTGATTCAAAATGTCATTTGGAATGTGCCTCATGTTGAATAACTACTTTTTAAAGCCTCAATGTTACCAAAATTGACATTATTACAGACTTTTTCTCCTATTCAGAAGCTTCTATTTCGACCAATTTCAGTCATTAAAGTGAGTCTAAACACACTTATTTTTGTTCCAAAAGTGATAATTTACATGGAATAGTCATTTGCAGTCAAAAAATTAAACAATACAAATTTCGATTTCTGACCATCTGGAGAAATTTCGACAGGTCACGGGTCATCGTTTTTCATCAGAAAATTGATTTTTTGGACTGTAAAAAAATTGATTCAAAATGTCATTTGGATTGTGCCTCATGTTGAATAACTACTTTTTGAAACCTCAATGTGACCAAAAGTGCCATTATTGCAGACTTTTTCTCCTATTCAGAAGCTTCTATTTCAAATAATTTCAGGCATTAAAGTGACTCTAAACACACTTATTTTAGTTCCAAAAGTGATAATTTACATGGAATAGTCATTTGAAGTCAAAAAATTAAACATTAAAACATTTCCATTTCTGACCATCTGGAGAAATTTCGACAGGTCACGGGTCATCCTTTTTCATCAGAAAATTGATTTTCTGGACTGTAGAAAAATTGATTCAAAATGTCATTTGGAATGTGCCTCATGTTGAATAACTACTTTTTGAAGCCTCAAGGTGACCAAAATTGTCATTTTTACGGACATTTTCTCCTACTCAGAAGCTTCTTTTTCGACCAATTTCAGGCATTAAACTGACTCTAAACACACTTGTTTTTGTTCCAAAAGTGATAATTTACATGGAATAGTCATTTGCAGTCAAAAAATTAAACAATACAAATTTCGATTTCTGACCATCTGGAGAAATTTCGACAGGTCACGGGTCATCGTTTTTCATCAGAAAATTGATTTTTTGGACTGTAGAAAAATTGATTCAAAATGTCATTTGGATTGTGCCTCATGTTGAATAACTACTTTTTGAAACCTCAATGTGACCAAAATTGCCATTAATGCAGACTTTTTCTCCGATTCAGAAGCTTCTATTTCCACTAATTTCAGGCATTAAAGTGAGTCTAAACACACTTGTTTTTGTTCCAAAAGTGATAATTTACATGGAATAGTCAATTGCAGTCAAAAAATTAAACATTAAAAAATTTCCATTTCTGACCATCTGGAGAAATTTCGACAGGTCACGGGTCATCGTTTTTCATCAGAAGATTGATTTTTTGGACTGTAGAAAAATTGATTCAAAATGTAATTTGGAATGTGCCTCATGTTGAATAACTACTTTTTAAAGCCTCAATGTGACCAAAATTGCCATTATTACAGACTTTTTCTCCTATTCAGAAGCTTCTATTTCGACCAATTTCAGTCATTAAAGTGAGTCTAAACACACTTATTTTTGTTCCAAAAGTGATAATTTACATGGAATAGTCATTTGCAGTCAAAAAATTAAACAATAAAAATTTCGATTTCTGACCATCTGGAGAAATTTCGACAGGTCACGGGTCATCGTTTTTCATCAGAAAATTGATTTTTTGGACTGTAAAAAAATTGATTTAAAATGTCATTTGGATTGTGCCTCATGTTGAATAACTACTTTTTGAAACCTCAATGTGACCAAAATTGCCATTATTGCAGACTTTTTCTCCTATTCAGAAGCTTCTATTTCGAACAATTTCAGGCATTAACGTGACTCTAAACACACTTATTTTAGTTCCAAAAGTGATAATTTACATGGAATAGTCATTTGCAGTCAAAAAATTTAAACATTAAAAAATTTCCATTTCTGGCCATCTGGAGAAATTTCGACAGGTCATAGGTCATTGTTTTTCATCAGAAAATTGATTTTTAGGACTGTAGAAAAATTGATTCAAAATGTCATTTGGAATGTGCCTCATGTTGAATAACTACTTTTTAAAGCCTCAAGGTGACCAAAATTGCCATTATTACAGACTTTTTCTCCTATTCAGAAGCTTCTATTTCGACCAATTTCAGGCATTAAAGTGACTCTAAAAACACTTGTTTTTGTTCCAAAAGTGATAATTTACATGGAATAGTCATTTGCAGTCAAAAAATTAAACATTAAAACATTTCCATTTCTGACCATCTGGAGAAATTTCGACAGGTCACGGGTCATCCTTTTTCATCAGAAAATTGATTTTCTGGACTGTAGAAAAATTGATTCAAAATGTCATTTGGAATGTGCCTCATGTTGAATGACTACTTTTTGAAGCCTCAATGTGACCAAAATTGCCATTTTTACGGACATTTTCTCCTACTCAGAAGCTTCTTTTTCGACCAATTTCAGGCATTAAACTGACTCTAAACACACTTGTTTTTGTTCCAAAAGTGATAATTTACATGGAATAGTCATTTGCAGTCAAAAAATTAAACAATAAAAATTTCGATTTCTGACCATCTGGAGAAATTTCGACAGGTCACGGGTCATCGTTTTTCATCAGAAAATTGATTTTTTGGACTGTAGAAAAATTGATTCAAAATGTCATTTGGAATGTGCCTCATGTTGAATAACTACTTTTTAAAGCCTCAATGTTACCAAAATTGCCATTATTACAGACTTTTTCTCCTATTCAGAAGCTTCTATTTCGACCAATTTCAGTCATTAAAGTGAGTCTAAACACACTTATTTTTGTTCCAAAAGTGATAATTTACATGGAATAGTCATTTGCAGTCAAAAAATTAAACAATACAAATTTCGATTTCTGACCATCTGGAGAAATTTCGATAGGTCACGGGTCATCGTTTTTGATCAGAAAATTGATTTTTTGGACTGTAGAAAAATTGATTCAAAATGTCATTTGGATTGTGCCTCATGTTGAATAACTACTTTTTGAAACCTCAATGTGACCAAAATTGCCATTATTGCAGACTTTTTCTCCTATTCAGAAGCTTCTATTTCCACTAATTTCAGGCATTAAAGTGAGTCTAAACACACTTGTTTTTGTTCCAAAAGTGATAATTTACATGGAATAGTCAATTGCAGTCAAAAAATTAAACATTAAAAAATTTCCATTTCTGACCATCTGGAGAAATTTCGACAGGTCACGGGTCATCGTTTTTCATCAGAAAATTGATTTTTTGGACTGTAGAAAAATTGATTCAAAATGTCATTTGGAATGTGCCTCATGTTGAATAACTACTTTTTAAAGCCTCAATGTGACCAAAATTGCCATTATTACAGACTTTTTCTCCTATTCAGAAGCTTCTATTTCGACCAATTTCAGTCATTAAAGTGAGTCTAAACACACTTATTTTTGTTCCAAAAGTGATAATTTACATGGAATAGTCATTTGCAGTCAAAAAATTAAACAATAAAAATTTCGATTTCTGACCATCTGGAGAAATTTCGACAGGTCACGGGTCATCGTTTTTCATCAGAAAATTGATTTTTTGGACTGTAAAAAAATTGATTTAAAATGTCATTTGGATTGTGCCTCATGTTGAATAACTACTTTTTGAAACCTCAATGTGACCAAAATTGCCATTATTGCAGACTTTTTCTCCTATTCAGAAGCTTCTATTTCGAACAATTTCAGGCATTAACGTGACTCTAAACACACTTATTTTAGTTCCAAAAGTGATAATTTACATGGAATAGTCATTTGCAGTCAAAAAATTTAAACATTAAAAAATTTCCATTTCTGGCCATCTGGAGAAATTTCGACAGGTCATAGGTCATTGTTTTTCATCAGAAAATTGATTTTTAGGACTGTAGAAAAATTGATTCAAAATGTCATTTGGAATGTGCCTCATGTTGAATAACTACTTTTTAAAGCCTCAAGGTGACCAAAATTGCCATTATTACAGACTTTTTCTCCTATTCAGAAGCTTCTATTTCGACCAATTTCAGGCATTAAAGTGACTCTAAAAACACTTGTTTTTGTTCCAAAAGTGATAATTTACATGGAATAGTCATTTGCAGTCAAAAAATTAAACATTAAAACATTTCCATTTCTGACCATCTGGAGAAATTTCGACAGGTCACGGGTCATCCTTTTTCATCAGAAAATTGATTTTCTGGACTGTAGAAAAATTGATTCAAAATGTCATTTGGAATGTGCCTCATGTTGAATGACTACTTTTTGAAGCCTCAATGTGACCAAAATTGCCATTTTTACGGACATTTTCTCCTACTCAGAAGCTTCTTTTTCGACCAATTTCAGGCATTAAACTGACTCTAAACACACTTGTTTTTGTTCCAAAAGTGATAATTTACATGGAATAGTCATTTGCAGTCAAAAAATTAAACAATAAAAATTTCGATTTCTGACCATCTGGAGAAATTTCGACAGGTCACGGGTCATCGTTTTTCATCAGAAAATTGATTTTTTGGACTGTAGAAAAATTGATTCAAAATGTCATTTGGAATGTGCCTCATGTTGAATAACTACTTTTTAAAGCCTCAATGTTACCAAAATTGCCATTATTACAGACTTTTTCTCCTATTCAGAAGCTTCTATTTCGACCAATTTCAGTCATTAAAGTGAGTCTAAACACACTTATTTTTGTTCCAAAAGTGATAATTTACATGGAATAGTCATTTGCAGTCAAAAAATTAAACAATACAAATTTCGATTTCTGACCATCTGGAGAAATTTCGATAGGTCACGGGTCATCGTTTTTGATCAGAAAATTGATTTTTTGGACTGTAGAAAAATTGATTCAAAATGTCATTTGGATTGTGCCTCATGTTGAATAACTACTTTTTGAAACCTCAATGTGACCAAAATTGCCATTATTGCAGACTTTTTCTCCTATTCAGAAGCTTCTATTTCCACTAATTTCAGGCATTAAAGTGAGTCTAAACACACTTGTTTTTGTTCCAAAAGTGATAATTTACATGGAATAGTCAATTGCAGTCAAAAAATTAAACATTAAAAAATTTCCATTTCTGACCATCTGGAGAAATTTCGACAGGTCACGGGTCATCGTTTTTCATCAGAAAATTGATTTTTTGGACTGTAGAAAAATTGATTCAAAATGTCATTTGGAATGTGCCTCATGTTGAATAACTACTTTTTAAAGCCTCAATGTGACCAAAATTGCCATTATTACAGACTTTTTCTCCTATTCAGAAGCTTCTATTTCGACCAATTTCAGTCATTAAAGTGAGTCTAAACACACTTATTTTTGTTCCAAAAGTGATAATTTACATGGAATAGTCAATTGCAGTCAAAAAATTAAACATTAAAAAATTTCCATTTCTGAACATCTGGAGAAATTTCGACAGGTCACGGGTCATCGTTTTTCATCAGAAAATTGATTTTTTGGACTGTAAAAAAATTGATTTAAAATGTCATTTGGATTGTGCCTCATGTTGAATAACTACTTTTTGAAACCTCAATGTGACCAAAAGGCATTAAAGTGACTCTAAACACACTTATTTTAGTTCCAAAAGTGATAATTTACATGGAATAGTCATTTGCAGTCAAAAAATTAAACATTAAAACATTTCCATTTCTGACCATCTGGAGAAATTTCGATAGGTCACAGGTCATCCTTTTTCATCAGAAAATTGATTTTCTGGACTGTAGAAAAATTGATTCAAAATATCATTTGGAATGTGCCTCATGTTGAATAACTACTTTTTGAAGCCTCAAGGTGACCAAAATTGCCATTTTTACGGACATTTTCTCCTACTCAGAAGCTTCTTTTTCGACCAATTTCAGGCATTAAACTGACTCTAAACACACTTGTTTTTGTTCCAAAAGTGATAATTTACATGGAATAGTCATTTGCAGTCAAAAAATTAAACAATAAAAATTTCGATTTCTGACCATCTGGAGAAATTTCGACAGGTCACGGGTCATCGTTTTTCATCAGAAAATTGATTTTTTGGACTGTAGAAAAATTGATTCAAAATGTCATTTGGAATGTGCCTCATGTTGAATAACTACTTTTTAAAGCCTCAATGTGACCAAAATTGCCATTATTACAGACTTTTTCTCCTATTCAGAAGCTTCTATTTCGACCAATTTCAGGCATTAACGTGACTCTAAAAACACTTGTTTTTGTTCCAAAAGTGATTATTTACATGGAATAGTCATTTGCAGTCAAAAAATTAAACATTAAAACATTTCCATTGCTGACCATCTGGAGAAATTTCGACAGGTCACGGGTCATCCTTTTTCATCAGAAAATTGATTTTCTGGACTGTAGAAAAATTGATTCAAAATGTCATTTGGAATGTGCCTCATGTTGAATAACTACTTTTTGAAGCCTCAATGTGACCAAAATTGCCATTTTTACGGACATTTTCTCCTACTCAGAAGCTTCTTTTTCGACGAATTTCAGGCATTAAAGTGAGTCTAAACACACTTATTTTTGTTCCAAAAGTGATAATTTACATGGAATAGTCATTTGCAGTCAAAAAATTAAACAATACAAATTTCGATTTCTGACCATCTGGAGAAATTTCGACAGGTCACGGGTCATCGATTTTGATCAGAAAATTGATTTTTTGGACTGTAGAAAAATTGATTCAAAATGTCATTTGGATTGTGCCTCATGTTGAATAACTACTTTTTGAAACCTCAATGTGACCAAAATTGCCATTATTGCAGACTTTTTCTCCTATTCAGAAGCTTCTATTTCCACCAATTTCAGGCATTAAAGTGAGTCTAAACACACTTGTTTTTGTTCCTAAAGTGATAATTTACATGGAATAGTCATTTGCAGTCAAAAAATTAAACATTAAAACATTTCCATTTCTGACCATCTGGAGAAATTTCGACAGGTCACGGGTCATCCTTTTTCATCAGAAAATTGATTTTCTGGACTGTAGAAAAATTGATTCAAAATGTCATTTGGAATGTGCCTCATGTTGAATAACTACTTTTTGAAGCCTCAATGTGACCAAAATTGCCATTTTTACGGACATTTTCTCCTACTCAGAAGCTTCTTTTTCGACTAATTTCAGGCATTAAAGTGAGTCTAAACACACTTGTTTTTGTTCCAAAAGTGATAATTTACATGGAATAGTCAATTGCAGTCAAAAAATTAAACAATAAAAATTTCGATTTCTGACCATTTGGAGAAATTTCGACCGGTCACGGGTCATCGTTTTTCATCAGAAAATTGATTTTTTGGACTGTAAAAAAATTGATTTAAAATGTCATTTGGATTGTACCTCATGTTGAATAACTACTTTTTGAAACCTCAATGTGACCAAAAGTGCCATTATTGCAGACTTTTTCTCCTATTCAGAAGCTTCTATTTCAAATAATTTCAGGCATTAAAGTGACTCTAAACACACTTATTTTAGTTCCAAAAGTGATAATTTACATGGAATAGTCATTTGAAGTCAAAAAATTAAACATTAAAACATTTCCATTTCTGACCATCTGGAGAAATTTCGACAGGTCACGGGTCATCCTTTTTCATCAGAAAATTGATTTTCTGGACTGTAGAAAAATTGATTCAAAATGTCATTTGGAATGTGCCTCATGTTGAATAACTACTTTTTGAAGCCTCAAGGTGACCAAAATTGTCATTTTTACGGACATTTTCTCCTACTCAGAAGCTTCTTTTTCGACCAATTTCAGGCATTAAACTGACTCTAAACACACTTGTTTTTGTTCCAAAAGTGATAATTTACATGGAATAGTCATTTGCAGTCAAAAAATTAAACAATACAAATTTCGATTTCTGACCATCTGGAGAAATTTCGACAGGTCACGGGTCATCGTTTTTCATCAGAAAATTGATTTTTTGGACTGTAGAAAAATTGATTCAAAATGTCATTTGGATTGTGCCTCATGTTGAATAACTACTTTTTGAAACCTCAATGTGACCAAAATTGCCATTAATGCAGACTTTTTCTCCGATTCAGAAGCTTCTATTTCCACTAATTTCAGGCATTAAAGTGAGTCTAAACACACTTGTTTTTGTTCCAAAAGTGATAATTTACATGGAATAGTCAATTGCAGTCAAAAAATTAAACATTAAAAAATTTCCATTTCTGACCATCTGGAGAAATTTCGACAGGTCACGGGTCATCGTTTTTCATCAGAAGATTGATTTTTTGGACTGTAGAAAAATTGATTCAAAATGTAATTTGGAATGTGCCTCATGTTGAATAACTACTTTTTAAAGCCTCAATGTGACCAAAATTGCCATTATTACAGACTTTTTCTCCTATTCAGAAGCTTCTATTTCGACCAATTTCAGTCATTAAAGTGAGTCTAAACACACTTATTTTTGTTCCAAAAGTGATAATTTACATGGAATAGTCATTTGCAGTCAAAAAATTAAACAATAAAAATTTCGATTTCTGACCATCTGGAGAAATTTCGACAGGTCACGGGTCATCGTTTTTCATCAGAAAATTGATTTTTTGGACTGTAAAAAAATTGATTTAAAATGTCATTTGGATTGTGCCTCATGTTGAATAACTACTTTTTGAAACCTCAATGTGACCAAAATTGCCATTATTGCAGACTTTTTCTCCTATTCAGAAGCTTCTATTTCGAACAATTTCAGGCATTAACGTGACTCTAAACACACTTATTTTAGTTCCAAAAGTGATAATTTACATGGAATAGTCATTTGCAGTCAAAAAATTTAAACATTAAAAAATTTCCATTTCTGGCCATCTGGAGAAATTTCGACAGGTCATAGGTCATTGTTTTTCATCAGAAAATTGATTTTTAGGACTGTAGAAAAATTGATTCAAAATGTCATTTGGAATGTGCCTCATGTTGAATAACTACTTTTTAAAGCCTCAAGGTGACCAAAATTGCCATTATTACAGACTTTTTCTCCTATTCAGAAGCTTCTATTTCGACCAATTTCAGGCATTAAAGTGACTCTAAAAACACTTGTTTTTGTTCCAAAAGTGATAATTTACATGGAATAGTCATTTGCAGTCAAAAAATTAAACATTAAAACATTTCCATTTCTGACCATCTGGAGAAATTTCGACAGGTCACGGGTCATCCTTTTTCATCAGAAAATTGATTTTCTGGACTGTAGAAAAATTGATTCAAAATGTCATTTGGAATGTGCCTCATGTTGAATGACTACTTTTTGAAGCCTCAATGTGACCAAAATTGCCATTTTTACGGACATTTTCTCCTACTCAGAAGCTTCTTTTTCGACCAATTTCAGGCATTAAACTGACTCTAAACACACTTGTTTTTGTTCCAAAAGTGATAATTTACATGGAATAGTCATTTGCAGTCAAAAAATTAAACAATAAAAATTTCGATTTCTGACCATCTGGAGAAATTTCGACAGGTCACGGGTCATCGTTTTTCATCAGAAAATTGATTTTTTGGACTGTAGAAAAATTGATTCAAAATGTCATTTGGAATGTGCCTCATGTTGAATAACTACTTTTTAAAGCCTCAATGTTACCAAAATTGCCATTATTACAGACTTTTTCTCCTATTCAGAAGCTTCTATTTCGACCAATTTCAGTCATTAACCCCTTCCATGCTCATGACGGAACGGTTCCGTCATGAGCCACGGTTGAGCTGTGCTCATGACGGAACCGTTCCGTCATGAGCCCGCCCGCGCTCGAACCCTTCAGCACCGCGGCGGAATTCGCCCAGCGCTGAAGGGGTTAAAGTGAGTCTAAACACACTTATTTTTGTTCCAAAAGTGATAATTTACATGGAATAGTCATTTGCAGTCAAAAAATTAAACAATACAAATTTCGATTTCTGACCATCTGGAGAAATTTCGATAGGTCACGGGTCATCGTTTTTGATCAGAAAATTGATTTTTTGGACTGTAGAAAAATTGATTCAAAATGTCATTTGGATTGTGCCTCATGTTGAATAACTACTTTTTGAAACCTCAATGTGACCAAAATTGCCATTATTGCAGACTTTTTCTCCTATTCAGAAGCTTCTATTTCCACTAATTTCAGGCATTAAAGTGAGTCTAAACACACTTGTTTTTGTTCCAAAAGTGATAATTTACATGGAATAGTCAATTGCAGTCAAAAAATTAAACATTAAAAAATTTCCATTTCTGACCATCTGGAGAAATTTCGACAGGTCACGGGTCATCGTTTTTCATCAGAAAATTGATTTTTTGGACTGTAGAAAAATTGATTCAAAATGTCATTTGGAATGTGCCTCATGTTGAATAACTACTTTTTAAAGCCTCAATGTGACCAAAATTGCCATTATTACAGACTTTTTCTCCTATTCAGAAGCTTCTATTTCGACCAATTTCAGTCATTAAAGTGAGTCTAAACACACTTATTTTTGTTCCAAAAGTGATAATTTACATGGAATAGTCAATTGCAGTCAAAAAATTAAACATTAAAAAATTTCCATTTCTGAACATCTGGAGAAATTTCGACAGGTCACGGGTCATCGTTTTTCATCAGAAAATTGATTTTTTGGACTGTAAAAAAATTGATTTAAAATGTCATTTGGATTGTGCCTCATGTTGAATAACTACTTTTTGAAACCTCAATGTGACCAAAAGGCATTAAAGTGACTCTAAACACACTTATTTTAGTTCCAAAAGTGATAATTTACATGGAATAGTCATTTGCAGTCAAAAAATTAAACATTAAAACATTTCCATTTCTGACCATCTGGAGAAATTTCGATAGGTCACAGGTCATCCTTTTTCATCAGAAAATTGATTTTCTGGACTGTAGAAAAATTGATTCAAAATATCATTTGGAATGTGCCTCATGTTGAATAACTACTTTTTGAAGCCTCAAGGTGACCAAAATTGCCATTTTTACGGACATTTTCTCCTACTCAGAAGCTTCTTTTTCGACCAATTTCAGGCATTAAACTGACTCTAAACACACTTGTTTTTGTTCCAAAAGTGATAATTTACATGGAATAGTCATTTGCAGTCAAAAAATTAAACAATAAAAATTTCGATTTCTGACCATCTGGAGAAATTTCGACAGGTCACGGGTCATCGTTTTTCATCAGAAAATTGATTTTTTGGACTGTAGAAAAATTGATTCAAAATGTCATTTGGAATGTGCCTCATGTTGAATAACTACTTTTTAAAGCCTCAATGTGACCAAAATTGCCATTATTACAGACTTTTTCTCCTATTCAGAAGCTTCTATTTCGACCAATTTCAGGCATTAACGTGACTCTAAAAACACTTGTTTTTGTTCCAAAAGTGATTATTTACATGGAATAGTCATTTGCAGTCAAAAAATTAAACATTAAAACATTTCCATTGCTGACCATCTGGAGAAATTTCGACAGGTCACGGGTCATCCTTTTTCATCAGAAAATTGATTTTCTGGACTGTAGAAAAATTGATTCAAAATGTCATTTGGAATGTGCCTCATGTTGAATAACTACTTTTTGAAGCCTCAATGTGACCAAAATTGCCATTTTTACGGACATTTTCTCCTACTCAGAAGCTTCTTTTTCGACGAATTTCAGGCATTAAAGTGAGTCTAAACACACTTATTTTTGTTCCAAAAGTGATAATTTACATGGAATAGTCATTTGCAGTCAAAAAATTAAACAATACAAATTTCGATTTCTGACCATCTGGAGAAATTTCGACAGGTCACGGGTCATCGATTTTGATCAGAAAATTGATTTTTTGGACTGTAGAAAAATTGATTCAAAATGTCATTTGGATTGTGCCTCATGTTGAATAACTACTTTTTGAAACCTCAATGTGACCAAAATTGCCATTATTGCAGACTTTTTCTCCTATTCAGAAGCTTCTATTTCCACCAATTTCAGGCATTAAAGTGAGTCTAAACACACTTGTTTTTGTTCCTAAAGTGATAATTTACATGGAATAGTCATTTGCAGTCAAAAAATTAAACATTAAAACATTTCCATTTCTGACCATCTGGAGAAATTTCGACAGGTCACGGGTCATCCTTTTTCATCAGAAAATTGATTTTCTGGACTGTAGAAAAATTGATTCAAAATGTCATTTGGAATGTGCCTCATGTTGAATAACTACTTTTTGAAGCCTCAATGTGACCAAAATTGCCATTTTTACGGACATTTTCTCCTACTCAGAAGCTTCTTTTTCGACTAATTTCAGGCATTAAAGTGAGTCTAAACACACTTGTTTTTGTTCCAAAAGTGATAATTTACATGGAATAGTCAATTGCAGTCAAAAAATTAAACAATAAAAATTTCGATTTCTGACCATTTGGAGAAATTTCGACAGGTCACGGGTCATCGTTTTTCATCAGAAAATTGATTTTTTGGACTGTAAAAAAATTGATTTAAAATGTCATTTGGATTGTACCTCATGTTGAATAACTACTTTTTGAAACCTCAATGTGACCAAAAGTGCCATTATTGCAGACTTTTTCTCCTATTCAGAAGCTTCTATTTCGAACAATTTCAGGCATTAAAGTGACTCTAAACACACTTATTTTAGTTCCAAAAGTGATAATTTACATGGAATAGTCATTTGCAGTCAAAAAATTAAACATTAAAACATTTCCATTTCTGACCATCTGGAGAAATTTCGACAGGTCACGGGTCATCCTTTTTCATCAGGACAATTGATTTTCTGGACTGTAGAAAAATTGATTCAAAATGTCATTTGGAATGTGCCTCATGTTGAATAACTACTTTTTGAAGCCTCAAGGTGACCAAAATTGCCATTTTTACTGACATTTTCTCCTACTCAGAAGCTTCTTTTTCGACCAATTTCAGGCATTAAACTGATTCTAAACACACTTGTTTTTGTTCCAAAAGTGATAATTTACATGGAATAGTCATTTGCAGTCAAAAAATTAAACAATAAAAATTTCGATATCTGACCATCTGGAGAAATTTCGACAGGTCACGGGTCATCGTTTTTCATCAGAAAATTGATTTTTTGGACTGTAGAAAAATTGATTCAAAATGTCATTTTGAATGTGCCTCATGTTGAATAACTACTTTTTAAAGCCTCAATGTGACCAAAATTGCCATTATTACAGACTTTTTCTCCTATTCAGAAGCTTCTATTTCGACCAATTTCAGGCATTAACGTGACTCTAAAAACACTTGTTTTTGTTCCAAAAGTGATAATTTACATGGAATAGTCATTTGCAGTCAAAATATTAAACATTAAAACATTTCCATTTCTGACCATCTGGAGAAATTTCGACAGGTCACGGGTCATCCTTTTTCATCAGAAAATAGATTTTCTGGACTGTAGAAAAATTGATTCAAAATGTCATTTGGAATGTGCCTCATGTTGAATAACTACTTTTTAAAGCCTCAATGTGACCAAAATTGCCATTATTACAGACTTTTTCTCCTATTCAGAAGCTTCTATTTCGACCAATTTCAGTCATTAAAGTGAGTCTAAACACACTTATTTTTGTTCCAAAAGTGATAATTTACATGGACTAGTCATTTGCAGTCAAAAAATTAAACAATAAAAATTTCGATTTCTGACCATCTGGAGAAATTTCGACAGGTCACGGGTCATCGTTTTTCATCAGAAAATTGATTTTTTGGACTGTAAAAAAATTGATTTAAAATGTCATTTGGATTGTGCCTCATGTTGAATAACTACTTTTTGAAACCTCAATGTGACCAAAATTGCCATTATTGCAGACTTTTTCTCCTATTCAGAAGCTTCTATTTCGAACAATTTCAGGCATTAACGTGACTCTAAACACACTTATTTTAGTTCCAAAAGTGATAATTTACATGGAATAGTCATTTGCAGTCAAAAAATTTAAACATTAAAAAATTTCCATTTCTGGCCTTCTGGAGAAATTTCGACAGGTCACGGGTCATCCTTTTTCATCAGAAAATTGATTTTCTGGACTGTAGAAAATTGATTCAAAATGTCATTTGGAATGTGCCTCATGTTGAATACCTACTTTTTGAAGCCTCAGGTGACCAAAATTGCCATTTTTACGGACATTTTCTCCTACTCAGAAGCTTCTTTTTCAACCAATTTCAGGCATTAAACTGACTCTAAACACACTTGTTTTTGTTCCAAAAGTGATAATTTACATAGAATAGTCATTTGCAGTCAAAAAATTAAACAATAAAAATTTCGATTTCTGACCATCTGGAGAAATTTCGACAGGTCACGGGTCATCGTTTTTCATCAGAAAATTGATTTTTTGGACTGTAGAAAAATTGATTCAAAATGTCATTTTGAATGTGCCTCATGTTGAATAACTACTTTTTAAAGCCTCAATGTGACCAAAATTGCCATTATTACGGACTTTTTCTCCTATTCAGAAGCTTCTATTTCGACCAATTTCAGGCATTAACGTGACTCTAAAAACACTTGTTTTTGTTCCAAAAGTGATAATTTACATGGAATAGTCATTTGCAGTCAAAAAATTAAACATTAAAACATTTCCATTTCTGACCATCTGGAGAAATTTCGACAGGTCACGGGTCATCCTTTTTCATCAGAAAATTGATTTTTTGGACTGTAGAAAAATTGATTCAAAATGTCATTTGGAATGTGCCTCATGTTGAATAACTACTTTTTAAAGCCTCAATGTGACCAAAATTGCCATTATTACAGACTTTTTCTCCTATTCAGAAGCTTTTATTTCGACCAATTTCAGGCATTAACGTGACTCTAAAAACACTTGTTTTTGTTCCAAAAGTGATAATTTACATGGAATAGTCATTTGCAGTCAAAAAATTAAACATTAAAACATTTCCATTGCTGACCATCTGGAGAAATTTCGACAGGTCACGGGTCATCCTTTTTCATCAGAAAATTGATTTTCTGGACTGTAGAAAAATTGATTCAAAATGTCATTTGGAATGTGCCTCATGTTGAATAACTACTTTTTGAAGCCTCAAGGTGACCAAAATTGCCATTTTTACGGACATTTTCTCCTACTCAGAAGCTTCTTTTTCGACCAATTTCAGGCATTAAACTGACTCTAAACACACTTGTTTTTGTTCCAAAAGTGATAATTTACATGGAATAGTCATTTGCAGTCAAAAAATTAAACAATACAAATTTCGATTTCTGACCATCTGGAGAAATTTCGACAGGTCACGGGTCATCGTTTTTCATCAGAAAATTGATTTTTTGGACTGTAGAAAAATTGATTCAAAATGTCATTTGGATTGTGCCTCATGTTGAATAACTACTTTTTGAAACCTCAATGTGACCAAAATTGCCATTATTGCAGACTTTTTCTCCTATTCAGAAGCTTCTATTTCGACTAATTTCAGGCATTAAAGTGAGTCTAAACACACTTGTTTTTGTTCCAAAAGTGATAATTTACATGGAATAGTCAATTGCAGTCAAAAAACTAAACATTAAAAAATTTCCATTTCTGACCATCTGGAGAAATTTCGACAGGTCACGGGTCATCGTTTTTCATCAGAAAATTGATTTTTTGGACTGTAGAAAAATTGATTCAAAATGTCATTTGGAATGTGCCTCATGTTGAATAACTACTTTTTGAAGCCTCAAGGTGACCAAAATTGCCATTTTTACGGACAATTTCTCCTACTCAGAAGCTTCTTTTTCGACCAATTTCAGGCATTAAACTGACTCTAAACACACTTGTTTTTGTTCCAAAAGTGATAATTTACATGGAATAGTCATTTGCAGTCAAAAAATTAAACAATAAAAATTTCGATTTCTGACCATCTGGAGAAATTTCGACAGGTCACGGGTCATCGTTTTTCATCAGAAAATTGATTTTTTGGACTGTAGAAAAATTGATTCAAAATGTCATTTGGAATGTGCCTCATGTTGAATAACTACTTTTTAAAGCCTCAATGTGACCAAAATTGCCATTATTACAGACTTTTTCTCCTACTCAGAAGCTTTTATTTCGACCAATTTCAGGCATTAACGTGACTCTAAAAACACTTGTTTTTGTTCCAAAAGTGATAATTTACATGGAATAGTCATTTGCAGTCAAAAAATTAAACATTAAAACATTTCCATTGCTGACCATCTGGAGAAATTTCGACAGGTCACGGGTCATCCTTTTTCATCAGAAAATTGATTTTCTGGACTGTAGAAAAATTGATTCAAAATGTCATTTGGAATGTGCCTCATGTTGAATAACTACTTTTTGAAGCCTCAATGTGACCAAAATTGCCATTTTTACGGACATTTTCTCCTACTCAGAAGCTTCTTTTTCGACTAATTTCAGGCATTAAAGTGAGTCTAAACACACTTGTTTTTGTTCCAAAAGTGATAATTTACATGGAATAGTCAATTGCAGTCAAAAAATTAAACAATAAAAATTTCGATTTCTGACCATCTGGAGAAATTTCGACAGGTCACGGGTCATCGTTTTTCATCAGAAAATTGATTTTTTGGACTGTAAAAAAATTGATTTAAAATGTCATTTGGATTGTGCCTCATGTTGAATAACTACTTTTTGAAACCTCAATGTGACCAAAAGTGCCATTATTGCAGACTTTTTCTCCTATTCAGAAGCTTCTATTTCGAACAATTTCAGGCATTAAAGTGACTCTAAACACACTTATTTTAGTTCCAAAAGTGATTATTTACATGGAATAGTCATTTGCAGTCAAAAAATTAAACATTAAAACATTTCCATTTCTGACCATCTGGAGAAATTTCGACAGGTCACGGGTCATCCTTTTTCATCAGAAAATTGATTTTCTGGACTGTAGAAAAATTGATTCAAAATGTCATTTGGAATGTGCCTCATGTTGAATAACTACTTTTTGAAGCCTCAAGGTGACCAAAATTGTCATTTTTACGGATATTTTCTCCTACTCAGAAGCTTCTTTTTCGACCAATTTCAGGCATTAAACTGACTCTAAACACACTTGTTTTTGTTCCAAAAGTGATAATTTACATGGAATAGTCATTTGCAGTCAAAAAACTAAACATTAAAAAATTTCCATTTCTGACCATCTGGAGAAATTTCGACAGGTCACGGGTCATCGTTTTTCATCAGAAAATTGATTTTTTGGACTGTAGAAAAATTGATTCAAAATGTCATTTGGAATGTGCCTCATGTTGAATAACTACTTTTTGAAGCCTCAAGGTGACCAAAATTGCCATTTTTACGGACATTTTCTCCTACTCAGAAGCTTCTTTTTCGACCAATTTCAGGCATTAAACTGACTCTAAACACACTTGTTTTTGTTCCAAAAGTGATAATTTACATGGAATAGTCATTTGCAGTCAAAAAATTAAACAATAAAAATTTCGATTTCTGACCATCTGGAGAAATTTCGACAGGTCACGGGTCATCGTTTTTCATCAGAAAATTGATTTTTTGGACTGTAGAAAAATTGATTCAAAATGTCATTTGGATTGTGCCTCATGTTGAATAACTACTTTTTGAAACCTCAATGTGACCAAAATTGCCATTATTGCAGACTTTTTCTCCTATTCAGAAGCTTCTATTTCGACTAATTTCAGGCATTAAAGTGAGTCTAAACACACTTGTTTTTGTTCCAAAAGTGATAATTTACATGGAATAGTCAATTGCAGTCAAAAAACTAA
The DNA here is from genome assembly GCF_964204655.1 of Triturus cristatus. Lineage (NCBI taxonomy): Eukaryota > Metazoa > Chordata > Amphibia > Caudata > Salamandridae > Triturus > Triturus cristatus. The sequence continues at coordinate 290,058 of NW_028187361.1, forward strand.
ACATTAAAAAATTTCCATTTCTGACCATCTGGAGAAATTTCGACAGGTCACGGGTCATCGTTTTTCATCAGAAAATTGATTTTTTGGACTGTAGAAAAATTGATTCAAAATGTCATTTGGAATGTGCCTCATGTTGAATAACTACTTTTTAAAGCCTCAATGTGACCAAAATTGCCATTATTACAGACTTTTTCTCCTATTCAGAAGCTTTTATTTCGACCAATTTCAGGCATTAATGTGACTCTAAAAACACTTGTTTTTTTTCCAAAAGTGATAATTTACATGGAATAGTCATTTGCAGTCAAAAAATTAAACATTAAAACATTTCCATTGCTGACCATCTGGAGAAATTTCGACAAGTCACGGGTCATCCTTTTTCATCAGAAAATTGATTTTCTGGACTGTAGAAAAATTGATTCAAAATGTCATTTGGAATGTGCCTCATGTTGAATAACTACTTTTTGAAGCCTCAATGTGACCAAAATTGCCATTTTTACGGACATTTTCTCCTACTCAGAAGCTTCTTTTTCGACCAATTTCAGGCATTAAACTGACTCTAAACACACTTGTTTTTGTTCCAAAAGTGATAATTTACATGGAATAGTCATTTGCAGTCAAAAAATTAAACAATAAAAATTTCGATTTCTGACCATCTGGAGAAATTTCGACAGGTCACGGGTCATCGTTTTTCATCAGAAAATTGATTTTTTGGACTGTAGAAAAATTGATTCAAAATGTCATTTGGAATGTGCCTCATGTTGAATAACTACTTTTTAAAGCCTCAATGTGACCAAAATTGCCATTATTACAGACTTTTTCTCCTATTCAGAAGCTTTTATTTCGACCAATTTCAGGCATTAACGTGCCTCTAAAAACACTTGTTTTTGTTCCAAAAGTGATAATTTACATGGAATAGTCATTTGCAGTCAAAAAATTAAACATTAAAACATTTCCATTGCTGACCATCTGGAGAAATTTCGACAGGTCACAGGTCATCCTTTTTCATCAGAAAATTGATTTTCTGGACTGTAGAAAAATTGATTCAAAATGTCATTTGGAATGTGCCTCATGTTGAATAACTACTTTTTGAAGCCTCAATGTGACCAAAATTGCCATTTTTACGGACATTTTCTCCTACTCAGAAGCTTCTTTTTCGACTAATTTCAGGCATTAAAGTGAGTCTAAACACACTTGTTTTTGTTCCAAAAGTGATAATTTACATGGAATAGTCAATTGCAGTCAAAAAATTAAACAATAAAAATTTCGATTTCTGACCATCTGGAGAAATTTCGACAGGTCACGGGTCATCGTTTTTCATCAGAAAATTGATTTTTTGGACTGTAGAAAAATTGATATAAAATGTCATTTGGATTGTGCCTCATGTTGAATAACTACTTTTTGAAACCTCAATGTGACCAAAATTGCCATTATTGCAGACTTTTTCTCCTATTCAGAAGCTTCTATTTCGACTAATTTCAGGCATTAAAGTGAGTCTAAACACACTTGTTTTTGTTCCAAAAGTGATAATTTACATGGAATAGTCAATTGCAGTCAAAAAACTAAACATTAAAAAATTTCCATTTCTGACCATCTGGAGAAATTTCGACAGGTCACGGGTCATCGTTTTTCATCAGAAAATTGATTTTTTGGACTGTAGAAAAATTGATTCAAAATGTCATTTGGAATGTGCCTCATGTTGAATAACTACTTTTTGAAGCCTCAAGGTGACCAAAATTGCCATTTTTACTGACATTTTCTCCTACTCAGAAGCTTCTTTTTCGACCAATTTCAGGCATTAAACTGATTCTAAACACACTTGTTTTTGTTCCAAAAGTGATAATTTACATGGAATAGTCATTTGCAGTCAAAAAATTAAACAATAAAAATTTCGATATCTGACCATCTGGAGAAATTTCGACAGGTCACGGGTCATCGTTTTTCATCAGAAAATTGATTTTTTGGACTGTAGAAAAATTGATTCAAAATGTCATTTTGAATGTGCCTCATGTTGAATAACTACTTTTTAAAGCCTCAATGTGACCAAAATTGCCATTATTACAGACTTTTTCTCCTATTCAGAAGCTTCTATTTCGACCAATTTCAGGCATTAACGTGACTCTAAAAACACTTGTTTTTGTTCCAAAAGTGATAATTTACATGGAATAGTCATTTGCAGTCAAAATATTAAACATTAAAACATTTCCATTTCTGACCATCTGGAGAAATTTCGACAGGTCACGGGTCATCCTTTTTCATCAGAAAATAGATTTTCTGGACTGTAGAAAAATTGATTCAAAATGTCATTTGGAATGTGCCTCATGTTGAATAACTACTTTTTAAAGCCTCAATGTGACCAAAATTGCCATTATTACAGACTTTTTCTCCTATTCAGAAGCTTCTATTTCGACCAATTTCAGTCATTAAAGTGAGTCTAAACACACTTATTTTTGTTCCAAAAGTGATAATTTACATGGACTAGTCATTTGCAGTCAAAAAATTAAACAATAAAAATTTCGATTTCTGACCATCTGGAGAAATTTCGACAGGTCACGGGTCATCGTTTTTCATCAGAAAATTGATTTTTTGGACTGTAAAAAAATTGATTTAAAATGTCATTTGGATTGTGCCTCATGTTGAATAACTACTTTTTGAAACCTCAATGTGACCAAAATTGCCATTATTGCAGACTTTTTCTCCTATTCAGAAGCTTCTATTTCGAACAATTTCAGGCATTAACGTGACTCTAAACACACTTATTTTAGTTCCAAAAGTGATAATTTACATGGAATAGTCATTTGCAGTCAAAAAATTTAAACATTAAAAAATTTCCATTTCTGGCCTTCTGGAGAAATTTCGACAGGTCACGGGTCATCCTTTTTCATCAGAAAATTGATTTTCTGGACTGTAGAAAATTGATTCAAAATGTCATTTGGAATGTGCCTCATGTTGAATACCTACTTTTTGAAGCCTCAGGTGACCAAAATTGCCATTTTTACGGACATTTTCTCCTACTCAGAAGCTTCTTTTTCAACCAATTTCAGGCATTAAACTGACTCTAAACACACTTGTTTTTGTTCCAAAAGTGATAATTTACATAGAATAGTCATTTGCAGTCAAAAAATTAAACAATAAAAATTTCGATTTCTGACCATCTGGAGAAATTTCGACAGGTCACGGGTCATCGTTTTTCATCAGAAAATTGATTTTTTGGACTGTAGAAAAATTGATTCAAAATGTCATTTTGAATGTGCCTCATGTTGAATAACTACTTTTTAAAGCCTCAATGTGACCAAAATTGCCATTATTACAGACTTTTTCTCCTATTCAGAAGCTTCTATTTCGACCAATTTCAGGCATTAACGTGACTCTAAAAACACTTGTTTTTGTTCCAAAAGTGATAATTTACATGGAATAGTCATTTGCAGTCAAAAAATTAAACATTAAAACATTTCCATTTCTGACCATCTGGAGAAATTTCGACAGGTCACGGGTCATCCTTTTTCATCAGAAAATTGATTTTTTGGACTGTAGAAAAATTGATTCAAAATGTCATTTGGAATGTGCCTCATGTTGAATAACTACTTTTTAAAGCCTCAATGTGACCAAAATTGCCATTATTACAGACTTTTTCTCCTATTCAGAAGCTTTTATTTCGACCAATTTCAGGCATTAACGTGACTCTAAAAACACTTGTTTTTGTTCCAAAAGTGATAATTTACATGGAATAGTCATTTGCAGTCAAAAAATTAAACATTAAAACATTTCCATTGCTGACCATCTGGAGAAATTTCGACAGGTCACGGGTCATCCTTTTTCATCAGAAAATTGATTTTCTGGACTGTAGAAAAATTGATTCAAAATGTCATTTGGAATGTGCCTCATGTTGAATAACTACTTTTTGAAGCCTCAAGGTGACCAAAATTGCAATTTTTACGGACATTTTCTCCTACTCAGAAGCTTCTTTTTCGACCAATTTCAGGCATTAAACTGACTCTAAACACACTTGTTTTTGTTCCAAAAGTGATAATTTACATGGAATAGTCATTTGCAGTCAAAAAATTAAACAATACAAATTTCGATTTCTGACCATCTGGAGAAATTTCGACAGGTCACGGGTCATCGTTTTTCATCAGAAAATTGATTTTTTGGACTGTAGAAAAATTGATTCAAAATGTCATTTGGATTGTGCCTCATGTTGAATAACTACTTTTTGAAACCTCAATGTGACCAAAATTGCCATTATTGCAGACTTTTTCTCCTATTCAGAAGCTTCTATTTCGACTAATTTCAGGCATTAAAGTGAGTCTAAACACACTTGTTTTTGTTCCAAAAGTGATAATTTACATGGAATAGTCAATTGCAGTCAAAAAACTAAACATTAAAAAATTTCCATTTCTGACCATCTGGAGAAATTTCGACAGGTCACGGGTCATCGTTTTTCATCAGAAAATTGATTTTTTGGACTGTAGAAAAATTGATTCAAAATGTCATTTGGAATGTGCCTCATGTTGAATAACTACTTTTTGAAGCCTCAAGGTGACCAAAATTGCCATTTTTACGGACAATTTCTCCTACTCAGAAGCTTCTTTTTCGACCAATTTCAGGCATTAAACTGACTCTAAACACACTTGTTTTTGTTCCAAAAGTGATAATTTACATGGAATAGTCATTTGCAGTCAAAAAATTAAACAATAAAAATTTCGATTTCTGACCATCTGGAGAAATTTCGACAGGTCACGGGTCATCGTTTTTCATCAGAAAATTGATTTTTTGGACTGTAGAAAAATTGATTCAAAATGTCATTTGGAATGTGCCTCATGTTGAATAACTACTTTTTAAAGCCTCAATGTGACCAAAATTGCCATTATTACAGACTTTTTCTCCTACTCAGAAGCTTTTATTTCGACCAATTTCAGGCATTAACGTGACTCTAAAAACACTTGTTTTTGTTCCAAAAGTGATAATTTACATGGAATAGTCATTTGCAGTCAAAAAATTAAACATTAAAACATTTCCATTGCTGACCATCTGGAGAAATTTCGACAGGTCACGGGTCATCCTTTTTCATCAGAAAATTGATTTTCTGGACTGTAGAAAAATTGATTCAAAATGTCATTTGGAATGTGCCTCATGTTGAATAACTACTTTTTGAAGCCTCAATGTGACCAAAATTGCCATTTTTACGGACATTTTCTCCTACTCAGAAGCTTCTTTTTCGACTAATTTCAGGCATTAAAGTGAGTCTAAACACACTTGTTTTTGTTCCAAAAGTGATAATTTACATGGAATAGTCAATTGCAGTCAAAAAATTAAACAATAAAAATTTCGATTTCTGACCATCTGGAGAAATTTCGACAGGTCACGGGTCATCGTTTTTCATCAGAAAATTGATTTTTTGGACTGTAAAAAAATTGATTTAAAATGTCATTTGGATTGTGCCTCATGTTGAATAACTACTTTTTGAAACCTCAATGTGACCAAAAGTGCCATTATTGCAGACTTTTTCTCCTATTCAGAAGCTTCTATTTCGAACAATTTCAGGCATTAAAGTGACTCTAAACACACTTATTTTAGTTCCAAAAGTGATTATTTACATGGAATAGTCATTTGCAGTCAAAAAATTAAACATTAAAACATTTCCATTTCTGACCATCTGGAGAAATTTCGACAGGTCACGGGTCATCCTTTTTCATCAGAAAATTGATTTTCTGGACTGTAGAAAAATTGATTCAAAATGTCATTTGGAATGTGCCTCATGTTGAATAACTACTTTTTGAAGCCTCAAGGTGACCAAAATTGTCATTTTTACGGATATTTTCTCCTACTCAGAAGCTTCTTTTTCGACCAATTTCAGGCATTAAACTGACTCTAAACACACTTGTTTTTGTTCCAAAAGTGATAATTTACATGGAATAGTCATTTGCAGTCAAAAAACTAAACATTAAAAAATTTCCATTTCTGACCATCTGGAGAAATTTCGACAGGTCACGGGTCATCGTTTTTCATCAGAAAATTGATTTTTTGGACTGTAGAAAAATTGATTCAAAATGTCATTTGGAATGTGCCTCATGTTGAATAACTACTTTTTGAAGCCTCAAGGTGACCAAAATTGCCATTTTTACGGACATTTTCTCCTACTCAGAAGCTTCTTTTTCGACCAATTTCAGGCATTAAACTGACTCTAAACACACTTGTTTTTGTTCCAAAAGTGATAATTTACATGGAATAGTCATTTGCAGTCAAAAAATTAAACAATAAAAATTTCGATTTCTGACCATCTGGAGAAATTTCGACAGGTCACGGGTCATCGTTTTTCATCAGAAAATTGATTTTTTGGACTGTAGAAAAATTGATTCAAAATGTCATTTGGATTGTGCCTCATGTTGAATAACTACTTTTTGAAACCTCAATGTGACCAAAATTGCCATTATTGCAGACTTTTTCTCCTATTCAGAAGCTTCTATTTCGACTAATTTCAGGCATTAAAGTGAGTCTAAACACACTTGTTTTTGTTCCAAAAGTGATAATTTACATGGAATAGTCAATTGCAGTCAAAAAACTAAACATTAAAAAATTTCCATTTCTGACCATCTGGAGAAATTTCGACAGGTCACGGGTCATCGTTTTTCATCAGAAAATTGATTTTTTGGACTGTAGAAAAATTGATTCAAAATGTCATTTGGAATGTGCCTCATGTTGAATAACTACTTTTTAAAGCCTCAATGTGACCAAAATTGCCATTATTACAGACTTTTTCTCCTATTCAGAAGCTTTTATTTCGACCAATTTCAGGCATTAATGTGACTCTAAAAACACTTGTTTTTTTTCCAAAAGTGATAATTTACATGGAATAGTCATTTGCAGTCAAAAAATTAAACATTAAAACATTTCCATTGCTGACCATCTGGAGAAATTTCGACAAGTCACGGGTCATCCTTTTTCATCAGAAAATTGATTTTCTGGACTGTAGAAAAATTGATTCAAAATGTCATTTGGAATGTGCCTCATGTTGAATAACTACTTTTTGAAGCCTCAATGTGACCAAAATTGCCATTTTTACGGACATTTTCTCCTACTCAGAAGCTTCTTTTTCGACCAATTTCAGGCATTAAACTGACTCTAAACACACTTGTTTTTGTTCCAAAAGTGATAATTTACATGGAATAGTCATTTGCAGTCAAAAAATTAAACAATAAAAATTTCGATTTCTGACCATCTGGAGAAATTTCGACAGGTCACGGGTCATCGTTTTTCATCAGAAAATTGATTTTTTGGACTGTAGAAAAATTGATTCAAAATGTCATTTGGAATGTGCCTCATGTTGAATAACTACTTTTTAAAGCCTCAATGTGACCAAAATTGCCATTATTACAGACTTTTTCTCCTATTCAGAAGCTTTTATTTCGACCAATTTCAGGCATTAACGTGCCTCTAAAAACACTTGTTTTTGTTCCAAAAGTGATAATTTACATGGAATAGTCATTTGCAGTCAAAAAATTAAACATTAAAACATTTCCATTGCTGACCATCTGGAGAAATTTCGACAGGTCACGGGTCATCCTTTTTCATCAGAAAATTGATTTTCTGGACTGTAGAAAAATTGATTCAAAATGTCATTTGGAATGTGCCTCATGTTGAATAACTACTTTTTGAAGCCTCAATGTGACCAAAATTGCCATTTTTACGGACATTTTCTCCTACTCAGAAGCTTCTTTTTCGACTAATTTCAGGCATTAAAGTGAGTCTAAACACACTTGTTTTTGTTCCAAAAGTGATAATTTACATGGAATAGTCAATTGCAGTCAAAAAATTAAACAATAAAAATTTCGATTTCTGACCATCTGGAGAAATTTCGACAGGTCACGGGTCATCGTTTTTCATCAGAAAATTGATTTTTTGGACTGTAGAAAAATTGATATAAAATGTCATTTGGATTGTGCCTCATGTTGAATAACTACTTTTTGAAGCCTCAATGTGACCAAAATTGCCATTATTACAGACTTTTTCTCCTATTCAGAAGCTTCTATTTCGACCAATTTCAGGCATTAACGTGACTCTAAAAACACTTGTTTTTGTTCCAAAAGTGATAATTTACATGGAATAGTCATTTGCAGTCAAAAAATTAAACATTAAAACATTTCCATTTCTGACCATCTGGAGAAATTTCGACAGGTCACGGGTCATCCTTTTTCATCAGAAAATTGATTTTCTGGACTGTAGAAAAATTGATTCAAAATGTCATTTGGAATGTGCCTCATGTTGAATAACTACTTTTTGAAGCCTCAAGGTGACCAAAATTGCCATTTTTACGGACATTTTCTCCTACTCAGAAGCTTCTTTTTCGACCAATTTCAGGCATTAAACTGACTCTAAACACACTTGTTTTTGTTCCAAAAGTGATAATTTACATGGAATAGTCATTTGCAGTCAAAAAATTAAACAATACAAATTTCGATTTCTGACCATCTGGAGAAATTTCGACAGGTCACGGGTCATCGTTTTTCATCAGAAAATTGATTTTTTGGACTGTAGAAAAATTGATTCAAAATGGTATTTGGATTGTGCCTCATGTTGAATAACTACTTTTTGAAACCTCAATGTGACCAAAATTGCCATTAATGCAGACTTTTTCTCCGATTCAGAAGCTTCTATTTCCACTAATTTCAGGCATTAAAGTGAGTCTAAACACACTTGTTTTTGTTCCAAAAGGGATAATTTACATGGAATAGTCAATTGCAGTCAAAAAATTAAACATTAAAAAATTTCCATTTCTGACCATCTGGAGAAATTTCGACAGGTCACGGGTCATCGTTTTTCATCAGAAAATTGATTTTTTGGACTGTAAAAAAATTGATTTAAAATGTCATTTGGATTGTACCTCATGTTGAATAACTACTTTTTGAAACCTCAATGTGACCAAAAGTGCCATTATTGCAGACTTTTTCTCCTATTCAGAAGCTTCTATTTCGAACAATTTCAGGCATTAAAGTGACTCTAAACACACTTATTTTAGTTCCAAAAGTGATAATTTACATGTAATAGTCATTTGCAGTCAAAAAATTAAACATTAAAAAATTTCCATTTCTGACCATCTGGAGAAATTTCGACAGGTCACGGGTCATCCTTTTTCATCAGAAAATTGATTTTCTGGACTGTAGAAAAATTGATTCAAAATGTCATTTGGAATGTGCCTCATGTTGAATAACTACTTTTTGAAGCCTCAAGGTGACCAAAATTGCCATTTTTACTGACATTTTCTCCTACTCAGAAGCTTCTTTTTCGACCAATTTCAGGCATTAAACTGATTCTAAACACACTTGTTTTTGTTCCAAAAGTGATAATTTACATGGAATAGTCATTTGCAGTCAAAAAATTAAACAATACAAATTTCGATTTCTGACCATCTGGAGAAATTTCGACAGGTCACGGGTCATCGTTTTTCATCAGAAAATTGATTTTTTGGACTGTAGAAAAATTAATTCAAAATGTCATTTGGATTGTGCCTCATGTTGAATAACTACTTTTTGAAACCTCAATGTGACCAAAATTGCCATTAATGGAGACTTTTTCTCCGATTCAGAAGCTTCTATTTCCACTAATTTCAGGCATTAAAGTGAGTCTAAACACACTTGTTTTTGTTCCAAAAGTGATAATTTACATGGAATAGTCAATTGCAGTCAAAAAATTAAACATTAAAAAATTTCCATTTCTGACCATCTGGAGAAATTTCGACAGGTCACGGGTCATCGTTTTTCATCAGAAAATTGATTTTTTGGACTGTAGAAAAATTGATTCAAAATGTAATTTGGAATGTGCCTCATGTTGAATAACTACTTTTTAAAGCCTCAATGTGACCAAAATTGCCATTATTACAGACTTTTTCTCCTATTCAGAAGCTTCTATTTCGACCAATTTCAGTCATTAAAGTGAGTCTAAACACACTTATTTTTGTTCCAAAAGTGATAATTTACATGGAATAGTCATTTGCAGTCAAAAAATTAAACAATAAAAATTTCGATTTCTGACCATCTGGAGAAATTTCGACAGGTCACGGGTCATCGTTTTTCATCAGAAAATTGATTTTTTGGACTGTAAAAAAATTGATTTAAAATGTCATTTGGATTGTGCCTCATGTTGAATAACTACTTTTTGAAACCTCAATGTGACCAAAATTGCCATTACTGCAGACTTTTTCTCCTATTCAGAAGCTTCTATTTCGAACAATTTCAGGCATTAACGTGACTCTAAACACACTTATTTTAGTTCCAAAAGTGATAATTTACATGGAATAGTCATTTGCAGTCAGAAAATTTAAACATTAAAAAATTTCCATTTCTGGCCATCTGGAGAAATTTCGACAGGTCATAGGTCATTGTTTTTCATCAGAAAATTGATTTTTAGGACTGTAGAAAAATTGATTCAAAATGTCATTTGGAATGTGCCTCATGTTGAATAACTACTTTTTAAAGCCTCAAGGTGACCAAAATTGCCATTATTACAGACTTTTTCTCCTATTCAGAAGCTTCTATTTCGACCAATTTCAGGCATTAAAGTGACTCTAAAAACACTTGTTTTTGTTCCAAAAGTGATAATTTACATGGAATAGTCATTTGCAGTCAAAAAATTAAACATTAAAACATTTCCATTTCTGACCATCTGGAGAAATTTCGACAGGTCACGGGTCATCCTTTTTCATCAGAAAATTGATTTTCTGGACTGTAGAAAAATTGATTCAAAATGTCATTTGGAATGTGCCTCATGTTGAATGACTACTTTTTGAAGCCTCAATGTGACCAAAATTGCCATTTTTACGGACATTTTCTCCTACTCAGAAGCTTCTTTTTCGACCAATTTCAGGCAATAAACTGACTCTAAACACACTTGTTTTTGTTCCAAAAGTGATAATTTACATGGAATAGTCATTTGCAGTCAAAAAATTAAACAATAAAAATTTCGATTTCTGACCATCTGGAGAAATTTCGACAGGTCACGGGTCATCGTTTTTCATCAGAAAATTGATTTTTTGGACTGTAGAAAAATTGATTCAAAATGTCATTTGGAATGTGCCTCATGTTGAATAACTACTTTTTAAAGCCTCAATGTTACCAAAATTGACATTATTACAGACTTTTTCTCCTATTCAGAAGCTTCTATTTCGACCAATTTCAGTCATTAAAGTGAGTCTAAACACACTTATTTTTGTTCCAAAAGTGATAATTTACATGGAATAGTCATTTGCAGTCAAAAAATTAAACAATACAAATTTCGATTTCTGACCATCTGGAGAAATTTCGACAGGTCACGGGTCATCGTTTTTGATCAGAAAATTGATTTTTTGGACTGTAGAAAAATTGATTCAAAATGTCATTTGGATTGTGCCTCATGTTGAATAACTACTTTTTGAAACCTCAATGTGACCAAAATTGCCATTATTGCAGACTTTTTCTCCTATTCAGAAGCTTCTATTTCCACTAATTTCAGGCATTAAAGTGAGTCTAAACACACTTGTTTTTGTTCCAAAAGTGATAATTTACATGGAATAGTCAATTGCAGTCAAAAAATTAAACATTAAAAAATTTCCATTTCTGACCATCTGGAGAAATTTCGACAGGTCACGGGTCATCGTTTTTCATCAGAAAATTGATTTTTTGGACTGTAGAAAAATTGATTCAAAATGTCATTTGGAATGTGCCTCATGTTGAATAACTACTTTTTAAAGCCTCAATGTGACCAAAATTGCCATTATTACAGACTTTTTCTCCTATTCAGAAGCTTCTATTTCGACCAATTTCAGTCATTAAAGTGAGTCTAAACACACTTATTTTTGTTCCAAAAGTGATAATTTACATGGAATAGTCATTTGCAGTCAAAAAATTAAACAATAAAAATTTCGATTTCTGAACATCTGGAGAAATTTCGACAGGTCACGGGTCATCGTTTTTCATCAGAAAATTGATTTTTTGGACTGTAAAAAAATTGATTTAAAATGTCATTTGGATTGTGCCTCATGTTGAATAACTACTTTTTGAAACCTCAATGTGACCAAAAGTGCCATTATTGCAGACTTTTTCTCCTATTCAGAAGCTTCTATTTCAAATAATTTCAGGCATTAAAGTGACTCTAAACACACTTATTTTAGTTCCAAAAGTGATAATTTACATGGAATAGTCATTTGAAGTCAAAAAATTAAACATTAAAACATTTCCATTTCTGACCATCTGGAGAAATTTCGACAGGTCACGGGTCATCCTTTTTCATCAGAAAATTGATTTTCTGGACTGTAGAAAAATTGATTCAAAATGTCATTTGGAATGTGCCTCATGTTGAATAACTACTTTTTGAAGCCTCAAGGTGACCAAAATTGTCATTTTTACGGACATTTTCTCCTACTCAGAAGCTTCTTTTTCGACCAATTTCAGGCATTAAACTGACTCTAAACACACTTGTTTTTGTTCCAAAAGTGATAATTTACATGGAATAGTCATTTGCAGTCAAAAAATTAAACAATACAAATTTCGATTTCTGACCATCTGGAGAAATTTCGACAGGTCACGGGTCATCGTTTTTCATCAGAAAATTGATTTTTTGGACTGTAGAAAAATTGATTCAAAATGTCATTTGGATTGTGCCTCATGTTGAATAACTACTTTTTGAAACCTCAATGTGACCAAAATTGCCATTAATGCAGACTTTTTCTCCGATTCAGAAGCTTCTATTTCCACTAATTTCAGGCATTAAAGTGAGTCTAAACACACTTGTTTTTGTTCCAAAAGTGATAATTTACATGGAATAGTCATTTGCAGTCAAAAAATTAAACAATAAAAATTTCGATTTCTGACCATCTGGAGAAATTTCGACAGGTCACGGGTCATCGTTTTTCATCAGAAAATTGATTTTTTGGACTGTAAAAAAATTGATTTAAAATGTCATTTGGATTGTGCCTCATGTTGAATAACTACTTTTTGAAACCTCAATGTGACCAAAATTGCCATTACTGCAGACTTTTTCTCCTATTCAGAAGCTTCTATTTCGAACAATTTCAGGCATTAACGTGACTCTAAACACACTTATTTTAGTTCCAAAAGTGATAATTTACATGGAATAGTCATTTGCAGTCAGAAAATTTAAACATTAAAAAATTTCCATTTCTGGCCATCTGGAGAAATTTCGACAGGTCATAGGTCATTGTTTTTCATCAGAAAATTGATTTTTAGGACTGTAGAAAAATTGATTCAAAATGTCATTTGGAATGTGCCTCATGTTGAATAACTACTTTTTAAAGCCTCAAGGTGACCAAAATTGCCATTATTACAGACTTTTTCTCCTATTCAGAAGCTTCTATTTCGACCAATTTCAGGCATTAAAGTGACTCTAAAAACACTTGTTTTTGTTCCAAAAGTGATAATTTACATGGAATAGTCATTTGCAGTCAAAAAATTAAACATTAAAACATTTCCATTTCTGACCATCTGGAGAAATTTCGACAGGTCACGGGTCATCCTTTTTCATCAGAAAATTGATTTTCTGGACTGTAGAAAAATTGATTCAAAATGTCATTTGGAATGTGCCTCATGTTGAATGACTACTTTTTGAAGCCTCAATGTGACCAAAATTGCCATTTTTACGGACATTTTCTCCTACTCAGAAGCTTCTTTTTCGACCAATTTCAGGCAATAAACTGACTCTAAACACACTTGTTTTTGTTCCAAAAGTGATAATTTACATGGAATAGTCATTTGCAGTCAAAAAATTAAATAATAAAAATTTCGATTTCTGACCATCTGGAGAAATTTCGACAGGTCACGGGTCATCGTTTTTCATCAGAAAATTGATTTTTTGGACTGTAGAAAAATTGATTCAAAATGTCATTTGGAATGTGCCTCATGTTGAATAACTACTTTTTAAAGCCTCAATGTTACCAAAATTGACATTATTACAGACTTTTTCTCCTATTCAGAAGCTTCTATTTCGACCAATTTCAGTCATTAAAGTGAGTCTAAACACACTTATTTTTGTTCCAAAAGTGATAATTTACATGGAATAGTCATTTGCAGTCAAAAAATTAAACAATACAAATTTCGATTTCTGACCATCTGGAGAAATTTCGACAGGTCACGGGTCATCGTTTTTGATCAGAAAATTGATTTTTTGGACTGTAGAAAAATTGATTCAAAATGTCATTTGGATTGTGCCTCATGTTGAATAACTACTTTTTGAAACCTCAATGTGACCAAAATTGCCATTATTGCAGACTTTTTCTCCTATTCAGAAGCTTCTATTTCCACTAATTTCAGGCATTAAAGTGAGTCTAAACACACTTGTTTTTGTTCCAAAAGTGATAATTTACATGGAATAGTCAATTGCAGTCAAAAAATTAAACATTAAAAAATTTCCATTTCTGACCATCTGGAGAAATTTCGACAGGTCACGGGTCATCGTTTTTCATCAGAAAATTGATTTTTTGGACTGTAGAAAAATTGATTCAAAATGTCATTTGGAATGTGCCTCATGTTGAATAACTACTTTTTAAAGCCTCAATGTGACCAAAATTGCCATTATTACAGACTTTTTCTCCTATTCAGAAGCTTCTATTTCGACCAATTTCAGTCATTAAAGTGAGTCTAAACACACTTATTTTTGTTCCAAAAGTGATAATTTACATGGAATAGTCATTTGCAGTCAAAAAATTAAACAATAAAAATTTCGATTTCTGAACATCTGGAGAAATTTCGACAGGTCACGGGTCATCGTTTTTCATCAGAAAATTGATTTTTTGGACTGTAAAAAAATTGATTTAAAATGTCATTTGGATTGTGCCTCATGTTGAATAACTACTTTTTGAAACCTCAATGTGACCAAAAGTGCCATTATTGCAGACTTTTTCTCCTATTCAGAAGCTTCTATTTCAAATAATTTCAGGCATTAAAGTGACTCTAAACACACTTATTTTAGTTCCAAAAGTGATAATTTACATGGAATAGTCATTTGAAGTCAAAAAATTAAACATTAAAACATTTCCATTTCTGACCATCTGGAGAAATTTCGACAGGTCACGGGTCATCCTTTTTCATCAGAAAATTGATTTTCTGGACTGTAGAAAAATTGATTCAAAATGTCATTTGGAATGTGCCTCATGTTGAATAACTACTTTTTGAAGCCTCAAGGTGACCAAAATTGTCATTTTTACGGACATTTTCTCCTACTCAGAAGCTTCTTTTTCGACCAATTTCAGGCATTAAACTGACTCTAAACACACTTGTTTTTGTTCCAAAAGTGATAATTTACATGGAATAGTCATTTGCAGTCAAAAAATTAAACAATACAAATTTCGATTTCTGACCATCTGGAGAAATTTCGACAGGTCACGGGTCATCGTTTTTCATCAGAAAATTGATTTTTTGGACTGTAGAAAAATTGATTCAAAATGTCATTTGGATTGTGCCTCATGTTGAATAACTACTTTTTGAAACCTCAATGTGACCAAAATTGCCATTAATGCAGACTTTTTCTCCGATTCAGAAGCTTCTATTTCCACTAATTTCAGGCATTAAAGTGAGTCTAAACACACTTGTTTTTGTTCCAAAAGTGATAATTTACATGGAATAGTCAATTGCAGTCAAAAAATTAAACATTAAAAAATTTCCATTTCTGACCATCTGGAGAAATTTCGACAGGTCACGGGTCATCGTTTTTCATCAGAAGATTGATTTTTTGGACTGTAGAAAAATTGATTCAAAATGTAATTTGGAATGTGCCTCATGTTGAATAACTACTTTTTAAAGCCTCAATGTGACCAAAATTGCCATTATTACAGACTTTTTCTCCTATTCAGAAGCTTCTATTTCGACCAATTTCAGTCATTAAAGTGAGTCTAAACACACTTATTTTTGTTCCAAAAGTGATAATTTACATGGAATAGTCATTTGCAGTCAAAAAATTAAACAATAAAAATTTCGATTTCTGACCATCTGGAGAAATTTCGACAGGTCACGGGTCATCGTTTTTCATCAGAAAATTGATTTTTTGGACTGTAAAAAAATTGATTTAAAATGTCATTTGGATTGTGCCTCATGTTGAATAACTACTTTTTGAAACCTCAATGTGACCAAAATTGCCATTATTGCAGACTTTTTCTCCTATTCAGAAGCTTCTATTTCGAACAATTTCAGGCATTAACGTGACTCTAAACACACTTATTTTAGTTCCAAAAGTGATAATTTACATGGAATAGTCATTTGCAGTCAAAAAATTTAAACATTAAAAAATTTCCATTTCTGGCCATCTGGAGAAATTTCGACAGGTCATAGGTCATTGTTTTTCATCAGAAAATTGATTTTTAGGACTGTAGAAAAATTGATTCAAAATGTCATTTGGAATGTGCCTCATGTTGAATAACTACTTTTTAAAGCCTCAATGTTACCAAAATTGCCATTATTACAGACTTTTTCTCCTATTCAGAAGCTTCTATTTCGACCAATTTCAGTCATTAAAGTGAGTCTAAACACACTTATTTTTGTTCCAAAAGTGATAATTTACATGGAATAGTCATTTGCAGTCAAAAAATTAAACAATACAAATTTCGATTTCTGACCATCTGGAGAAATTTCGATAGGTCACGGGTCATCGTTTTTGATCAGAAAATTGATTTTTTGGACTGTAGAAAAATTGATTCAAAATGTCATTTGGATTGTGCCTCATGTTGAATAACTACTTTTTGAAACCTCAATGTGACCAAAATTGCCATTATTGCAGACTTTTTCTCCTATTCAGAAGCTTCTATTTCCACTAATTTCAGGCATTAAAGTGAGTCTAAACACACTTGTTTTTGTTCCAAAAGTGATAATTTACATGGAATAGTCAATTGCAGTCAAAAAATTAAACATTAAAAAATTTCCATTTCTGACCATCTGGAGAAATTTCGACAGGTCACGGGTCATCGTTTTTCATCAGAAAATTGATTTTTTGGACTGTAGAAAAATTGATTCAAAATGTCATTTGGAATGTGCCTCATGTTGAATAACTACTTTTTAAAGCCTCAATGTGACCAAAATTGCCATTATTACAGACTTTTTCTCCTATTCAGAAGCTTCTATTTCGACCAATTTCAGTCATTAAAGTGAGTCTAAACACACTTATTTTTGTTCCAAAAGTGATAATTTACATGGAATAGTCAATTGCAGTCAAAAAATTAAACATTAAAAAATTTCCATTTCTGAACATCTGGAGAAATTTCGACAGGTCACGGGTCATCGTTTTTCATCAGAAAATTGATTTTTTGGACTGTAAAAAAATTGATTTAAAATGTCATTTGGATTGTGCCTCATGTTGAATAACTACTTTTTGAAACCTCAATGTGACCAAAAGGCATTAAAGTGACTCTAAACACACTTATTTTAGTTCCAAAAGTGATAATTTACATGGAATAGTCATTTGCAGTCAAAAAATTAAACATTAAAACATTTCCATTTCTGACCATCTGGAGAAATTTCGATAGGTCACGGGTCATCCTTTTTCATCAGAAAATTGATTTTCTGGACTGTAGAAAAATTGATTCAAAATATCATTTGGAATGTGCCTCATGTTGAATAACTACTTTTTGAAGCCTCAAGGTGACCAAAATTGCCATTTTTACGGACATTTTCTCCTACTCAGAAGCTTCTTTTTCGACCAATTTCAGGCATTAAACTGACTCTAAACACACTTGTTTTTGTTCCAAAAGTGATAATTTACATGGAATAGTCATTTGCAGTCAAAAAATTAAACAATAAAAATTTCGATTTCTGACCATCTGGAGAAATTTCGACAGGTCACGGGTCATCGTTTTTCATCAGAAAATTGATTTTTTGGACTGTAGAAAAATTGATTCAAAATGTCATTTGGAATGTGCCTCATGTTGAATAACTACTTTTTAAAGCCTCAATGTGACCAAAATTGCCATTATTACAGACTTTTTCTCCTATTCAGAAGCTTCTATTTCGACCAATTTCAGGCATTAACGTGACTCTAAAAACACTTGTTTTTGTTCCAAAAGTGATTATTTACATGGAATAGTCATTTGCAGTCAAAAAATTAAACATTAAAACATTTCCATTGCTGACCATCTGGAGAAATTTCGACAGGTCACGGGTCATCCTTTTTCATCAGAAAATTGATTTTCTGGACTGTAGAAAAATTGATTCAAAATGTCATTTGGAATGTGCCTCATGTTGAATAACTACTTTTTGAAGCCTCAATGTGACCAAAATTGCCATTTTTACGGACATTTTCTCCTACTCAGAAGCTTCTTTTTCGACGAATTTCAGGCATTAAAGTGAGTCTAAACACACTTATTTTTGTTCCAAAAGTGATAATTTACATGGAATAGTCATTTGCAGTCAAAAAATTAAACAATACAAATTTCGATTTCTGACCATCTGGAGAAATTTCGACAGGTCACGGGTCATCGATTTTGATCAGAAAATTGATTTTTTGGACTGTAGAAAAATTGATTCAAAATGTCATTTGGATTGTGCCTCATGTTGAATAACTACTTTTTGAAACCTCAATGTGACCAAAATTGTCATTATTGCAGACTTTTTCTCCTATTCAGAAGCTTCTATTTCCACCAATTTCAGGCATTAAAGTGAGTCTAAACACACTTGTTTTTGTTCCTAAAGTGATAATTTACATGGAATAGTCATTTGCAGTCAAAAAATTAAACATTAAAACATTTCCATTTCTGACCATCTGGAGAAATTTCGACAGGTCACGGGTCATCCTTTTTCATCAGAAAATTGATTTTCTGGACTGTAGAAAAATTGATTCAAAATGTCATTTGGAATGTGCCTCATGTTGAATAACTACTTTTTGAAGCCTCAATGTGACCAAAATTGCCATTTTTACGGACATTTTCTCCTACTCAGAAGCTTCTTTTTCGACTAATTTCAGGCATTAAAGTGAGTCTAAACACACTTGTTTTTGTTCCAAAAGTGATAATTTACATGGAATAGTCAATTGCAGTCAAAAAATTAAACAATAAAAATTTCGATTTCTGACCATTTGGAGAAATTTCGACAGGTCACGGGTCATCGTTTTTCATCAGAAAATTGATTTTTTGGACTGTAAAAAAATTGATTTAAAATGTCATTTGGATTGTACCTCATGTTGAATAACTACTTTTTGAAACCTCAATGTGACCAAACGTGCCATTATTGCAGACTTTTTCTCCTATTCAGAAGCTTCTATTTCGAACAATTTCAGGCATTAAAGTGACTCTAAACACACTTATTTTAGTTCCAAAAGTGATAATTTACATGGAATAGTCATTTGCAGTCAAAAAATTAAACATTAAAACATTTCCATTTCTGACCATCTGGAGAAATTTCGACAGGTCACGGGTCATCCTTTTTCATCAGGACAATTGATTTTCTGGACTGTAGAAAAATTGATTCAAAATGTCATTTGGAATGTGCCTCATGTTGAATAACTACTTTTTGAAGCCTCAAGGTGACCAAAATTGCCATTTTTACTGACATTTTCTCCTACTCAGAAGCTTCTTTTTCGACCAATTTCAGGCATTAAACTGATTCTAAACACACTTGTTTTTGTTCCAAAAGTGATAATTTACATGGAATAGTCATTTGCAGTCAAAAAATTAAACAATAAAAATTTCGATATCTGACCATCTGGAGAAATTTCGACAGGTCACGGGTCATCGTTTTTCATCAGAAAATTGATTTTTTGGACTGTAGAAAAATTGATTCAAAATGTCATTTTGAATGTGCCTCATGTTGAATAACTACTTTTTAAAGCCTCAATGTGACCAAAATTGCCATTATTACAGACTTTTTCTCCTATTCAGAAGCTTCTATTTCGACCAATTTCAGGCATTAACGTGACTCTAAAAACACTTGTTTTTGTTCCAAAAGTGATAATTTACATGGAATAGTCATTTGCAGTCAAAATATTAAACATTAAAACATTTCCATTTCTGACCATCTGGAGAAATTTCGACAGGTCACGGGTCATCCTTTTTCATCAGAAAATAGATTTTCTGGACTGTAGAAAAATTGATTCAAAATGTCATTTGGAATGTGCCTCATGTTGAATAACTACTTTTTAAAGCCTCAATGTGACCAAAATTGCCATTATTACAGACTTTTTCTCCTATTCAGAAGCTTCTATTTCGACCAATTTCAGTCATTAAAGTGAGTCTAAACACACTTATTTTTGTTCCAAAAGTGATAATTTACATGGACTAGTCATTTGCAGTCAAAAAATTAAACAATAAAAATTTCGATTTCTGACCATCTGGAGAAATTTCGACAGGTCACGGGTCATCGTTTTTCATCAGAAAATTGATTTTTTGGACTGTAAAAAAATTGATTTAAAATGTCATTTGGATTGTGCCTCATGTTGAATAACTACTTTTTGAAACCTCAATGTGACCAAAATTGCCATTATTGCAGACTTTTTCTCCTATTCAGAAGCTTCTATTTCGAACAATTTCAGGCATTAACGTGACTCTAAACACACTTATTTTAGTTCCAAAAGTGATAATTTACATGGAATAGTCATTTGCAGTCAAAAAATTTAAACATTAAAAAATTTCCATTTCTGGCCTTCTGGAGAAATTTCGACAGGTCATAGGTCATTGTTTTTCATCAGAAAATTGATTTTTAGGACTGTAGAAAAATTGATTCAAAATGTCATTTGGAATGTGCCTCATGTTGAATAACTACTTTTTGAAGCCTCAAGGTGACCAAAATTGCCATTTTTACTGACATTTTCTCCTACTCAGAAGCTTCTTTTTCGACCAATTTCAGGCATTAAACTGATTCTAAACACACTTGTTTTTGTTCCAAAAGTGATAATTTACATGGAATAGTCATTTGCAGTCAAAAAATTAAACAATAAAAATTTCGATATCTGACCATCTTGAGAAATTTCGACAGGTCACGGGTCATCGTTTTTCATCAGAAAATTGATTTTTTGGACTGTAGAAAAATTGATTCAAAATGTCATTTTGAATGTGCCTCATGTTGAATAACTACTTTTTAAAGCCTCAATGTGACCAAAATTGCCATTATTACAGACTTTTTCTCCTATTCAGAAGCTTCTATTTCGACCAATTTCAGGCATTAACGTGACTCTAAAAACACTTGTTTTTGTTCCAAAAGTGATAATTTACATGGAATAGTCATTTGCAGTCAAAATATTAAACATTAAAACATTTCCATTTCTGACCATCTGGAGAAATTTCGACAGGTCACGGGTCATCCTTTTTCATCAGAAAATAGATTTTCTGGACTGTAGAAAAATTGATTCAAAATGTCATT
Organism: Triturus cristatus; assembly: GCF_964204655.1. NCBI lineage: Eukaryota > Metazoa > Chordata > Amphibia > Caudata > Salamandridae > Triturus > Triturus cristatus. Next base: position 311,375 of record NW_028187361.1, read on the forward strand.
TGGAATGTGCCTCATGTTGAATAACTACTTTTTGAAGCCTCAATGTGACCAAAATTGCCATTTTTACTTACATTTTCTCCTACTCAGAAGCTTCTTTTTCGACCAATTTCAGGCATTAAACTGACTCTAAACACACTTGTTTTTGTTCCAAAAGTGATAATTTACATGGAATAGTCATTTGCAGTCAAAAAATTAAACAATACAAATTTCGATTTCTGACCATCTGGAGAAATTTCGACAGGTCACGGGTCATCGTTTTTCATCAGAAAATTGATTTTTTGGACTGTAGAAAAATTGATTCAAAATGTCATTTGGATTGTGCCTAATGTTGAATAACTACTTTTTGAAACCTCAATGTGACCAAAATTGCCATTAATGCAGACTTTTTCTCCTATTCAGAAGTTTCATTTCGAACAATTTCAGGCATTAACGTGACTCTAAACACACTTATTTTAGTTCCAAAAGTGATAATTTACATGGAATAGTCATTTGCAGTCAAAAAATTTAAACATTAAAAAATTTCCATTTCTGGCCATCTGGAGAAATTTCGACAGGTCATAGGTCATTGTTTTTCATCAGAAAATTGATTTTTAGGACTGTAGAAAAATTGATTCAAAATGTCATTTGGAATGTGCCTCATGTTGAATAACTACTTTTTAAAGCCTCAAGGTGACCAAAATTGCCATTATTACAGACTTTTTCTCCTATTCAGAAGCTTCTATTTCGACCAATTTCAGGCATTAAAGTGACTCTAAAAACACTTGTTTTTGTTCCAAAAGTGATAATTTACATGGAATAGTCATTTGCAGTCAAAAAATTAAACAATAAAAATTTCGATATCTGACCATCTGGAGAAATTTCGACAGGTCACGGGTCATCGTTTTTCATCAGAAAATTGATTTTTTGGACTGTAGAAAAATTGATTCAAAATGTCATTTTGAATGTGCCTCATGTTGAATAACTACTTTTTAAAGCCTCAATGTGACCAAAATTGCCATTATTACAGACTTTTTCTCCTATTCAGAAGCTTCTATTTCGACCAATTTCAGGCATTAACGTGACTCTAAAAACACTTGTTTTTGTTCCAAAAGTGATAATTTACATGGAATAGTCATTTGCAGTCAAAATATTAAACATTAAAACATTTCCATTTCTGACCATCTGGAGAAATTTCGACAGGTCACGGGTCATCCTTTTTCATCAGAAAATAGATTTTCTGGACTGTAGAAAAATTGATTCAAAATGTCATTTGGAATGTGCCTCATGTTGAATAACTACTTTTTGAAGCCTCATGTGACCAAAATTGCCATTTTTACTTACATTTTCTCCTACTCAGAAGCTTCTTTTTCGACCAATTTCAGGCATTAAACTGACTCTAAAACACTTGTTTTTGTTCCAAAAGTGATAATTTACATGGAATAGTCATTTGCAGTCAAAAAATTAAACAATACAAATTTCGATATCTGACCATCTGGAGAAATTTCGACAGGTCACGGGTCATCGTTTTTCATCAGAAAATTGATTTTTTGGACTGTAGAAAAATTGATTCAAAATGTCATTTTGAATGTGCCTCATGTTGAATAACTACTTTTTAAAGCCTCAATGTGACCAAAATTGCCATTATTACAGACTTTTTCTCCTATTCAGAAGCTTCTATTTCGACCAATTTCAGGCATTAACGTGACTCTAAAAACACTTGTTTTTGTTCCAAAAGTGATAATTTACATGGAATAGTCATTTGCAGTCAAAATATTAAACATTAAAACATTTCCATTTCTGACCATCTGGAGAAATTTCGACAGGTCACGGGTCATCCTTTTTCATCAGAAAATAGATTTTCTGGACTGTAGAAAAATTGATTCAAAATGTCATTTGGAATGTGCCTCATGTTGAATAACTACTTTTTAAAGCCTCAATGTGACCAAAATTGCCATTATTACAGACTTTTTCTCCTATTCAGAAGCTTCTATTTCGACCAATTTCAGTCATTAAAGTGAGTCTAAACACACTTATTTTTGTTCCAAAAGTGATAATTTACATGGACTAGTCATTTGCAGTCAAAAAATTAAACAATAAAAATTTCGATTTCTGACCATCTGGAGAAATTTCGACAGGTCACGGGTCATCGTTTTTCATCAGAAAATTGATTTTTTGGACTGTAAAAAAATTGATTTAAAATGTCATTTGGATTGTGCCTCATGTTGAATAACTACTTTTTGAAACCTCAATGTGACCAAAATTGCCATTATTGCAGACTTTTTCTCCTATTCAGAAGCTTCTATTTCGAACAATTTCAGGCATTAACGTGACTCTAAACACACTTATTTTAGTTCCAAAAGTGATAATTTACATGGAATAGTCATTTGCAGTCAAAAAATTTAAACATTAAAAAATTTCCATTTCTGGCCTTCTGGAGAAATTTCGACAGGTCATAGGTCATTGTTTTTCATCAGAAAATTGATTTTTAGGACTGTAGAAAAATTGATTCAAAATGTCATTTGGAATGTGCCTCATGTTGAATAACTACTTTTTGAAGCCTCAAGGTGACCAAAATTGCCATTTTTACTGACATTTTCTCCTACTCAGAAGCTTCTTTTTCGACCAATTTCAGGCATTAAACTGATTCTAAACACACTTGTTTTTGTTCCAAAAGTGATAATTTACATGGAATAGTCATTTGCAGTCAAAAAATTAAACAATAAAAATTTCGATATCTGACCATCTTGAGAAATTTCGACAGGTCACGGGTCATCGTTTTTCATCAGAAAATTGATTTTTTGGACTGTAGAAAAATTGATTCAAAATGTCATTTTGAATGTGCCTCATGTTGAATAACTACTTTTTAAAGCCTCAATGTGACCAAAATTGCCATTATTACAGACTTTTTCTCCTATTCAGAAGCTTCTATTTCGACCAATTTCAGGCATTAACGTGACTCTAAAAACACTTGTTTTTGTTCCAAAAGTGATAATTTACATGGAATAGTCATTTGCAGTCAAAATATTAAACATTAAAACATTTCCATTTCTGACCATCTGGAGAAATTTCGACAGGTCACGGGTCATCCTTTTTCATCAGAAAATAGATTTTCTGGACTGTAGAAAAATTGATTCAAAATGTCATTTGGAATGTGCCTCATGTTGAATAACTACTTTTTGAAGCCTCAATGTGACCAAAATTGCCATTTTTACTTACATTTTCTCCTACTCAGAAGCTTCTTTTTCGACCAATTTCAGGCATTAAACTGACTCTAAACACACTTGTTTTTGTTCCAAAAGTGATAATTTACATGGAATAGTCATTTGCAGTCAAAAAATTAAACAATACAAATTTCGATTTCTGACCATCTGGAGAAATTTCGACAGGTCACGGGTCATCGTTTTTCATCAGAAAATTGATTTTTTGGACTGTAGAAAAATTGATTCAAAATGTCATTTGGATTGTGCCTAATGTTGAATAACTACTTTTTGAAACCTCAATGTGACCAAAATTGCCATTAATGCAGACTTTTTCTCCTATTCAGAAGCTTCTATTTCGAACAATTTCAGGCATTAACGTGACTCTAAACACACTTATTTTAGTTCCAAAAGTGATAATTTACATGGAATAGTCATTTGCAGTCAAAAAATTTAAACATTAAAAAATTTCCATTTCTGGCCATCTGGAGAAATTTCGACAGGTCATAGGTCATTGTTTTTCATCAGAAAATTGATTTTTAGGACTGTAGAAAAATTGATTCAAAATGTCATTTGGAATGTGCCTCATGTTGAATAACTACTTTTTAAAGCCTCAAGGTGACCAAAATTGCCATTATTACAGACTTTTTCTCCTATTCAGAAGCTTCTATTTCGACCAATTTCAGGCATTAAAGTGACTCTAAAAACACTTGTTTTTGTTCCAAAAGTGATAATTTACATGGAATAGTCATTTGCAGTCAAAAAATTAAACAATAAAAATTTCGATATCTGACCATCTGGAGAAATTTCGACAGGTCACGGGTCATCGTTTTTCATCAGAAAATTGATTTTTTGGACTGTAGAAAAATTGATTCAAAATGTCATTTTGAATGTGCCTCATGTTGAATAACTACTTTTTAAAGCCTCAATGTGACCAAAATTGCCATTATTACAGACTTTTTCTCCTATTCAGAAGCTTCTATTTCGACCAATTTCAGGCATTAACGTGACTCTAAAAACACTTGTTTTTGTTCCAAAAGTGATAATTTACATGGAATAGTCATTTGCAGTCAAAATATTAAACATTAAAACATTTCCATTTCTGACCATCTGGAGAAATTTCGACAGGTCACGGGTCATCCTTTTTCATCAGAAAATAGATTTTCTGGACTGTAGAAAAATTGATTCAAAATGTCATTTGGAATGTGCCTCATGTTGAATAACTACTTTTTGAAGCCTCATGTGACCAAAATTGCCATTTTTACTTACATTTTCTCCTACTCAGAAGCTTCTTTTTCGACCAATTTCAGGCATTAAACTGACTCTAAAACACTTGTTTTTGTTCCAAAAGTGATAATTTACATGGAATAGTCATTTGCAGTCAAAAAATTAAACAATACAAATTTCGATTTCTGACCATCTGGAGAAATTTCGACAGGTCACGGGTCATCGTTTTTCATCAGAAAATTGATTTTTTGGACTGTAGAAAAATTGATTCAAAATGTAATTTGGAATGTGCCTCATGTTGAATAACTACTTTTTAAAGCCTCAATGTGACCAAAATTGCCATTATTACAGACTTTTTCTCCTATTCAGAAGCTTCTATTTCGACCAATTTCAGTCATTAAAGTGAGTCTAAACACACTTATTTTTGTTCCAAAAGTGATAATTTACATGGAATAGTCATTTGCAGTCAAAAAATTAAACAATAAAAATTTCGATTTCTGACCATCTGGAGAAATTTCGACAGGTCACGGGTCATCGTTTTTCATCAGAAAATTGATTTTTTGGACTGTAAAAAAATTGATTTAAAATGTCATTTGGATTGTGCCTCATGTTGAATAACTACTTTTTGAAACCTCAATGTGACCAAAATTGCCATTACTGCAGACTTTTTCTCCTATTCAGAAGCTTCTATTTCGAACAATTTCAGGCATTAACGTGACTCTAAACACACTTATTTTAGTTCCAAAAGTGATAATTTACATGGAATAGTCATTTGCAGTCAGAAAATTTAAACATTAAAAAATTTCCATTTCTGGCCATCTGGAGAAATTTCGACAGGTCATAGGTCATTGTTTTTCATCAGAAAATTGATTTTTAGGACTGTAGAAAAATTGATTCAAAATGTCATTTGGAATGTGCCTCATGTTGAATAACTACTTTTTAAAGCCTCAAGGTGACCAAAATTGCCATTATTACAGACTTTTTCTCCTATTCAGAAGCTTCTATTTCGACCAATTTCAGGCATTAAAGTGACTCTAAAAACACTTGTTTTTGTTCCAAAAGTGATAATTTACATGGAATAGTCATTTGCAGTCAAAAAATTAAACATTAAAACATTTCCATTTCTGACCATCTGGAGAAATTTCGACAGGTCACGGGTCATCCTTTTTCATCAGAAAATTGATTTTCTGGACTGTAGAAAAATTGATTCAAAATGTCATTTGGAATGTGCCTCATGTTGAATGACTACTTTTTGAAACCTCAATGTGACCAAAATTGCCATTTTTACGGACATTTTCTCCTACTCAGAAGCTTCTTTTTCGACCAATTTCAGGCAATAAACTGACTCTAAACACACTTGTTTTTGTTCCAAAAGTGATAATTTACATGGAATAGTCATTTGCAGTCAAAAAATTAAACAATAAAAATTTCGATTTCTGACCATCTGGAGAAATTTCGACAGGTCACGGGTCATCGTTTTTCATCAGAAAATTGATTTTTTGGACTGTAGAAAAATTGATTCAAAATGTCATTTGGAATGTGCCTCATGTTGAATAACTACTTTTTAAAGCCTCAATGTTACCAAAATTGACATTATTACAGACTTTTTCTCCTATTCAGAAGCTTCTATTTCGACCAATTTCAGTCATTAAAGTGAGTCTAAACACACTTATTTTTGTTCCAAAAGTGATAATTTACATGGAATAGTCATTTGCAGTAAAAAAATTAAACAATACAAATTTCGATTTCTGACCATCTGGAGAAATTTCGACAGGTCACGGGTCATCGTTTTTGATCAGAAAATGGATTTTTTGGACTGTAGAAAAATTGATTCAAAATGTCATTTGGATTGTGCCTCATGTTGAATAACTACTTTTTGAAACCTCAATGTGACCAAAATTGCCATTATTGCAGACTTTTTCTCCTATTCAGAAGCTTCTATTTCCACTAATTTCAGGCATTAAAGTGAGTCTAAACACACTTGTTTTTGTTCCAAAAGTGATAATTTACATGGAATAGTCAATTGCAGTCAAAAAATTAAACATTAAAAAATTTCCATTTCTGACCATCTGGAGAAATTTCGACAGGTCACGGGTCATCGTTTTTCATCAGAAAATTGATTTTTTGGACTGTAGAAAAATTGATTCAAAATGTCATTTGGAATGTGCCTCATGTTGAATAACTACTTTTTAAAGCCTCAATGTGACCAAAATTGCCATTATTACAGACTTTTTCTCCTATTCAGAAGCTTCTATTTCGACCAATTTCAGTCATTAAAGTGAGTCTAAACACACTTATTTTTGTTCCAAAAGTGATAATTTACATGGAATAGTCATTTGCAGTCAAAAAATTAAACAATAAAAATTTCGATTTCTGAACATCTGGAGAAATTTCGACAGGTCACGGGTCATCGTTTTTCATCAGAAAATTGATTTTTTGGACTGTAAAAAAATTGATTTAAAATGTCATTTGGATTGTGCCTCGTGTTGAATAACTACTTTTTGAAACCTCAATGTGACCAAAAGTGCCATTATTGCAGACTTTTTCTCCTATTCAGAAGCTTCTATTTCAAACAATTTCAGGCATTAAAGTGACTCTAAACACACTTATTTTAGTTCCAAAAGTGATAATTTACATGGAATAGTCATTTGCAGTCAAAAAATTAAACATTAAAAAATTTCCATTTCTGACCATCTGGAGAAATTTCGACAGGTCACGGGTCATCCTTTTTCATCAGAAAATTGATTTTCTGGACTGTAGAAAAATTGATTCAAAATGTCATTTGGAATGTGCCTCATGTTGAATAACTACTTTTTGAAGCCTCAAGGTGACCAAAATTGTCATTTTTACGGACATTTTCTCCTACTCAGAAGCTTCTTTTTCGACCAATTTCAGGCATTAAACTGACTCTAAACACACTTGTTTTTGTTCCAAAAGTGATAATTTACATGGAATAGTCATTTGCAGTCAAAAAATTAAACAATACAAATTTCGATTTCTGACCATCTGGAGAAATTTCGACAGGTCACGGGTCATCGTTTTTCATCAGAAAATTGATTTTTTGGACTGTAGAAAAATTGATTCAAAATGTCATTTGGATTGTGCCTCATGTTGAATAACTACTTTTTGAAACCTCAATGTGACCAAAATTGCCATTAATGCAGACTTTTTCTCCGATTCAGAAGCTTCTATTTCCACTAATTTCAGGCATTAAAGTGAGTCTAAACACACTTGTTTTTGTTCCAAAAGTGATAATTTACATGGAATAGTCAATTGCAGTCAAAAAATTAAACATTAAAAAATTTCCATTTCTGACCATCTGGAGAAATTTCGACAGGTCACGGGTCATCGTTTTTCATCAGAAGATTGATTTTTTGGACTGTAGAAAAATTGATTCAAAATGTAATTTGGAATGTGCCTCATGTTGAATAACTACTTTTTAAAGCCTCAATGTGACCAAAATTGCCATTATTACAGACTTTTTCTCCTATTCAGAAGCTTCTATTTCGACCAATTTCAGTCATTAAAGTGAGTCTAAACACACTTATTTTTGTTCCAAAAGTGATAATTTACATGGAATAGTCATTTGCAGTCAAAAAATTAAACAATAAAAATTTCGATTTCTGACCATCTGGAGAAATTTCGACAGGTCACGGGTCATCGTTTTTCATCAGAAAATTGATTTTTTGGACTGTAAAAAAATTGATTTAAAATGTCATTTGGATTGTGCCTCATGTTGAATAACTACTTTTTGAAACCTCAATGTGACCAAAATTGCCATTATTGCAGACTTTTTCTCCTATTCAGAAGCTTCTATTTCGAACAATTTCAGGCATTAACGTGACTCTAAACACACTTATTTTAGTTCCAAAAGTGATAATTTACATGGAATAGTCATTTGCAGTCAAAAAATTTAAACATTAAAAAATTTCCATTTCTGGCCATCTGGAGAAATTTCGACAGGTCATAGGTCATTGTTTTTCATCAGAAAATTGATTTTTAGGACTGTAGAAAAATTGATTCAAAATGTCATTTGGAATGTGCCTCATGTTGAATAACTACTTTTTGAAGCCTCAAGGTGACCAAAATTGCCATTATTACAGACTTTTTCTCCTATTCAGAAGCTTCTATTTCGACCAATTTCAGGCATTAAAGTGACTCTAAAAACACTTGTTTTTGTTCCAAAAGTGATAATTTACATGGAATAGTCATTTGCAGTCAAAAAATTAAACATTAAAACATTTCCATTTCTGACCATCTGGAGAAATTTCGACAGGTCACGGGTCATCCTTTTTCATCAGAAAATTGATTTTCTGGACTGTAGAAAAATTGATTCAAAATGTCATTTGGAATGTGCCTCATGTTGAATGACTACTTTTTGAAGCCTCAATGTGACCAAAATTGCCATTTTTACGGACATTTTCTCCTACTCAGAAGCTTCTTTTTCGACCAATTTCAGGCATTAAACTGACTCTAAACACACTTGTTTTTGTTCCAAAAGTGATAATTTACATGGAATAGTCATTTGCAGTCAAAAAATTAAACAATAAAAATTTCGATTTCTGACCATCTGGAGAAATTTCGACAGGTCACGGGTCATCGTTTTTCATCAGAAAATTGATTTTTTGGACTGTAGAAAAATTGATTCAAAATGTCATTTGGAATGTGCCTCATGTTGAATAACTACTTTTTAAAGCCTCAATGTTACCAAAATTGCCATTATTACAGACTTTTTCTCCTATTCAGAAGCTTCTATTTCGACCAATTTCAGTCATTAAAGTGAGTCTAAACACACTTATTTTTGTTCCAAAAGTGATAATTTACATGGAATAGTCATTTGCAGTCAAAAAATTAAACAATACAAATTTCGATTTCTGACCATCTGGAGAAATTTCGATAGGTCACGGGTCATCGTTTTTGATCAGAAAATTGATTTTTTGGACTGTAGAAAAATTGATTCAAAATGTCATTTGGATTGTGCCTCATGTTGAATAACTACTTTTTGAAACCTCAATGTGACCAAAATTGCCATTATTGCAGACTTTTTCTCCTATTCAGAAGCTTCTATTTCCACTAATTTCAGGCATTAAAGTGAGTCTAAACACACTTGTTTTTGTTCCAAAAGTGATAATTTACATGGAATAGTCAATTGCAGTCAAAAAATTAAACATTAAAAAATTTCCATTTCTGACCATCTGGAGAAATTTCGACAGGTCACGGGTCATCGTTTTTCATCAGAAAATTGATTTTTTGGACTGTAGAAAAATTGATTCAAAATGTCATTTGGAATGTGCCTCATGTTGAATAACTACTTTTTAAAGCCTCAATGTGACCAAAATTGCCATTATTACAGACTTTTTCTCCTATTCAGAAGCTTCTATTTCGACCAATTTCAGTCATTAAAGTGAGTCTAAACACACTTATTTTTGTTCCAAAAGTGATAATTTACATGGAATAGTCAATTGCAGTCAAAAAATTAAACATTAAAAAATTTCCATTTCTGAACATCTGGAGAAATTTCGACAGGTCACGGGTCATCGTTTTTCATCAGAAAATTGATTTTTTGGACTGTAAAAAAATTGATTTAAAATGTCATTTGGATTGTGCCTCATGTTGAATAACTACTTTTTGAAACCTCAATGTGACCAAAAGGCATTAAAGTGACTCTAAACACACTTATTTTAGTTCCAAAAGTGATAATTTACATGGAATAGTCATTTGCAGTCAAAAAATTAAACATTAAAACATTTCCATTTCTGACCATCTGGAGAAATTTCGATAGGTCACGGGTCATCCTTTTTCATCAGAAAATTGATTTTCTGGACTGTAGAAAAATTGATTCAAAATATCATTTGGAATGTGCCTCATGTTGAATAACTACTTTTTGAAGCCTCAAGGTGACCAAAATTGCCATTTTTACGGACATTTTCTCCTACTCAGAAGCTTCTTTTTCGACCAATTTCAGGCATTAAACTGACTCTAAACACACTTGTTTTTGTTCCAAAAGTGATAATTTACATGGAATAGTCATTTGCAGTCAAAAAAATAACAATAAAAATTTCGATTTCTGACCATCTGGAGAAATTTCGACAGGTCACGGGTCATCGTTTTTCATCAGAAAATTGATTTTTTGGACTGTAGAAAAATTGATTCAAAATGTCATTTGGAATGTGCCTCATGTTGAATAACTACTTTTTAAAGCCTCAATGTGACCAAAATTGCCATTATTACAGACTTTTTCTTCTATTCAGAAGCTTTTATTTCGACCAATTTCAGGCATTAACGTGACTCTAAAAACACTTGTTTTTGTTCCAAAAGTGATTATTTACATGGAATAGTCATTTGCAGTCAAAAAATTAAACATTAAAACATTTCCATTGCTGACCATCTGGAGAAATTTCGACAGGTCACGGGTCATCCTTTTTCATCAGAAAATTGATTTTCTGGACTGTAGAAAAATTGATTCAAAATGTCATTTGGAATGTGCCTCATGTTGAATAACTACTTTTTGAAGCCTCAATGTGACCAAAATTGCCATTTTTACAGACATTTTCTCCTACTCAGAAGCTTCTTTTTCGACGAATTTCAGGCATTAAAGTGAGTCTAAACACACTTATTTTTGTTCCAAAAGTGATAATTTACATGGAATAGTCATTTGCAGTCAAAAAATTAAACAATACAAATTTCGATTTCTGACCATCTGGAGAAATTTCGACAGGTCACGGGTCATCGATTTTGATCAGAAAATTGATTTTTTGGACTGTAGAAAAATTGATTCAAAATGTCATTTGGATTGTGCCTCATGTTGAATAACTACTTTTTGAAACCTCAATGTGACCAAAATTGCCATTATTGCAGACTTTTTCTCCTATTCAGAAGCTTCTATTTCCACCAATTTCAGGCATTAAAGTGAGTCTAAACACACTTGTTTTTGTTCCTAAAGTGATAATTTACATGGAATAGTCATTTGCAGTCAAAAAATTAAACATTAAAACATTTCCATTTCTGACCATCTGGAGAAATTTCGACAGGTCACGGGTCATCCTTTTTCATCAGAAAATTGATTTTCTGGACTGTAGAAAAATTGATTCAAAATGTCATTTGGAATGTGCCTCATGTTGAATAACTACTTTTTGAAGCCTCAATGTGACCAAAATTGCCATTTTTACGGACATTTTCTCCTACTCAGAAGCTTCTTTTTCGACTAATTTCAGGCATTAAAGTGAGTCTAAACACACTTGTTTTTGTTCCAAAAGTGATAATTTACATGGAATAGTCAATTGCAGTCAAAAAATTAAACAATAAAAATTTCGATTTCTGACCATTTGGAGAAATTTCGACAGGTCACGGGTCATCCTTTTTCATCAGAAAATTGATTTTCTGGACTGTAGAAAAATTGATTCAAAATGTCATTTGGAATGTGCCTCATGTTGAATGACTACTTTTTGAAGCCTCAATGTGACCAAAATTGCCATTTTTACGGACATTTTCTCCTACTCAGAAGCTTCTTTTTCGACCAATTTCAGGCATTAAACTGACTCTAAACACACTTGTTTTTGTTCCAAAAGTGATAATTTACATGGAATAGTCATTTGCAGTCAAAAAATTAAACAATAAAAATTTCGATTTCTGACCATCTGGAGAAATTTCGACAGGTCACGGGTCATCGTTTTTCATCAGAAAATTGATTTTTTGGACTGTAGAAAAATTGATTCAAAATGTCATTTGGAATGTGCCTCATGTTGAATAACTACTTTTTAAAGCCTCAATGTTACCAAAATTGCCATTATTACAGACTTTTTCTCCTATTCAGAAGCTTCTATTTCGACCAATTTCAGTCATTAAAGTGAGTCTAAACACACTTATTTTTGTTCCAAAAGTGATAATTTACATGGAATAGTCATTTGCAGTCAAAAAATTAAACAATACAAATTTCGATTTCTGACCATCTGGAGAAATTTCGATAGGTCACGGGTCATCGTTTTTGATCAGAAAATTGATTTTTTGGACTGTAGAAAAATTGATTCAAAATGTCATTTGGATTGTGCCTCATGTTGAATAACTACTTTTTGAAACCTCAATGTGACCAAAATTGCCATTATTGCAGACTTTTTCTCCTATTCAGAAGCTTCTATTTCCACTAATTTCAGGCATTAAAGTGAGTCTAAACACACTTGTTTTTGTTCCAAAAGTGATAATTTACATGGAATAGTCAATTGCAGTCAAAAAATTAAACATTAAAAAATTTCCATTTCTGACCATCTGGAGAAATTTCGACAGGTCACGGGTCATCGTTTTTCATCAGAAAATTGATTTTTTGGACTGTAGAAAAATTGATTCAAAATGTCATTTGGAATGTGCCTCATGTTGAATAACTACTTTTTAAAGCCTCAATGTGACCAAAATTGCCATTATTACAGACTTTTTCTCCTATTCAGAAGCTTCTATTTCGACCAATTTCAGTCATTAAAGTGAGTCTAAACACACTTATTTTTGTTCCAAAAGTGATAATTTACATGGAATAGTCAATTGCAGTCAAAAAATTAAACATTAAAAAATTTCCATTTCTGAACATCTGGAGAAATTTCGACAGGTCACGGGTCATCGTTTTTCATCAGAAAATTGAGTTTTTTGGACTGTAAAAAAATTGATTTAAAATGTCATTTGGATTGTGCCTCATGTTGAATAACTACTTTTTGAAACCTCAATGTGACCAAAAGGCATTAAAGTGACTCTAAACACACTTATTTTAGTTCCAAAAGTGATAATTTACATGGAATAGTCATTTGCAGTCAAAAAATTAAACATTAAAACATTTCCATTTCTGACCATCTGGAGAAATTTCGATAGGTCACGGGTCATCCTTTTTCATCAGAAAATTGATTTTCTGGACTGTAGAAAAATTGATTCAAAATATCATTTGGAATGTGCCTCATGTTGAATAACTACTTTTTGAAGCCTCAAGGTGACCAAAATTGCCATTTTTACGGACATTTTCTCCTACTCAGAAGCTTCTTTTTCGACCAATTTCAGGCATTAAACTGACTCTAAACACACTTGTTTTTGTTCCAAAAGTGATAATTTACATGGAATAGTCATTTGCAGTCAAAAAATTAAACATTAAAACATTTCCATTGCTGACCATCTGGAGAAATTTCGACAGGTCACGGGTCATCCTTTTTCATCAGAAAATTGATTTTCTGGACTGTAGAAAAATTGATTCAAAATGTCATTTGGAATGTGCCTCATGTTGAATAACTACTTTTTGAAGCCTCAATGTGACCAAAATTGCCATTTTTACGGACATTTTCTCCTACTCAGAAGCTTCTTTTTCGACGAATTTCAGGCATTAAAGTGAGTCTAAACACACTTATTTTTGTTCCAAAAGTGATAATTTACATGGAATAGTCATTTGCAGTCAAAAAATTAAACAATACAAATTTCGATTTCTGACCATCTGGAGAAATTTCGACAGGTCACGGGTCATCGATTTTGATCAGAAAATTGATTTTTTGGACTGTAGAAAAATTGATTCAAAATGTCATTTGGATTGTGCCTCATGTTGAATAACTACTTTTTGAAACCTCAATGTGACCAAAATTGCCATTATTGCAGACTTTTTCTCCTATTCAGAAGCTTCTATTTCCACCAATTTCAGGCATTAAAGTGAGTCTAAACACACTTGTTTTTGTTCCTAAAGTGATAATTTACATGGAATAGTCATTTGCAGTCAAAAAATTAAACATTAAAACATTTCCATTTCTGACCATCTGGAGAAATTTCGACAGGTCACGGGTCATCCTTTTTCATCAGAAAATTGATTTTCTGGACTGTAGAAAAATTGATTCAAAATGTCATTTGGAATGTGCCTCATGTTGAATAACTACTTTTTGAAGCCTCAATGTGACCAAAATTGCCATTTTTACGGACATTTTCTCCTACTCAGAAGCTTCTTTTTCGACTAATTTCAGGCATTAAAGTGAGTCTAAACACACTTGTTTTTGTTCCAAAAGTGATAATTTACATGGAATAGTCAATTGCAGTCAAAAAATTAAACAATAAAAATTTCGATTTCTGACCATTTGGAGAAATTTCGACAGGTCACGGGTCATCGTTTTTCATCAGAAAATTGATTTTTTGGACTGTAAAAAATTTTATTTAAAATGTCATTTGGATTGTACCTCATGTTGAATAACTACTTTTTGAAACCTCAATGTGACCAAAAGTGCCATTATTGCAGACTTTTTCTCCTATTCAGAAGCTTTCATTTCGAACAATTTCAGGCATTAAAGTGACTCTAAACACACTTATTTTAGTTCCAAAAGTGATAATTTACATGGAATAGTCATTTGCAGTCAAAAAATTAAACATTAAAACATTTCCATTTCTGACCATCTGGAGAAATTTCGACAGGTCACGGGTCATCCTTTTTCATCAGGACAATTGATTTTCTGGACTGTAGAAAAATTGATTCAAAATGTCATTTGGAATGTGCCTCATGTTGAATAACTACTTTTTGAAGCATCAATGTGACCAAAATTGCCATTTTTACTTACATTTTCTCCTACTCAGAAGCTTCTTTTTCGACCAATTTCAGGCATTAAACTGACTCTAAAACACTTGTTTTTGTTCCAAAAGTGATAATTTACATGGAATAGTCATTTGCAGTCCAAAAATTAAACAATACAAATTTCGATTTCTGACCATCTGGAGAAATTTCGACAGGTCACGGGTCATCGTTTTTCATCAGAAAATTGATTTTTTGGACTGTAAAAAAATTGATTTAAAATGTCATTTGGATTGTGCCTCATGTTGAATAACTACTTTTTAAAGCCTCAATGTTACCAAAATTGCCATTATTACAGACTTTTTCTCCTATTCAGAAGCTTCTATTTCGACCAATTTCAGGCATTAACGTGACTCTAAAAACACTTGTTTTTGTTCCAAAAGTGATAATTTACATGGAATAGTCATTTGCAGTCAAAATATTAAACATTAAAACATTTCCATTTCTGACCATCTGGAGAAATTTCGACAGGTCACGGGTCATCCTTTTTCATCAGAAAATAGATTTTCTGGACTGTAGAAAAATTGATTCAAAATGTCATTTGGAATGTGCCTCATGTTGAATAACTACTTTTTGAAGCCTCAATGTGACCAAAATTGCCATTTTTACTTACATTTTCTCCTACTCAGAAGCTTCTTTTTCGACCAATTTCAGGCATTAAACTGACTCTAAAACACTTGTTTTTGTTCCAAAAGTGATAATTTACATGGAATAGTCATTTGCAGTCAAAAAACTTAAACAATACAAATTTCGATTTCTGACCATCTGGAGAAATTTCGACAGGTCACGGGTCATCGTTTTTCATCAGAAAATTGATTTTTTGGACTGTAAAAAAATTGATTTAAAATGTCATTTGGATTGTGCCTCATGTTGAATAACTACTTTTTAAAGCCTCAATGTTACCAAAATTGCCATTATTACAGACTTTTTCTCCTATTCCGAAGCTTCTATTTCGACCAATTTCAGTCATTAAAGTGAGTCTAAACACACTTATTTTTGTTCCAAAAGTGATAATTTACATGGAATAGTCATTTGCAGTCAAAAAATTAAACAATAAAAATTTCGATTTCTGAACATCTGGAGAAATTTCGACAGGTCACGGGTCATCGTTTTTCATCAGAAAATTGATTTTTTGGACTGTAAAAAAATTGATTTAAAATGTCATTTGGATTGTGCCTCATGTTGAATAACTACTTTTTGAAACCTCAATGTGACCAAAAGTGCCATTATTGCAGACTTTTTCTCCTATTCAGAAGCTTCTATTTCGAACAATTTCAGGCATTAAAGTGACTCTAAACACACTTATTTTAGTTCCAAAAGTGATAATTTACATGGAATAGTCATTTGCAGTCAAAAAATTAAACATTAAAACATTTCCATTTCTGACCATCTGGAGAAATTTCGATAGGTCACGGGTCATCCTTTTTCATCAGAAAATTGATTTTCTGGACTGTAGAAAAATTGATTCAAAATATCATTTGGAATGTGCCTCATGTTGAATAACTACTTTTTGAAGCCTCAAGGTGACCAAAATTGCCATTTTTACGGACATTTTCTCCTACTCAGAAGCTTCTTTTTCGACCAATTTCAGGCATTAAACTGACTCTAAACACACTTGTTTTTGTTCCAAAAGTGATAATTTACATGGAATAGTCATTTGCAGTCAAAAAATTAAACAATAAAAATTTCGATTTCTGACCATCTGGAGAAATTTCGACAGGTCACGGGTCATCGTTTTTCATCAGAAAATTGATTTTTTGGACTGTAAAAATTTTTATTTAAAATGTCATTTGGATTGTACCTCATGTTGAATAACTACTTTTTGAAACCTCAATGTGACCAAAAGTGCCATTATTGCAGACTTTTTCTCCTATTCAGAAGCTTCTATTTCGAACAATTTCAGGCATTAAAGTGACTCTAAACACACTTATTTTAGTTCCAAAAGTGATAATTTACATGGAATAGTCATTTGCAGTCAAAAAATTAAACATTAAAACATTTCCATTTCTGACCATCTGGAGAAATTTCGACAGGTCACGGGTCATCCTTTTTCATCAGAAAATTGATTTTCTGGACTGTAGAAAAATTGATTCAAAATGTCATTTGGAATGTGCCTCATGTTGAATAACTACTTTTTGAAGCCTCAAGGTGACCAAAATTGCCATTTTTACTGACATTTTCTCCTACTCAGAAGCTTCTTTTTCGACCAATTTCAGGCATTAAACTGATTCTAAACACACTTGTTTTTGTTCCAAAAGTGATAATTTACATGGAATAGTCATTTGCAGTCAAAAAATTAAACAATAAAAATTTCGATATCTGACCATCTGGAGAAATTTCGACAGGTCACGGGTCATCGTTTTTCATCAGAAAATTGATTTTTTGGACTGTAGAAAAATTGATTCAAAATGTCATTTTGAATGTGCCTCATGTTGAATAACTACTTTTTAAAGCCTCAATGTGACCAAAATTGCCATTATTACAGACTTTTTCTCCTATTCAGAAGCTTCTATTTCGACCAATTTCAGGCATTAACGTGACTCTAAAAACACTTGTTTTTGTTCCAAAAGTGATAATTTACATGGAATAGTCATTTGCAGTCAAAATATTAAACATTAAAACATTTCCATTTCTGACCATCTGGAGAAATTTCGACAGGTCACGGGTCATCCTTTTTCATCAGAAAATAGATTTTCTGGACTGTAGAAAAATTGATTCAAAATGTCATTTGGAATGTGCCTCATGTTGAATAACTACTTTTTGAAGCCTCAATGTGACCAAAATTGCCATTTTTACTTACATTTTCTCCTACTCAGAAGCTTCTTTTTCGACCAATTTCAGGCATTAAACTGACTCTAAACACACTTGTTTTTGTTCCAAAAGTGATAATTTACATGGAATAGTCATTTGCAGTCAAAAAATTAAACAATACAAATTTCGATTTCTGACCATCTGGAGAAATTTCGACAGGTCACGGGTCATCGTTTTTCATCAGAAAATTGATTTTTTGGACTGTAGAAAAATTGATTCAAAATGTCATTTGGATTGTGCCTCATGTTGAATAACTACTTTTTGAAACCTCAATGTGACCAAAATTGCCATTAATGCAGACTTTTTCTCCGATTCAGAAGCTTCTATTTCCACTAATTTCAGGCATTAAAGTGAGTCTAAACACACTTGTTTTTGTTCCAAAAGTGATAATTTACATGGAATAGTCAATTGCAGTCAAAAAATTAAACATTAAAAAATTTCCATTTCTGACCATCTGGAGAAATTTCGACAGGTCACGGGTCATCGTTTTTCATCAGAAAATTGATTTTTTGGACTGTAGAAAAATTGATTCAAAATGTAATTTGGAATGTGCCTCATGTTGAATAACTACTTTTTAAAGCCTCAATGTGACCAAAATTGCCATTATTACAGACTTTTTCTCCTATTCAGAAGCTTCTATTTCGACCAATTTCAGTCATTAAAGTGAGTCTAAACACACTTATTTTTGTTCCAAAAGTGATAATTTACATGGAATAGTCATTTGCAGTCAAAAAATTAAACAATAAAAATTTCGATTTCTGACAATCTGGAGAAATTTCGACAGGTCACGGGTCATCGTTTTTCATCAGAAAATTGATTTTTTGGACTGTAAAAAAATTGATTTAAAATGTCATTTGGATTGTGCCTCATGTTGAATAACTACTTTTTGAAACCTCAATGTGACCAAAATTGCCATTATTGCAGACTTTTTCTCCTATTCAGAAGCTTCTATTTCGAACAATTTCAGGCATTAAAGTGACTCTAAACACACTTATTTTAGTTCCAAAAGTGATAATTTACATGGAATAGTCATTTGCAGTCAAAAAATTAAACATTAAAACATTTCCATTTCTGACCATCTGGAGAAATTTCGACAGGTCACGGGTCATCCTTTTTCATCAGAAAATTGATTTTCTGGACTGTAGAAAAATTGATTCAAAATTTCATTTGGAATGTGCCTCATGTTGAATAACTACTTTTTGAAGCCTCAAGGTGACCAAAATTGCCATTTTTACTGACATTTTCTCCTACTCAGAAGCTTCTTTTTCGACCAATTTCAGGCATTAAACTGATTCTAAACACACTTGTTTTTGTTCCAAAAGTGATAATTTACATGGAATAGTCATTTGCAGTCAAAAAATTAAACAATAAAAATTTCGATATCTGACCATCTGGAGAAATTTCGACAGGTCACGGGTCATCGTTTTTCATCAGAAAAATGATTTTTTGGACTGTAGAAAAATTGATTCAAAATGTCATTTTGAATGTGCCTCATGTTGAATAACTACTTTTTAAAGCCTCAATGTGACCAAAATTGCCATTATTACAGACTTTTTCTCCTATTCAGAAGCTTCTATTTCGACCAATTTCAGGCATTAACGTGACTCTAAAAACACTTGTTTTTGTTCCAAAAGTGATAATTTACATGGAATAGTCATTTGCAGTCAAAATATTAAACATTAAAACATTTCCATTTCTGACCATCTGGAGAAATTTCGACAGGTCACGGGTCATCCTTTTTCATCAGAAAATAGATTTTCTGGACTGTAGAAAAATTGATTCAAAATGTCATTTGGAATGTGCCTCATGTTGAATAACTACTTTTTGAAGCCTCAAGGTGACCAAAATTGCCATTTTTACTGACATTTTCTCCTACTCAGAAGCTTCTTTTTCGACCAATTTCAGGCATTAAACTGATTCTAAACACACTTGTTTTTGTTCCAAAAGTGATAATTTACATGGAATAGTCATTTGCAGTCAAAAAATTAAACAATAAAAATTTCGATATCTGACCATCTGGAGAAATTTCGACAGGTCACGGGTCATCGTTTTTCATCAGAAAATTGATTTTTTGGACTGTAGAAAAATTGATTCAAAATGTCATTTTGAATGTGCCTCATGTTGAATAACTACTTTTTAAAGCCTCAATGTGACCAAAATTGCCATTATTACAGACTTTTTCTCCTATTCAGAAGCTTCTATTTCGACCAATTTCAGGCATTAACGTGACTCTAAAAACACTTGTTTTTGTTCCAAAAGTGATAATTTACATGGAATAGTCATTTGCAGTCAAAATATTAAACAGTAAAACATTTCCATTTCTGACCATCTGGAGAAATTTCGACAGGTCACGGGTCATCCTTTTTCATCAGAAAATAGATTTTCTGGACTGTAGAAAAATTGATTCAAAATGTCATTTGGAATGTGCCTCATGTTGAATAACTACTTTTTGAAGCCTCAATGTGACCAAAATTGCCATTTTTACTTACATTTTCTACTACTCAGAAGCTTCTTTTTCGACTTTCAGGCATTAAACTGACTCTAAACACACTTGTTTTTGTTCCAAAAGTGATAATTTACATGGAATAGTCATTTGCAGTCAAAAAACTTAAACAATACAAATTTCGATTTCTGACCATCTGGAGAAATTTCGACAGGTCACGGGTCATCGTTTTTCATCAGAAAATTGATTTTTTGGACTGTAGAAAAATTGATTCAAAATGTCATTTGGATTGTGCCTCATGTTGAATAACTACTTTTTGAAACCTCAATGTGACCAAAATTGCCATTAATGCAGACTTTTTCTCCGATTCAGAAGCTTCTATTTCCACTAATTTCAGGCATTAAAGTGAGTCTAAACACACTTGTTTTTGTTCCAAAAGTGATAATTTACATGGAATAGTCAATTGCAGTCAAAAAATTAAACATTAAAAAATTTCCATTTCTGACCATCTGGAGAAATTTCGACAGGTCACGGGTCATCGTTTTTCATCAGAAAATTGATTTTTTGGACTGTAAAAAAATTGATTTAAAATGTCATTTGGATTGTGCCTCATGTTGAATAACTACTTTTTGAAACCTCAATGTGACCAAAATTGCCATTATTGCAGACTTTTTCTCCTATTCAGAAGCTTCTATTTCGAACAATTTCAGGCATTAACGTGACTCTAAACACACTTATTTTAGTTCCAAAAGTGATAATTTACATGGAATAGTCATTTGCAGTCAAAAAATTTAAAAATTAAAAAATTTCCATTTCTGGCCATCTGGAGAAATTTCGACAGGTCATAGGTCATTGTTTTTCATCAGAAAATTGATTTTTAGGACTGTAGAAAAATTGATTCAAAATGTCATTTGGAATGTGCCTCATGTTGAATAACTACTTTTTAAAGCATCAAGGTGACCAAAATTGCCATTATTACAGACTTTTTCTCCTATTCAGAGCTTCTATTTCGACCAATTTCAGGCATTAAAGTGACTCTAAAAACACTTGTTTTTGTTCCAAAAGTGATAATTTACATGGAATAGTCATTCGCAGTCAAAAAATTAAACATTAAAACATTTCCATTTCTGACCATCTGGAGAAATTTCGACAGGTCACGGGTCATCGTTTTTCATCAGAAAATTGATTTTTTGGACTGTAGAAAAATTGATTCAAAATGTCATTTGGAATGTGCCTCATGTTGAATAACTACTTTTTAAAGCCTCAATGTTACCAAAATTGCCATTATTACAGACTTTTTCTCCTATTCAGAAGCTTCTATTTCGACCAATTTCAGTCATTAAAGTGAGTCTAAACACACTTATTTTTGTTCCAAAAGTGATAATTTACATGGAATAGTCATTTGCAGTCAAAAAATTAAACAATACAAATTTCGATTTCTGACCATCTGGAGAAATTTCGACAGGTCACGGGTCATCGTTTTTGATCAGAAAATTGATTTTTTGGACTGTAGAAAAATTGATTCAAAATGTCATTTGGATTGTGCCTCATGTTGAATAACTACTTTTTGAAACCTCAATGTGACCAAAATTGCCATTATTGCAGACTTTTTCTCCTATTCAGAAGCTTCTATTTCCACTAATTTCAGGCATTAAAGTGAGTCTAAACACACTTGTTTTTGTTCCAAAAGTGATAATTTACATGGAATAGTCAATTGCAGTCAAAAAAATAAACATTAAAAAATTTCCATTTCTGACCATCTGGAGAAATTTCGACAGGTCACGGGTCATCGTTTTTCATCAGAAAATTGATTTTTTGGACTGTAGAAAAATTGATTCAAAATGTCATTTGGAATGTGCCTCATGTTGAATAACTACTTTTTAACGCCTCAATGTGACCAAAATTGCCATTATTACAGACTTTTTCTCCTATTCAGAAGCTTCTATTTCGACCAATTTCAGTCATTAAAGTGAGTCTAAACACACTTATTTTTGTTCCAAAAGTGATAATTTACATGGAATAGTCATTTGCAGTCAAAAAATTAAACAATAAAAATTTCGATTTCTGAACATCTGGAGAAATTTCGACAGGTCACGGATCATCGTTTTTCATTAGAAAATTGATTTTTTGGACTGTAAAAAAATTGATTTAAAATGTCATTTGGATTGTGCCTCATGTTGAATAACTACTTTTTGAAACCTCAATGTGACCAAAAGTGCCATTATTGCAGACTTTGTCTCCTATTCAGAAGCTTCTATTTCAAACAATTTCAGGCATTAAAGTGACTCTAAACACACTTATTTTAGTTCCAAAAGTGATAATTTACATGGAATAGTCATTTGCAGTCAAAAAATTAAACATTAAAACATTTCCATTTCTGACCATCTGGAGAAATTTCGATAGGTCACGGGTCATCCTTTTTCATCAGAAAATTGATTTTCTGGACTGTAGAAAAATTGATTCAAAATATCATTTGGAATGTGCCTCATGTTGAATAACTACTTTTTGAAGCCTCAAGGTGAACAAAATTGCCATTTTTACGGACATTTTCTCCTACTCAGAAGCTTCTTTTTCGACCAATTTCAGGCATTAAACTGACTCTAAACACACTTGTTTTCGTTCCAAAAGTGATAATTTACATGGAATAGTCATTTGCAGTCAAAAAATTAAACAATAAAAATTTCGATTTCTGACCATCTGGAGAAATTTCGACAGGTCACGGGTCATCGTTTTTCATCAGAAAATTGATTTTTTGGACTGTAGAAAAATTGATTCAAAATGTCATTTGGAATGTGCCTCATGTTGAATAACTACTTTTTAAAGCCTCAATGTGACCAAAATTGCCATTATTACAGACTTTTTCTCCTATTCAGAAGCTTTTATTTCGACCAATTTCAGGCATTAACGTGACTCTAAAAACACTTGTTTTTGTTCCAAAAGTGATAATTTACATGGAATAGTCATTTGCAGTCAAAAAATTAAACATTAAAACATTTCCATTGCTGACCATCTGGAGAAATTTCGACAGGTCACGGGTCATCCTTTTTCATCAGAAAATTGATTTTCTGGACTGTAGAAAAATTGATTCAAAATGTCATTTGGAATGTGCCTCATGTTGAATAACTACTTTTTGAAGCCTCAATGTGACCAAAATTGCCATTTTTACGGACATTTTCTCCTACTCAGAAGCTTCTTTTTCGACTAATTTCAGGCATTAAAGTGAGTCTAAACACACTTGTTTTTGTTCCAAAAGTGATAATTTACATGGAATAGTCAATTGCAGTCAAAAAATTAAACAATAAAAATTTCGATTTCTGACCATTTGGAGAAATTTCGACAGGTCACGGGTCATTGTTTTTCATCAGAAAATTGATTTTTTGGACTGTAAAAAAATTGATTTAAAATGTCATTTGGATTGTACCTCATGTTGAATAACTACTTTTTGAAACCTCAATGTGACCAAAAGTGCCATTATTGCAGACTTTTTCTCCTATTCAGAAGCTTCTATTTCGAACAATTTCAGGCATTAAAGTGACTCTAAACACACTTATTTTAGTTCCAAAAGTGATAATTTACATGGAATAGTCATTTGCAGTCAAAAAATTAAACATTAAAACATTTCCATTTCTGACCATCTGGAGAAATTTCGACAGGTCACGGGTCATCCTTTTTCATCAGAAAATTGATTTTCTGGACTGTAGAAAAATTGATTCAAAATGTCATTTGGAATGTGCCTCATGTTGAATAACTACTTTTTGAAGCCTCAAGGTGACCAAAATTGCCATTTTTACTGACATTTTCTCCTACTCAGAAGCTTCTTTTTCGACCAATTTCAGGCATTAAACTGATTCTAAACACACTTGTTTTTGTTCCAAAAGTGATAATTTACATGGAATAGTCATTTGCAGTCAAAAAATTAAACAATAAAAATTTCGATATCTGACCATCTGGAGAAATTTCGACAGGTCACGGGTCATCGTTTTTCATCAGAAAATTGATTTTTTGGACTGTAGAAAAATTGATTCAAAATGTCATTTTGAATGTGCCTCATGTTGAATAACTACTTTTTAAAGCCTCAATGTGACCAAAATTGCCATTATTACAGACTTTTTCTCCTATTCAGAAGCTTCTATTTCGACCAATTTCAGGCATTAACGTGACTCTAAAAACACTTGTTTTTGTTCCAAAAGTGATAATTTACATGGAATAGTCATTTGCAGTCAAAAAATTAAACAATACAAATTTCGATTTCTGACCATCTGGAGAAATTTCGACAGGTCACGGGTCATCGTTTTTCATCAGAAAATTGATTTTTTGGACTGTAAAAAAATTGATTTAAAATGTCATTTGGATTGTGCCTCATGTTAAATAACTACTTTTTGAAACCTCAATGTGACCAAAATTGCCATTATTGCAGACTTTTTCTCCGATTCAGAAGCTTCTATTTCCACTAATTTCAGGCATTAAAGTGAGTCTAAACACACTTGTTTTTGTTCCAAAAGTGATAATTTACATGGAATAGTCAATTGCAGTCAAAAAATTAAACATTAAAAAATTTCCATTTCTGACCATCTGGAGAAATTTCGACAGGTCACAGGTCATCGTTTTTCATCAGAAAATTGATTTTTTGGACTGTAGAAAAATTGATTCAAAATGTCATTTGGAATGTGCCTCATGTTGAATAACTACTTTTTAAAGCCTCAATGTGACCAAAATTGCCATTATTACAGACTTTTTCTCCTATTCAGAAGCTTCTATTTCGACCAATTTCAGGCATTAAAGTGACTCTAAAAACACTTGTTTTTGTTCCAAAAGTGATAATTTACATGGAATAGTCATTTGCAGTCAAAAAATTAAACATTAAAACATTTCCATTTCTGACCATCTGGAGAAATTTCGACAGGTCACGGGTCATCCTTTTTCATCAGAAAATTGATTTTCTGGACTGTAGAAAAATTGATTCAAAATGTCATTTGGAATGTGCCTCATGTTGAATAACTACTTTTTGAAGCCTCAATGTGACCAAAATTGCCATTTTTACGGACATTTTCTCCTACTCAGAAGCTTCTTTTTCGACCAATTTCAGGCATTAAACTGACTCTAAACACACTTGTTTTTGTTCCAAAAGTGATAATTTACATGGAATAGTCAATTGCAGTCAAAAAATTAAACAATAAAAATTTCGATTTCTGACCATCTGGAGAAATTTCGACAGGTCACGGGTCATCGTTTTTCATCAGAAAATTGATTTTTTGGACTGTAAAAAAATTGATTTAAAATGTCATTTGGATTGTACCTCATGTTGAATAACTACTTTTTGAAACCTCAATGTGACCAAAAGTGCCATTATTGCAGACTTTTTCTCCTATTCAGAAGCTTCTATTTCGACCAATTTCAGGCATTAACGTGACTCTAAAAACACTTGTTTTTGTTCCAAAAGTGATAATTTACATGGAATAGTCATTTGCAGTCAAAAAATTAAACATTAAAACATTTCCATTGCTGACCATCTGGAGAAATTTCGACAGGTCACGGGTCATCCTTTTTCATCAGAAAATTGATTTTCTGGACTGTAGAAAAATTGATTCAAAATGTCATTTGGAATGTGCCTCATGTTGAATAACTACTTTTTGAAGCCTCAATGTGACCAAAATTGCCATTTTTACGGACATTTTCTCCTACTCAGAAGCTTCTTTTTCGACTAATTTCAGGCATTAAAGTGAGTCTAAACACACTTGTTTTTGTTCCAAAAGTGATAATTTACATGGAATAGTCAATTGCAGTCAAAAAATTAAACAATAAAAATTTCGATTTCTGACCATCTGGAGAAATTTCGACAGGTCACGGGTCATCGTTTTTCATCAGAAAATTGATTTTTTGGACTGTAAAAAAATTGATTTAAAACGTCATTTGGATTGTGCCTCATGTTGAATAACTACTTTTTGAAACCTCAATGTGACCAAAATTGCCATTATTGCAGACTTTTTCTCCTATTCAGAAGCTTCTATTTCGAACAATTTCAGGCATTAACGTGACTCTAAACACACTTATTTTAGTTCCAAAAGTGATAATTTACATGGAATAGTCATTTGCAGTCAAAAAATTTAAACATTAAAAAATTTCCATTTCTGGCCATCTGGAGAAATTTCGACAGGTCATAGGTCATTGTTTTTCATCAGAAAATTGATTTTTAGGACTGTAGAAAAATTGATTCAAAATGTCATTTGGAATGTGCCTCATGTTGAATAACTACTTTTTAAAGCCTCAATGTGACCAAAATTGCCATTATTACAGACTTTTTCTCCTATTCAGAAGCTTCTATTTCGACCAATTTCAGGCATTAAAGTGACTCTAAAAACACTTGTTTTTGTTCCAAAAGTGATAATTTACATGGAATAGTCATTTGCAGTCAAAAAATTAAACATTAAAACATTTCCATTTCTGACCATCTGGAGAAATTTCGACAGGTCACGGGTCATCCTTTTTCATCAGAAAATTGATTTTCTGGACTGTAGAAAAATTGATTCAAAATGTCATTTGGAATGTGCCTCATGTTGAATAACTACTTTTTGAAGCCTCAATGTGACCAAAATTGCCATTTTTACGGACATTTTCTCCTACTCAGAAGCTTCTTTTTCGACCAATTTCAGGCATTAAACTGACTCTAAACACACTTGTTTTTGTTCCAAAAGTGATAATTTACATGGAATAGTCATTTGCAGTCAAAAAATTAAACATTAAAACATTTCCATTGCTGACCATCTGGAGAAATTTCGACAGGTCACGGGTCATCCTTTTTCATCAGAAAATAGATTTTCTGGACTGTAGAAAAATTGATTCAAAATGTCATTTGGAATGTGCCTCATGTTGAATAACTACTTTTTGAAGCCTCAATGTGACCAAAATTGCCATTTTTACGGACATTTTCTCCTACTCAGAAGCTTCTTTTTCGACTAATTTCAGGCATTAAAGTGAGTCTAAACACACTTGTTTTTGTTCCAAAAGTGATAATTTACATGGAATAGTCAATTGCAGTCAAAAAATTAAACAATAAAAATTTCGATTTCTGACCATCTGGAGAAATTTCGACAGGTCACGGGTCATCGTTTTTCATCAGAAAATTGATTTTTTGGACTGTAAAAAAATTGATTTAAAATGTCATTTGGATTGTACCTCATGTTGAATAACTACTTTTTGAAACCTCAATGTGACCAAAAGTGCCATTATTGCAGACTTTTTCTCCTATTCAGAAGCTTCTATTTCGAACAATTTCAGGCATTAAAGTGACTCTAAACACACTTATTTTAGTTCCAAAAGTGATAATTTACATGGAATAGTCATTTGCAGTCAAAAAATTAAACATTAAAACATTTCCATTTCTGACCATCTGGAGAAATTTCGACAGGTCACGGGTCATCCTTTTTCATCAGAAAATTGATTTTCTGGACTGTAGAAAAATTGATTAAAAATGTCATTTGGAATGTGCCTCATGTTGAATAACTACTTTTTGAAGCCTCAAGGTGACCAAAATTGCCATTTTTACTGACATTTTCTCCTACTCAGAAGCTTCTTTTTCGACCAATTTCAGGCATTAAACTGATTCTAAACACACTTGTTTTTGTTCCAAAAGTGATAATTTACATGGAATAGTCATTTGCAGTCAAAAAATTAAACAATAAAAATTTCGATATCTGACCATCTGGAGAAATTTCGACAGGTCACGGTCATCGTTTTTCATCAGAAAATTGATTTTTTGGACTGTAGAAAAATTGATTCAAAATGTCATTTTGAATGTGCCTCATGTTGAATAACTACTTTTTAAAGCCTCAATGTGACCAAAATTGCCATTATTACAGACTTTTTCTCCTATTCAGAAGCTTCTATTTCGACCAATTTCAGGCATTAACGTGACTCTAAAAACACTTGTTTTTGTTCCAAAAGTGATAATTTACATGGAATAGTCATTTGCAGTCAAAATATTAAACATTAAAACATTTCCATTTCTGACCATCTGGAGAAATTTCGACAGGTCACGGGTCATCCTTTTTCATCAGAAAATAGATTTTCTGGACTGTAGAAAAATTGATTCAAAATGTCATTTGGAATGTGCCTCATGTTGAATAACTACTTTTTGAAGCCTCAATGTGACCAAAATTGCCATTTTTACTTACATTTTCTCCTACTCAGAAGCTTCTTTTTCGACCAATTTCAGGCATTAAACTGACTCTAAACACACTTGTTTTTGTTCCAAAAGTGATAATTTACATGGAATAGTCATTTGCAGTCAAAAAATTAAACAATACAAATTTCGATTTCTGACCATCTGGAGAAATTTCGACAGGTCACGGGTCATCGTTTTTCATCAGAAAATTGATTTTTTGGACTGTAGAAAAATTGATTCAAAATGTCATTTGGATTGTGCCTCATGTTGAATAACTACTTTTTGAAACCTCAATGTGACCAAAATTGCCATTAATGCAGACTTTTTCTCCTATTCAGAAGCTTCTATTTCGAACAATTTCAGGCATTAACGTGACTCTAAACACACTTATTTTAGTTCCAAAAGTGATAATTTACATGGAATAGTCATTTGCAGTCAAAAAATTTAAACATTAAAAAATTTCCATTTCTGGCCATCTGGAGAAATTTCGACAGGTCATAGGTCATTGTTTTTCATCAGAAAATTGATTTTTAGGACTGTAGAAAAATTGATTCAAAATGTCATTTGGAATGTGCCTCATGTTGAATAACTACTTTTTAAAGCCTCAAGGTGACCAAAATTGCCATTATTACAGACTTTTTCTCCTATTCAGAAGCTTCTATTTCGACCAATTTCAGGCATTAAAGTGACTCTAAAAACACTTGTTTTTGTTCCAAAAGTGATAATTTACATGGAATAGTCATTTGCAGTCAAAAAATTAAACATTAAAACATTTCCATTTCTGACCATCTGGAGAAATTTCGACAGGTCACGGGTCATCCTTTTTCATCAGAAAATTGATTTTCTGGACTGTAGAAAAATTGATTCAAAATGTCATTTGGAATGTGCCTCATGTTGAATAACTACTTTTTGAAGCCTCAAGGTGACCAAAATTGCCATTTTTACTGACATTTTCTCCTACTCAGAAGCTTCTTTTTCGACCAATTTCAGGCCTTAAACTGATTCTAAACACACTTGTTTTTGTTCCAAAAGTGATAATTTACATGGAATAGTCATTTGCAGTCAAAAAATTAAACAATAAAAATTTCGATATCTGACCATCTGGAGAAATTTCGACAGGTCACGGGTCATCGTTTTTCATCAGAAAATTGATTTTTTGGACTGTAGAAAAATTGATTCAAAATGTCATTTTGAATGTGCCTCATGTTGAATAACTACTTTTTAAAGCCTCAATGTGACCAAAATTGCCATTATTACAGACTTTTTCTCCTATTCAGAAGCTTCTATTTCGACCAATTTCAGGCATTAAAGTGACTCTAAAAACACTTGTTTTTGTTCCAAAAGTGATAATTTACATGGAATAGTCATTTGCAGTCAAAAAATTAAACATTAAAACATTTCCATTTCTGACCATCTGGAGAAATTTCGACAGGTCACGGGTCATCCTTTTTCATCAGAAAATTGATTTTCTGGACTGTAGAAAAATTGATTCAAAATGTCATTTGGAATGTGCCTCATGTTGAATAACTACTTTTTGAAGCCTCAATGTGACCAAAATTGCCATTTTTACGGACATTTTCTCCTACTCAGAAGCTTCTTTTTCGACCAATTTCAGGCATTAAACTGACTCTAAACACACTTGTTTTTGTTCCAAAAGTGATAATTTACATGGAATAGTCATTTGCAGTCAAAAAATTAAACATTAAAACATTTCCATTGCTGACCATCTGGAGAAATTTCGACAGGTCACGGGTCATCCTTTTTCATCAGAAAATTGATTTTCTGGACTGTAGAAAAATTGATTCAAAATGTCATTTGGAATGTGCCTCATGTTGAATATCTACTTTTTGAAGCCTCAATGTGACCAAAATTGCCATTTTTACGGACATTTTCTCCTACTCAGAAGCTTCTTTTTCGACTAATTTCAGGCATTAAAGTGAGTCTAAACACACTTGTTTTTGTTCCAAAAGTGATAATTTACATGGAATAGTCAATTGCAGTCAAAAAATTAAACAATAAAAATTTAGATTTCTGACCATCTGGAGAAATTTCGACAGGTCACGGGTCATCGTTTTTCATCAGAAAATTGATTTTTTGGACTGTAAAAAAATTGATTTAAAATGTCATTTGGATTGTACCTCATGTTGAATAACTACTTTTTGAAACCTCAATGTGACCAAAAGTGCCATTATTGCAGACTTTTTCTCCTATTCAGAAGCTTCTATTTCGAACAATTTCAGGCATTAAAGTGACTCTAAACACACTTATTTTAGTTCCAAAAGTGATAATTTACATGGAATAGTCATTTGCAGTCAAAAAATTAAACATTAAAACATTTCCATTTCTGACCATCTGGAGAAATTTCGACAGGTCACGGGTCATCCTTTTTCATCAGAAAATTGATTTTCTGGACTGTAGAAAAATTGATTAAAAATGTCATTTGGAATGTGCCTCATGTTGAATAACTACTTTTTGAAGCCTCAAGGTGACCAAAATTGCCATTTTTACTGACATTTTCTCCTACTCAGAAGCTTCTTTTTCGACCAATTTCAGGCATTAAACTGATTCTAAACACACTTGTTTTTGTTCCAAAAGTGATAATTTACATGGAATAGTCATTTGCAGTCAAAAAATTAAACAATAAAAATTTCGATATCTGACCATCTGGAGAAATTTCGACAGGTCACGGTCATCGTTTTTCATCAGAAAATTGATTTTTTGGACTGTAGAAAAATTGATTCAAAATGTCATTTTGAATGTGCCTCATGTTGAATAACTACTTTTTAAAGCCTCAATGTGACCAAAATTGCCATTATTACAGACTTTTTCTCCTATTCAGAAGCTTCTATTTCGACCAATTTCAGGCATTAACGTGACTCTAAAAACACTTGTTTTTGTTCCAAAAGTGATAATTTACATGGAATAGTCATTTGCAGTCAAAATATTAAACATTAAAACATTTCCATTTCTGACCATCTGGAGAAATTTCGACAGGTCACGGGTCATCCTTTTTCATCAGAAAATAGATTTTCTGGACTGTAGAAAAATTGATTCAAAATGTCATTTGGAATGTGCCTCATGTTGAATAACTACTTTTTGAAGCCTCAATGTGACCAAAATTGCCATTTTTACTTACATTTTCTCCTACTCAGAAGCTTCTTTTTCGACCAATTTCAGGCATTAAACTGACTCTAAACACACTTGTTTTTGTTCCAAAAGTGATAATTTACATGGAATAGTCATTTGCAGTCAAAAAATTAAACAATACAAATTTCGATTTCTGACCATCTGGAGAAATTTCGACAGGTCACGGGTCATCGTTTTTCATCAGAAAATTGATTTTTTGGACTGTAGAAAAATTGATTCAAAATGTCATTTGGATTGTGCCTCATGTTGAATAACTACTTTTTGAAACCTCAATGTGACCAAAATTGCCATTAATGCAGACTTTTTCTCCTATTCAGAAGCTTCTATTTCGAACAATTTCAGGCATTAACGTGACTCTAAACACACTTATTTTAGTTCCAAAAGTGATAATTTACATGGAATAGTCATTTGCAGTCAAAAAATTTAAACATTAAAAAATTTCCATTTCTGGCCATCTGGAGAAATTTCGACAGGTCATAGGTCATTGTTTTTCATCAGAAAATTGATTTTTAGGACTGTAGAAAAATTGATTCAAAATGTCATTTGGAATGTGCCTCATGTTGAATAACTACTTTTTAAAGCCTCAAGGTGACCAAAATTGCCATTATTACAGACTTTTTCTCCTATTCAGAAGCTTCTATTTCGACCAATTTCAGGCATTAAAGTGACTCTAAAAACACTTGTTTTTGTTCCAAAAGTGATAATTTACATGGAATAGTCATTTGCAGTCAAAAAATTAAACATTAAAACATTTCCATTTCTGACCATCTGGAGAAATTTCGACAGGTCACGGGTCATCCTTTTTCATCAGAAAATTGATTTTCTGGACTGTAGAAAAATTGATTCAAAATGTCATTTGGAATGTGCCTCATGTTGAATAACTACTTTTTGAAGCCTCAAGGTGACCAAAATTGCCATTTTTACTGACATTTTCTCCTACTCAGAAGCTTCTTTTTCGACCAATTTCAGGCCTTAAACTGATTCTAAACACACTTGTTTTTGTTCCAAAAGTGATAATTTACATGGAATAGTCATTTGCAGTCAAAAAATTAAACAATAAAAATTTCGATATCTGACCATCTGGAGAAATTTCGACAGGTCACGGGTCATCGTTTTTCATCAGAAAATTGATTTTTTGGACTGTAGAAAAATTGATTCAAAATGTCATTTTGAATGTGCCTCATGTTGAATAACTACTTTTTAAAGCCTCAATGTGACCAAAATTGCCATTATTACAGACTTTTTCTCCTATTCAGAAGCTTCTATTTCGACCAATTTCAGGCATTAAAGTGACTCTAAAAACACTTGTTTTTGTTCCAAAAGTGATAATTTACATGGAATAGTCATTTGCAGTCAAAAAATTAAACATTAAAACATTTCCATTTCTGACCATCTGGAGAAATTTCGACAGGTCACGGGTCATCCTTTTTCATCAGAAAATTGATTTTCTGGACTGTAGAAAAATTGATTCAAAATGTCATTTGGAATGTGCCTCATGTTGAATAACTACTTTTTGAAGCCTCAATGTGACCAAAATTGCCATTTTTACGGACATTTTCTCCTACTCAGAAGCTTCTTTTTCGACCAATTTCAGGCATTAAACTGACTCTAAACACACTTGTTTTTGTTCCAAAAGTGATAATTTACATGGAATAGTCATTTGCAGTCAAAAAATTAAACATTAAAACATTTCCATTGCTGACCATCTGGAGAAATTTCGACAGGTCACGGGTCATCCTTTTTCATCAGAAAATTGATTTTCTGGACTGTAGAAAAATTGATTCAAAATGTCATTTGGAATGTGCCTCATGTTGAATAACTACTTTTTGAAGCCTCAATGTGACCAAAATTGCCATTTTTACGGACATTTTCTCCTTCTCAGAAGCTTCTTTTTCGACTAATTTCAGGCATTAAAGTGAGTCTAAACACACTTGTTTTTGTTCCAAAAGTGATAATTTACATGGAATAGTCAATTGCAGTCAAAAAATTAAACAATAAAAATTTCGATTTCTGACCATCTGGAGAAATTTCGACAGGTCACGGGTCATCGTTTTTCATCAGAAAATTGATTTTTTGGACTGTAAAAAAATTGATTTAAAATGTCATTTGGATTGTACCTCATGTTGAATAACTACTTTTTGAAACCTCAATGTGACCAAAAGTGCCATTATTGCAGACTTTTTCTCCTATTCAGAAGCTTCTATTTCGAACAATTTCAGGCATTAAAGTGACTCTAAACACACTTATTTTAGTTCCAAAAGTGATAATTTACATGGAATAGTCATTTGCAGTCAAAAAATTAAACATTAAAACATTTCCATTTCTGACCATCTGGAGAAATTTCGACAGGTCACGGGTCATCCTTTTTCATCAGAAAATAGATTTTCTGGACTGTAGAAAAATTGATTCAAAATGTCATTTGGAATGTGCCTCATGTTGAATAACTACTTTTTGAAGCCTCAATGTGACCAAAATTGCCATTTTTACTTACATTTTCTCCTACTCAGAAGCTTCTTTTTCGACCAATTTCAGGCATTAAACTGACTCTAAACACACTTGTTTTTGTACCAAAAGTGATAATTTACATGGAATAGTCATTTGCAGTCAAAAAATTAAACAATACAAATTTCGATTTCTGACCATCTGGAGAAATTTCGACAGGTCACGGGTCATCGTTTTTCATCAGAAAATTGATTTTTTGGACTGTAGAAAAATTGATTCAAAATGTCATTTGGATTGTGCCTCATGTTGAATAACTACTTTTTGAAACCTCAATGTGACCAAAATTGCCATTAATGCAGACTTTTTCTCCTATTCAGAAGCTTCTATTTCGAACAATTTCAGTCATTAACGTGACTCTAAACACACTTATTTTAGTTCCAAAAGTGATAATTTACATGGAATAGTCATTTGCAGTCAAAAAATTTAAACATTAAAAAATTTCCATTTCTGGCCATCTGGAGAAATTTCGACAGGTCATAGGTCATTGTTTTTCATCAGAAAATTGATTTTTAGGACTGTAGAAAAATTGATTCAAAATGTCATTTGGAATGTGCCTCATGTTGAATAACTACTTTTTAAAGCCTCAAGGTGACCAAAATTGCCATTATTACAGACTTTTTCTCCTATTCAGAAGCTTCTATTTCGACCAATTTCAGGCATTAAAGTGACTCTAAAAACACTTGTTTTTGTTCCAAAAGTGATAATTTACATGGAATAGTCATTTGCAGTCAAAAAATTAAACATTAAAACATTTCCATTTCTGACCATCTGGAGAAATTTCGACAGGTCACGGGTCATCGTTTTTCATCAGAAAATTGATTTTTTGGACTGTAAAAAAATTGATTTAAAATGTCATTTGGATTGTGCCTCATGTTGAATAACTACTTTTTGAAACCTCAATGTGACCAAAAGTGCCATTATTGCAGACTTTTTCTCCTATTCAGAAGCTTCTATTTCGAACAATTTCAGGCATTAAAGTGACTCTAAACACACTTATTTTAGTTCCAAAAGTGATAATTTACATGGAATAGTCATTTGCAGTCAAAAAATTAAACATTAAAACATTTCCATTTCTGACCATCTGGAGAAATTTCGATAGGTCACGGGTCATCCTTTTTCATCAGAAAATTGATTTTCTGGACTGTAGAAAAATTGATTCAAAATATCATTTGGAATGTGCCTCATGTTGAATAACTACTTTTTGAAGCCTCAAGGTGACCAAAATTGCCATTTTTACGGACATTTTCTCCTACTCAGAAGCTTCTTTTTCGACCAATTTCAGGCATTAAACTGACTCTAAACACACTTGTTTTTGTTCCAAAAGTGATAATTTACATGGAATAGTCATTTGCAGTCAAAAAATTAAACAATAAAAATTTCGATTTCTGACCATCTGGAGAAATTTCGACAGGTCACAGGTCATCGTTTTTCATCAGAAAATTGATGTTTTGGACTGTAGAAAAATTGATTCAAAATGTCATTTGGAATGTGCCTCATGTTGAATAACTACTTTTTAAAGCCTCAATGTGACCAAAATTGCCATTATTACAGACTTTTTCTCCTATTCAGAAGCTTTTATTTCGACCAATTTCAGGCATTAACGTGACTCTAAAAACACTTGTTTTTGTTCCAAAAGTGATAATTTACATGGAATAGTCATTTGCAGTCAAAAAATTAAACATTAAAACATTTCCATTGCTGACCATCTGGAGAAATTTCGACAGGTCACGGGTCATCCTTTTTCATCAGAAAATTGATTTTCTGGACTGTAGAAAAATTGATTCAAAATGTCATTTGGAATGTGCCTCATGTTGAATAACTACTTTTTGAAGCCTCAATGTGACCAAAATTGCCATTTTTACGGACATTTTCTCCTACTCAGAAGCTTCTTTTTCGACTAATTTCAGGCATTAAAGTGAGTCTAAACACACTTGTTTTTGTTCCAAAAGTGATAATTTACATGGAATAGTCAATTGCAGTCAAAAAATTAAACAATAAAAATTTCGATTTCTGACCATCTGGAGAAATTTCGACAGGTCACGGGTCATCATTTTTCATCAGAAAATTGATTTTTTGGACTGTAAAAAAATTTATTCAAAATGTCATTTGGATTGTGCCTCATGTTGAATAACTACTTTTTGAAACCTCAATGTGACCAAAATTGCCATTAATGCAGACTTTTTCTCCGATTCAGAAGCTTCTATTTCCACTAATTTCAGGCATTAAAGTGAGTCTAAACACACTTATTTTTGTTCCAAAAGTGATAATTTACATGGAATAGTCATTTGCAGTCAAAAAATTAAACAATAAAAATTTCGATTTCTGACCATCTGGAGAAATTTCGACAGGTCACGGGTCATCCTTTTTCATCAGAAAATAGATTTTCTGGACTGTAGAAAAATTGATTCAAAATGTCATTTGGAATGTGCCTCATGTTGAATAACTACTTTTTGAAGCCTCAATGTGACCAAAATTGCCATTTTTACTTACATTTTCTCCTACTCAGAAGCTTCTTTTTCGACCAATTTCAGGCATTAAACTGACTCTAAACACACTTGTTTTTGTACCAAAAGTGATAATTTACATGGAATAGTCATTTGCAGTCAAAAAATTAAACAATACAAATTTCGATTTCTGACCATCTGGAGAAATTTCGACAGGTCACGGGTCATCGTTTTTCATCAGAAAATTGATTTTTTGGACTGTAGAAAAATTGATTCAAAATGTCATTTGGATTGTGCCTCATGTTGAATAACTACTTTTTGAAACCTCAATGTGACCAAAATTGCCATTAATGCAGACTTTTTCTCCTATTCAGAAGCTTCTATTTCGAACAATTTCAGTCATTAACGTGACTCTAAACACACTTATTTTAGTTCCAAAAGTGATGATTTACATGGAATAGTCATTTGCAGTCAAAAAATTTAAACATTAAAAAATTTCCATTTCTGGCCATCTGGAGAAATTTCGACAGGTCATAGGTCATTGTTTTTCATCAGAAAATTGATTTTTAGGACTGTAGAAAAATTGATTCAAAATGTCATTTGGAATGTGCCTCATGTTGAATAACTACTTTTTAAAGCCTCAAGGTGACCAAAATTGCCATTATTACAGACTTTTTCTCCTATTCAGAAGCTTCTATTTCGACCAATTTCAGGCATTAAAGTGACTCTAAAAACACTTGTTTTTGTTCCAAAAGTGATAATTTACATGGAATAGTCATTTGCAGTCAAAAAATTAAACATTAAAACATTTCCATTTCTGACCATCTGGAGAAATTTCGACAGGTCACGGGTCATCGTTTTTCATCAGAAAATTGATTTTTTGGACTGTAAAAAAATTGATTTAAAATGTCATTTGGATTGTGCCTCATGTTGAATAACTACTTTTTGAAACCTCAATGTGACCAAAAGTGCCATTATTGCAGACTTTTTCTCCTATTCAGAAGCTTCTATTTCGAACAATTTCAGGCATTAAAGTGACTCTAAACACACTTATTTTAGTTCCAAAAGTGATAATTTACATGGAATAGTCATTTGCAGTCAAAAAATTAAACATTAAAACATTTCCATTTCTGACCATCTGGAGAAATTTCGATAGGTCACGGGTCATCCTTTTTCATCAGAAAATTGATTTTCTGGACTGTAGAAAAATTGATTCAAAATATCATTTGGAATGTGCCTCATGTTGAATAACTACTTTTTGAAGCCTCAAGGTGACCAAAATTGCCATTTTTACGGACATTTTCTCCTACTCAGAAGCTTCTTTTTCGACCAATTTCAGGCATTAAACTGACTCTAAACACACTTGTTTTTGTTCCAAAAGTGATAATTTACATGGAATAGTCATTTGCAGTCAAAAAATTAAACAATAAAAATTTCGATTTCTGACCATCTGGAGAAATTTCGACAGGTCACAGGTCATCGTTTTTCATCAGAAAATTGATTTTTTGGACTGTAGAAAAATTGATTCAAAATGTCATTTGGAATGTGCCTCATGTTGAATAACTACTTTTTAAAGCCTCAATGTGACCAAAATTGCCATTATTACAGACTTTTTCTCCTATTCAGAAGCTTTTATTTCGACCAATTTCAGGCATTAACGTGACTCTAAAAACACTTGTTTTTGTTCCAAAAGTGATAATTTACATGGAATAGTCATTTGCAGTCAAAAAATTAAACATTAAAACATTTCCATTGCTGACCATCTGGAGAAATTTCGACAGGTCACGGGTCATCCTTTTTCATCAGAAAATTGATTTTCTGGACTGTAGAAAAATTGATTCAAAATGTCATTTGGAATGTGCCTCATGTTGAATAACTACTTTTTGAAGCCTCAATGTGACCAAAATTGCCATTTTTACGGACATTTTCTCCTACTCAGAAGCTTCTTTTTCGACTAATTTCAGGCATTAAAGTGAGTCTAAACACACTTGTTTTTGTTCCAAAAGTGATAATTTACATGGAATAGTCAATTGCAGTCAAAAAATTAAACAATAAAAATTTCGATTTCTGACCATCTGGAGAAATTTCGACAGGTCACGGGTCATCATTTTTCATCAGAAAATTGATTTTTTGGACTGTAAAAATTTTTATTCAAAATGTCATTTGGATTGTGCCTCATGTTGAATAACTACTTTTTGAAACCTCAATGTGACCAAAATTGCCATTAATGCAGACTTTTTCTCCGATTCAGAAGCTTCTATTTCCACTAATTTCAGGCATTAAAGTGAGTCTAAACACACTTATTTTTGTTCCAAAAGTGATAATTTACATGGAATAGTCATTTGCAGTCAAAAAATTAAACAATAAAAATTTCGATTTCTGACCATCTGGAGAAATTTCGACAGGTCACGGGTCATCGTTTTTCATCAGAAAATTGATTTTTTGGAATGTAAAAAAATTGATTTAAAATGTCATTTGGATTGTGCCTCATGTTGAATAACTACTTTTTGAAACCTCAATGTGACCAAAATTGCCATTATTGCAGACTTTTTCTCCTATTCAGAAGCTTCTATTTCGAACAATTTCAGGCATTAACGTGACTCTAAACACACTTATTTTAGTTCCAAAAGTGATAATTTACATGGAATAGTCATTTGCAGTCAAAAAATTTAAACATTAAAAAATTTCCATTTCTGGCCATCTGGAGAAATTTCGACAGGTCATAGGTCATTGTTTTTCATCTGAAAATTGATTTTTAGGACTGTAGAAAAATTGATTCAAAATGTCATTTGGAATGTGCCTCATGTTGAATAACTACTTTTTAAAGCATCAAGGTGACCAAAATTGCCATTATTACAGACTTTTTCTCCTATTCAGAAGCTTCTATTTCGAACAATTTCAGGCATTAACGTGACTCTAAACACACCTATTTTAGTTCCAAAAGTGATAATTTACATGGAATAGTCATTTGCAGTCAAAAAATTTAAACATTAAAAAATTTCCATTTCTGGCCATCTGGAGAAATTTCGACAGGTCATAGGTCATTGTTTTTCATCAGAAAATTGATTTTTAGGACTGTAGAAAAATTGATTCAAAATGTCATTTGGAATGTGCCTCATGTTGAATAACTACTTTTTAAAGCATCAAGGTGACCAAAATTGCCATTATTACAGACTTTTTCTCCTATTCAGAAGCTTCTATTTCGACCAATTTCAGGCATTAAAGTGACTCTAAAAACACTTGTTTTTGTTCCAAAAGTGATAATTTACATGGAATAGTCATTCGCAGTCAAAAAATTAAACATTAAAAATTTTCCATTTCTGACCATCTGGAGAAATTTCGACAGGTCACGGGTCATCCTTTTTCATCAGAAAATTGATTTTCTGGACTGTAGAAAAATTGATTCAAAATGTCATTTGGAATGTGCCTCATGATGAATGACTACTTTTTGAAGCCTCAATGTGACCAAAATTGCCATTTTTACGGACATTTTCTCCTACTCAGAAGCTTCTTTTTCGACTAATTTCAGGCATTAAACTGACTCTAAACACACTTGTTTTTGTTCCAAAAGTGATAATTTACATGGAATAGTCATTTGCAGTCAAAAAATTAAACAATAAAAATTTCGATTTCTGACCATCTGGAGAAATTTCGACAGGTCACGGGTCATCGTTTTTGATCAGAAAATTGATTTTTTGGACTGTAGAAAAATTGATTCAAAATGTCATTTGGATTGTGCCTCCTGTTGAATAACTACTTTTTGAAACCTCAATGTGACCAAAATTGCCATTATTGCAGACTTTTTCTCCTATTCAGAAGCTTCTATTTCCACTAATTTCAGGCATTAAAGTGAGTCTAAACACACTTGTTTTTGTTCCAAAAGTGATAATTTACATGGAATAGTCAATTGCAGTCAAAAAATTAAACATTAAAAATTTTCCATTTCTGACCATCTGGAGAAATTTCGACAGGTCACGGGTCATCGTTTTTCATCAGAAAATTGATTTTTTGGACTGTAGAAAAATTGATTCAAAATGTCATTTGGAATGTGCCTCATGTTGAATAACTACTTTTTAAAGCCTCAATGTGACCAAAATTGCCATTATTACAGACTTTTTCTCCTATTCAGAAGCTTCTATTTCGACCAATTTCAGTCATTAAAGTGAGTCTAAACACACTTATTTTTGTTCCAAAAGTGATAATTTACATGGAATAGTCATTTGCAGTCAAAAAATTAAACAATAAAAATTTCGATTTCTGAACATCTGGAGAAATTTCGACAGGTCACGGGTCATCGTTTTTCATTAGAAAATTGATTTTTTGGACTGTAAAAAAATTGATTTAAAATGTCATTTGGATTGTGCCTCATGTTGAATAACTACTTTTTGAAACCTCAATGTGACCAAAAGTGCCATTATTGCAGACTTTGTCTCCTATTCAGAAGCTTCTATTTCAAACAATTTCAGGCATTAAAGTGACTCTAAACACACTTATTTTAGTTCCAAAAGTGATAATTTACATGGAATAGTCATTTGCAGTCAAAAAATTAAACATTAAAACATTTCCATTTCTGACCATCTGGAGAAATTTCGATAGGTCACGGGTCATCCTTTTTCATCAGAAAATTGATTTTCTGGACTGTAGAAAAATTGATTCAAAATATCATTTGGAATGTGCCTCATGTTGAATAACTACTTTTTGAAGCCTCAAGGTGAACAAAATTGCCATTTTTACGGACATTTTCTCCTACTCAGAAGCTTCTTTTTCGACCAATTTCAGGCATTAAACTGACTCTAAACACACTTGTTTTTGTTCCAAAAGTGATAATTTACATGGAATAGTCATTTGCAGTCAAAAAATTAAACAATAAAAATTTCGATTTCTGACCATCTGGAGAAATTTCGACAGGTCACGGGTCATCGTTTTTCATCAGAAAATTGATTTTTTGGACTGTAGAAAAATTGATTCAAAATGTCATTTGGAATGTGCCTCATGTTGAATAACTACTTTTTAAAGCCTCAATGTGACCAAAATTGCCATTATTACAGACTTTTTCTCCTATTCAGAAGCTTTTATTTCGACCAATTTCAGGCATTAACGTGACTCTAAAAACACTTGTTTTTGTTCCAAAAGTGATAATTTACATGGAATAGTCATTTGCAGTCAAAAAATTAAACATTGAAACATTTCCATTGCTGACCATCTGGAGAAATTTCGACAGGTCACGGGTCATCCTTTTTCATCAGAAAATTGATTTTCTGGACTATAGAAAAATTGATTCAAAATGTCATTTGGAATGTGCCTCATGTTGAATAACTACTTTTTGAAGCCTCAATGTGACCAAAATTGCCATTTTTACGGACATTTTCTCCTACTCAGAAGCTTCTTTTTCGACTAATTTCAGGCATTAAAGTGAGTCTAAACACACTTGTTTTTGTTCCAAAAGTGATAATTTACATGGAATAGTCAATTGCAGTCAAAAAATTAAACAATAAAAATTTCGATTTCTGAC
Source organism: Triturus cristatus (assembly GCF_964204655.1). NCBI lineage: Eukaryota > Metazoa > Chordata > Amphibia > Caudata > Salamandridae > Triturus > Triturus cristatus. The sequence continues at coordinate 353,365 of NW_028187361.1, forward strand.
CATTTGGAGAAATTTCGACAGGTCATGGGTCATTGTTTTTCATCAGAAAATTGATTTTTTGGACTGTAAAAAAATTGATTTAAAATGTCATTTGGATTGTACCTCATGTTGAATAACTACTTTTTGAAACCTCAATGTGACCAAAAGTGCCATTATTGCAGACTTTTTCTCCTATTCAGAAGCTTCTATTTCGAACAATTTCAGGCATTAAAGTGACTCTAAACACACTTATTTTAGTTCCAAAAGTGATAATTTACATGGAATAGTCATTTGCAGTCAAAAAATTAAACATTAAAACATTTCCATTTCTGACCATCTGGAGAAATTTCGACAGGTCACGGGTCATCCTTTTTCATCAGAAAATTGATTTTCTGGACTGTAGAAAAATTGATTCAAAATGTCATTTGGAATGTGCCTCATGTTGAATAACTACTTTTTGAAGCCTCAAGGTGACCAAAATTGCCATTTTTACTGACATTTTCTCCTATTCAGAAGCTTCTATTTCGACCAATTTCAGGCATTAACGTGACTCTAAAAACACTTGTTTTTGTTCCAAAAGTGATAATTTACATGGAATAGTCATTTGCAGTCAAAAAATTAAACAATACAAATTTCGATTTCTGACCATCTGGAGAAATTTCGACAGGTCACGGGTCATCGTTTTTCATCAGAAAATTGATTTTTTGGACTGTAGAAAAATTGATTCAAAATGTCATTTGGAATGTGCCTAATGTTGAATAACTACTTTTTAAAGCCTCAATGTGACCAAAATTGCCATTATTACAGACTTTTTCTCCTATTCAGAAGCTTCTATTTCGACCAATTTCAGTCATTAAAGTGAGTCTAAACACACTTATTTTTGTTCCAAAAATGATAATTTACATGGAATAGTCATTTGCAGTCAAAAAATTAAACAATAAAAATTTCGATTTCTGACCATTTGGAGAAATTTCGACAGGTCACGGGTCATCGTTTTTCATCAGAAAATTGATTTTTTGGACTGTAAAAAAATTGATTTAAAACGTCATTTGGATTGTGCCTCATGTTGAATAACTACTTTTTGAAACCTCAATGTGACCAAAATTGCCATTATTGCAGACTTTTTCTCCTATTCAGAAGCTTCTATTTCGAACAATTTCAGGCATTAACGTGACTCTAAACACACTTATTTTAGTTCCAAAAGTGATAATTTACATGGAATAGTCATTTGCAGTCAAAAAATTTAAACATTAAAAAATTTCCATTTCTGGCCATCTGGAGAAATTTCGACAGGTCATAGGTCATTGTTTTTCATCAGAAAATTGATTTTTTGGACTGTAGAAAAATTGATTCAAAATGTCATTTGGATTGTGCCTCATGTTGAATAACTACTTTTTGAAACCTCAATGTGACCAAAATTGCCATTAATGCAGACTTTTTCTCCGATTCAGAAGCTTCTATTTCCACTAATTTCAGGCATTAAAGTGAGTCTAAACACACTTATTTTTGTTCCAAAAGTGATAATTTACATGGAATAGTCATTTGCAGTCAAAAAATTAAACATTAAAACATTTCCATTTCTGACCATCTGGAGAAATTTCGACAGGTCACGGGTCATCCTTTTTCATCAGAAAATTGATTTTCTGGACTGTAGAAAAATTGATTCAAAATGTCATTTGGAATGTGCCTCATGTTGAATAACTACTTTTTGAAGCCTCAAGGTGACCAAAATTGCCATTTTTACTGACATTTTCTCCTACTCAGAAGCTTCTTTTTCGACCAATTTCAGGCATTAAACTGATTCTAAACACACTTGTTTTTGTTCCAAAAGTGATAATTTACATGGAATAGTCATTTGCAGTCAAAAAATTAAACAATAAAAATTTCGATATCTGACCATCTGGAGAAATTTCGACAGGTCACGGGTCATCGTTTTTCATCAGAAAATTGATTTTTTGGACTGTGAAAAAATTGATTCAAAATGTCATTTTGAATGTGCCTCATGTTGAATAACTACTTTTTAAAGCCTCAATGTGACCAAAATTGCCATTATTACAGACTTTTTCTCCTATTCAGAAGCTTCTATTTCGACCAATTTCAGGCATTAACGTGACTCTAAAAACACTTGTTTTTGTTCCAAAAGTGATAATTTACATGGAATAGTCATTTGCAGTCAAAATATTAAACATTAAAACATTTCCATTTCTGACCATCTGGAGAAATTTCGACAGGTCACGGGTCATCCTTTTTCATCAGAAAATAGATTTTCTGGACTGTAGAAAAATTGATTCAAAATGTCATTTGGAATGTGCCTCATGTTGAATAACTACTTTTTGAAGCCTCAATGTGACCAAAATTGCCATTTTTACTTACATTTTCTCCTACTCAGAAGCTTCTTTTTCGACCAATTTCAGGCATTAAACTGACTCTAAACACACTTGTTTTTGTTCCAAAAGTGATAATTTACATGGAATAGTCATTTGCAGTCAAAAAATTAAACAATACAAATTTCGATTTCTGACCATCTGGAGAAATTTCGACAGGTCACGGGTCATCCTTTTTCATCAGAAAATTGATTTTCTGGACTTTAGAAAAATTGATTCAAAATGTCATTTGGAATGTGCCTCATGTTGAATAACTACTTTTTGAAGCCTCAATGTGACCAAAATTGCCATTTTTACGGACATTTTCTCCTACTCAGAAGCTTCTTTTTCGACTAATTTCAGGCATTAAAGTGAGTCTAAACACACTTGTTTTTGTTCCAAAAGTGATAATTTACATGGAATAGTCAATTGCAGTCAAAAAATTAAACAATAAAAATTTCGATTTCTGACCATCTGGAGAAATTTCGACAGGTCACGGGTCATCGTTTTTCATCAGAAAATTGATTTTTTGGACTGTAAAAAAATTGATTTAAAATGTCATTTGGATTGTACCTCATGTTGAATAACTACTTTTTGAAACCTCAATGTGACCAAAAGTGCCATTATTGCAGACTTTTTCTCCTATTCAGAAGCTTCTATTTCGAACAATTTCAGGCATTAAAGTGACTCTAAACACACTTATTTTAGTTCCAAAAGTGATAATTTACATGGAATAGTCATTTGCAGTCAAAAAATTAAACAATAAAAATTTCGATATCTGACCATCTGGAGAAATTTCGACAGGTCACGGGTCATCGTTTTTCATCAGAACATAGATTTTTTGGACTGTAGAAAAATTGATTCAAAATGTCATTTTGAATGTGCCTCATGTTGAATAACTACTTTTTAAAGCCTCAATGTGACCAAAATTGCCATTATTACAGACTTTTTCTCCTATTCAGAAGCTTCTATTTCGACCAATTTCAGGCATTAACGTGACTCTAAAAACACTTGTTTTTGTTCCAAAAGTGATAATTTACATGGAATAGTCATTTGCAGTCAAAAAATTAAACATTAAAACATTTCCATTGCTGACCATCTGGAGAAATTTCGACAGGTCACGGGTCATCCTTTTTCATCAGAAAATTGATTTTCTGGACTGTAGAAAAATTGATTCAAAATGTCATTTGGAATGTGCCTCATGTTGAATAACTACTTTTTGAAGCCTCAATGTGACCAAAATTGCCATTTTTACGGACATTTTCTCCTACTCAGAAGCTTCTTTTTCGACTAATTTCAGGCATTAAAGTGAGTCTAAACACACTTGTTTTTGTTCCAAAAGTGATAATTTACATGGAATAGTCAATTGCAGTCAAAAAATTAAACAATAAAAATTTCGATTTCTGACCATCTGGAGAAATTTCGACAGGTCACGGGTCATCGTTTTTCATCAGAAAATTGATTTTTTGGACTGTAAAAAAATTGATTTAAAATGTCATTTGGATTGTACCTCATGTTGAATAACTACTTTTTGAAACCTCAATGTGACCAAAAGTGCCATTATTGCAGACTTTTTCTCCTATTCAGAAGCTTCTATTTCGAACAATTTCAGGCATTAAAGTGACTCTAAACACACTTATTTTAGTTCCAAAAGTGATAATTTACATGGAATAGTCATTTGCAGTCAAAAAATTAAACAATAAAAATTTCGATATCTGACCATCTGGAGAAATTTCGACAGGTCACGGGTCATCGTTTTTCATCAGAAAATTGATTTTTTGGACTGTAGAAAAATTGATTCAAAATGTCATTTTGAATGTGCCTCATGTTGAATAACTACTTTTTAAAGCCTCAATGTGACCAAAATTGCCATTATTACAGACTTTTTCTCCTATTCAGAAGCTTCTATTTCGACCAATTTCAGGCATTAACGTGACTCTAAAAACACTTGTTTTTGTTCCAAAAGTGATAATTTACATGGAATAGTCATTTGCAGTCAAAAAATTAAACATTAAAACATTTCCATTGCTGACCATCTGGAGAAATTTCGACAGGTCACGGGTCATCCTTTTTCATCAGAAAATTGATTTTCTGGACTGTAGAAAAATTGATTCAAAATGTCATTTGGAATGTGCCTCATGTTGAATAACTACTTTTTGAAGCCTCAATGTGACCAAAATTGCCATTTTTACGGACATTTTCTCCTACTCAGAAGCTTCTTTTTCGACTAATTTCAGGCATTAAAGTGAGTCTAAACACACTTGTTTTTGTTCCAAAAGTGATAATTTACATGGAATAGTCAATTGCAGTCAAAAAATTAAACAATAAAAATTTCGATTTCTGACCATCTGGAGAAATTTCGACAGGTCACGGGTCATCGTTTTTCATCAGAAAATTGATTTTTTGGACTGTAAAAAAATTGATTTAAAATGTCATTTGGATTGTACCTCATGTTGAATAACTACTTTTTGAAACCTCAATGTGACCAAAAGTGACATTATTGCAGACTTTTTCTCCTATTCAGAAGCTTCTATTTCGAACAATTTCAGGCATTAAAGTGACTCTAAACACACTTATTTTAGTTCCAAAAGTGATAATTTACATGGAATAGTCATTTGCAGTCAAAAAATTAAACAATAAAAATTTCGATATCTGACCATCTGGAGAAATTTCGACAGGTCACGGGTCATCGTTTTTCATCAGAAAATTGATTTTTTGGACTGTAGAAAAATTGATTCAAAATGTCATTTTGAATGTGCCTCATGTTGAATAACTACTTTTTAAAGCCTCAATGTGACCAAAATTGCCATTATTACAGACTTTTTCTCCTATTCAGAAGCTTCTATTTCGACCAATTTCAGGCATTAACGTGACTCTAAAAACACTTGTTTTTGTTCCAAAAGTGATAATTTACATGGAATAGTCATTTGCAGTCAAAAAATTAAACATTAAAACATTTCCATTGCTGACCATCTGGAGAAATTTCGACAGGTCACGGGTCATCCTTTTTCATCAGAAAATTGATTTTCTGGACTGTAGAAAAATTGATTCAAAATGTCATTTGGAATGTGCCTCATGTTGAATAACTACTTTTTGAAGCCTCAATGTGACCAAAATTGCCATTTTTACGGACATTTTCTCCTACTCAGAAGCTTCTTTTTCGACTAATTTCAGGCATTAAAGTGAGTCTAAACACACTTGTTTTTGTTCCAAAAGTGATAATTTACATGGAATAGTCAATTGCAGTCAAAAAATTAAACAATAAAAATTTCGATTTCTGACCATCTGGAGAAATTTCGACAGGTCACGGGTCATCGTTTTTCATCAGAAAATTGATTTTTTTGACTGTAAAAAAATTGATTTAAAATGTCATTTGGATTGTACCTCATGTTGAATAACTACTTTTTGAAACCTCAATGTGACCAAAAGTGCCATTATTGCAGACTTTTTCTCCTATTCAGAAGCTTCTATTTCGAACAATTTCAGGCATTAAAGTGACTCTAAACACACTTATTTTAGTTCCAAAAGTGATAATTTACATGGAATAGTCATTTTCAGTCAAAAAATTAAACATTAAAACATTTCCATTTCTGACCATCTGGAGAAATTTCGACAGGTCACGGGTCATCCTTTTTCATCAGAAAATTGATTTTCTGGACTATAGAAAAATTGATTCAAAATGTCATTTGGAATGTACCTCATGTTGAATAACTACTTTTTGAAGCCTCAAGGTGACCAAAATTGCCATTTTTACTGACATTTTCTCCTACTCAGAAGCTTCTTTTTCGACCAATTTCAGGCATTAAACTGATTCTAAACACACTTGTTTTTGTTCCAAAAGTGATAATTTACATGGAATAGTCATTTGCAGTCAAAAAAATTAAACAATAAAAATTTCGATATCTGACCATCTGGAGAAATTTCGACAGGTCACGGGTCATCGTTTTTCATCAGAAAATTGATTTTTTGGACTGTAGAAAAATTGATTCAAAATGTCATTTTGAATGTGCCTCATGTTGAATAACTACTTTTTAAAGCCTCAATGTGACCAAAATTGCCATTATAACAGACTTTTTCTCCTATTCAGAAGCTTCTATTTCGACCAATTTCAGGCATTAACGTGACTCTAAAAACACTTGTTTTTGTTCCAAAAGTGATAATTTACATGGAATAGTCATTTGCAGTCAAAATATTAAACATTAAAACATTTCCATTTCTGACCATCTGGAGAAATTTCGACAGGTCACGGGTCATCCTTTTTCATCAGAAAATAGATTTTCTGGACTGTAGAAAAATTGATTCAAAATGTCATTTGGAATGTGCCTCATGTTGAATAACTACTTTTTGAAGCCTCAATGTGACCAAAATTGCCATTTTTACTTACATTTTCTCCTACTCAGAAGCTTCTTTTTCGACCAATTTCAGGCATTAAACTGACTCTAAACACACTTGTTTTTGTTCCAAAAGTGATAATTTACATGGAATAGTCATTTGCAGTCAAAAAATTAAACAATACAAATTTCGATTTCTGACCATCTGGAGAAATTTCGACAGGTCACGGGTCATCGTTTTTCATCAGAAAATAGATTTTTTGGACTGTAGAAAAATTGATTCAAAATGTCATTTGGAATGTGCCTCATGTTGAATAACTACTTTTTAAAGCCTCAATGTGACCAAAATTGCCATTATTACAGACTTTTTCTCCTATTCAGAAGCTTCTATTTCGACCAATTTCAGGCATTAAAGTGAGTCTAAACACACTTATTTTTGTTCCAAAAGTGATAATTTACATGGAATAGTCATTTGCAGTCAAAAAATTAAACAATAAAAATTTCGATTTCTGAACATCTGGAGAAATTTCGACAGGTCACGGGTCATCGTTTTTCATCAGAAAATTTATTTTTTGGACTGTAAAAAAATTGATTTAAAATGTCATTTGGATTGTGCCTCATGTTGAATAACTACTTTTTGAAACCTCAATGTGACCAAAAGTGCCATTATTGCAGACTTTTTCTCCTATTCAGAAGCTTCTATTTCGAACAATTTCAGGCATTAAAGTGACTCTAAACACACTTATTTTAGTTCCAAAAGTGATAATTTACATGGAATAGTCATTTGCAGTCAAAAAATTTAAACATTAAAACATTTCCATTTCTGACCATCTGGAGAAATTTCGATAGGTCACGGGTCATCCTTTTTCATCAGAAAATTGATTTTCTGGACTGTAGAAAAATTGATTCAAAATATCATTTGGAATGTGCCTCATGTTGAATAACTACTTTTTGAAGCCTCAAGGTGACCAAAATTGCCATTTTTACGGACATTTTCTCCTACTCAGAAGCTTCTTTTTCGACCAATTTCAGGCATTAAACTGACTCTAAACACACTTGTTTTTGTTCCAAAAGTGATAATTTACATGGAATAGTCATTTGCAGTCAAAAAATTAAACAATAAAAATTTCGATTTCTGACCATCTGGAGAAATTTCGACAGGTCACGGGTCATCGTTTTTCATCAGAAAATTGATTTTTTGGACTGTAGAAAAATTGATTCAAAATGTCATTTGGAATGTGCCTCATGTTGAATAACTACTTTTTAAAGCCTCAATGTGACCAAAATTGCCATTATTACAGACTTTTTCTCCTATTCAGAAGCTTTTATTTCGACCAATTTCAGGCATTAAACTGACTCTAAACACACTTGTTTTTGTTCCAAAAGTGATAATTTACATGGAATAGTCATTTGCAGTCAAAAAATTAAACAATACAAATTTCGATTTCTGACCATCTGGAGAAATTTCGACAGGTCACGGGTCATCCTTTTTCATCAGAAAATTGATTTTCTGGACTGTAGAAAAATTGATTCAAAATGTCATTTGGAATGTGCCTCATGTTGAATAACTACTTTTTGAAGCCTCAATGTGACCAAAATTGCCATTTTTACGGACATTTTCTCCTACTCAGAAGCTTCTTTTTCGACTAATTTCAGGCATTAAAGTGAGTCTAAACACACTTGTTTTTGTTCCAAAAGTGATAATTTACATGGAATAGTCAATTGCAGTCAAAAAATTAAACAATAAAAATTTCGATTTCTGACCATCTGGAGAAATTTCGACAGGTCACGGGTCATCGTTTTTCATCAGAAAATTGATTTTTTGGACTGTAAAAAAATTGATTTAAAATGTCATTTGGATTGTACCTCATGTTGAATAACTACTTTTTGAAACCTCAATGTGACCAAAAGTGCCATTATTGCAGACTTTTTCTCCTATTCAGAAGCTTCTATTTCGAACAATTTCAGGCATTAAAGTGACTCTAAACACACTTATTTTAGTTCCAAAAGTGATAATTTACATGGAATAGTCATTTGCAGTCAAAAAATTAAACAATAAAAATTTCGATATCTGACCATCTGGAGAAATTTCGACAGGTCACGGGTCATCGTTTTTCATCAGAAAATTGATTTTTTGGACTGTAGAAAAATTGATTCAAAATGTCATTTTGAATGTGCCTCATGTTGAATAACTACTTTTTAAAGCCTCAATGTGACCAAAATTGCCATTATTACAGACTTTTTCTCCTATTCAGAAGCTTCTATTTCGACCAATTTCAGGCATTAACGTGACTCTAAAAACACTTGTTTTTGTTCCAAAAGTGATAATTTACATGGAATAGTCATTTGCAGTCAAAAAATTAAACATTAAAACATTTCCATTGCTGACCATCTGGAGAAATTTCGACAGGTCACGGGTCATCCTTTTTCATCAGAAAATTGATTTTCTGGACTGTAGAAAAATTGATTCAAAATGTCATTTGGAATGTGCCTCATGTTGAATAACTACTTTTTGAAGCCTCAATGTGACCAAAATTGCCATTTTTACGGACATTTTCTCCTACTCAGAAGCTTCTTTTTCGACTAATTTCAGGCATTAAAGTGAGTCTAAACACACTTGTTTTTGTTCCAAAAGTGATAATTTACATGGAATAGTCAATTGCAGTCAAAAAATTAAACAATAAAAATTTCGATTTCTGACCATCTGGAGAAATTTCGACAGGTCACGGGTCATTGTTTTTCATCAGAAAATTGATTTTTTGGACTGTAAAAAAATTGATTTAAAATGTCATTTGGATTGTACCTCATGTTGAATAACTACTTTTTGAAACCTCAATGTGACCAAAAGTGACATTATTGCAGACTTTTTCTCCTATTCAGAAGCTTCTATTTCGAACAATTTCAGGCATTAAAGTGACTCTAAACACACTTATTTTAGTTCCAAAAGTGATAATTTACATGGAATAGTCATTTGCAGTCAAAAAATTAAACAATAAAAATTTCGATATCTGACCATCTGGAGAAATTTCGACAGGTCACGGGTCATCGTTTTTCATCAGAAAATTGATTTTTTGGACTGTAGAAAAATTGATTCAAAATGTCATTTTGAATGTGCCTCATGTTGAATAACTACTTTTTAAAGTCTCAATGTGACCAAAATTGCCATTATTACAGACTTTTTCTCCTATTCAGAAGCTTCTATTTCGACCAATTTCAGGCATTAACGTGACTCTAAAAACACTTGTTTTTGTTCCAAAAGTGATAATTTACATGGAATAGTCATTTGCAGTCAAAAAATTAAACATTAAAACATTTCCATTGCTGACCATCTGGAGAAATTTCGACAGGTGACGGGTCATCCTTTTTCATCAGAAAATTGATTTTCTGGACTGTAGAAAAATTGATTCAAAATGTCATTTGGAATGTGCCTCATGTTGAATAACTACTTTTTGAAGCCTCAATGTGACCAAAATTGCCATTTTTACGGACATTTTCTCCTACTCAGAAGCTTCTTTTTCCACTAATTTCAGGCATTAAAGTGAGTCTAAACACACTTGTTTTTGTTCCAAAAGTGATAATTTACATGGAATAGTCAATTGCAGTCAAAAAATTAAACAATAAAAATTTCGATTTCTGACCATCTGGAGAAATTTCGACAGGTCACGGGTCATCGTTTTTCATCAGAAAATTGATTTTTTTGACTGTAAAAAAATTGATTTAAAATGTCATTTGGATTGTACCTCATGTTGAATAACTACTTTTTGAAACCTCAATGTGACCAAAAGTGCCATTATTGCAGACTTTTTCTCCTATTCAGAAGCTTCTATTTCGAACAATTTCAGGCATTAAAGTGACTCTAAACACACTTATTTTAGTTCCAAAAGTGATAATTTACATGGAATAGTCATTTTCAGTCAAAAAATTAAACATTAAAACATTTCCATTTCTGACCATCTGGAGAAATTTCGACAGGTCACGGGTCATCCTTTTTCATCAGAAAATTGATTTTCTGGACTGTAGAAAAATTGATTCAAAATGTCATTTGGAATGTGCATCATGTTGAATAACTACTTTTTGAAGCCTCAAGGTGACCAAAATTGCCATTTTTACTGACATTTTCTCCTACTCAGAAGCTTCTTTTTCGACCAATTTCAGGCATTAAACTGATTCTAAACACACTTGTTTTTGTTCCAAAAGTGATAATTTACATGGAATAGTCATTTGCAGTCAAAAAATTAAACAATAAAAATTTCGATATCTGACCATCTGGAGAAATTTCGACAGGTCACGGGTCATCGTTTTTCATCAGAAAATTGATTTTTTGGACTGTAGAAAAATTGATTCAAAATGTCATTTTGAATGTGCCTCATGTTGAATAACTACTTTTTAAAGCCTCAATGTGACCAAAATTGCCATTATTACAGACTTTTTCTCCTATTCAGAAGCTTCTATTTCGACCAATTTCAGGCATTAACGTGACTCTAAAAACACTTGTTTTTGTTCCAAAAGTGATAATTTACATGGAATAGTCATTTGCAGTCAAAATATTAAACATTAAAACATTTCCATTTCTGACCATCTGGAGAAATTTCGACAGGTCACGGGTCATCCTTTTTCATCAGAAAATAGATTTTCTGGACTGTAGAAAAATTGATTCAAAATGTCATTTGGAATGTGCCTCATGTTGAATAACTACTTTTTGAAGCCTCAATGTGACCAAAATTGCCATTTTTACTTACATTTTCTCCTACTCAGAAGCTTCTTTTTCGACCAATTTCAGGCATTAAACTGACTCTAAACACACTTGTTTTTGTTCCAAAAGTGATAATTTACATGGAATAGTCATTTGCAGTCAAAAAATTAAACAATACAAATTTCGATTTCTGACCATCTGGAGAAATTTCGACAGGTCACGGGTCATCGTTTTTCATCAGAAAATTGATTTTTTGGACTGTAAAAAAATTGATTTAAAATGTCATTTGGATTGTGCCTCATGTTAAATAACTACTTTTTGAAACCTCAATGTGACCAAAATTGCCATTATTGCAGACTTTTTCTCCTATTCAGAAGCTTCTATTTCGACCAATTTCAGTCATTAAAGTGAGTCTAAACACACTTATTTTTGTTCCAAAAGTGATAATTTACATGGAATAGTCATTTGCAGTCAAAAAATTAAACAATAAAAATTTCGATTTCTGACCATCTGGAGAAATTTCGACAGGTCACGGGTCATCGTTTTTCATCAGAAAATTGATTTTTTGGACTGTAAAAAAATTGATTTAAAATGTCATTTGGATTGTGCCTCATGTTGAATAACTACTTTTTGAGACCTCAATGTGACCAAAATTGCCATTATTGCAGACTTTTTCTCCTATTCAGAAGCTTCTATTTCGAACAATTTCAGGCATTAACGTGACTCTAAACACACTTATTTTAGTTCCAAAAGTGATAATTTACATGGAATAGTCATTTGCAGTCAAAAAATTTAAACATTAAAAAATTTCCATTTCTGGCCATCTGGAGAAATTTCGACAGGTCATAGGTCATTGTTTTTCATCAGAAAATTGATTTTTAGGACTGTAGAAAAATTGATTCAAAATGTCATTTGGAATGTGCCTCATGTTGAATAACTACTTTTTAAAGCCTCAAGGTGACCAAAATTGCCATTATTACAGACTTTTTCTCCTATTCAGAAGCTTCTATTTCGACCAATTTCAGGCATTAAAGTGACTCTAAAAACACTTGTTTTTGTTCCAAAAGTGATAATTTACATGGAATAGTCATTTGCAGTCAAAAAATTAAACATTAAAACATTTCCATTTCTGACCATCTGGAGAAATTTCGACAGGTCACGGGTCATCCTTTTTCATCAGAAAATTGATTTTCTGGACTGTAGAAAAATTGATTCAAAATGTCATTTGGAATGTGCCTCATGTTGAATGACTACTTTTTGAAGCCTCAATGTGACCAAAATTGCCATTTTTACGGACATTTTCTCCTACTCAGAAGCTTCTTTTTCGACCAATTTCAGGCATTAAACTGACTCTAAACACACTTGTTTTTGTTCCAAAAGTGATAATTTACATGGAATAGTCATTTGCAGTCAAAAAATTAAACAATAAAAATTTCGATTTCTGACCATCTGGAGAAATTTCGACAGGTCACGGGTCATCGTTTTTCATCAGAAAATTTATTTTTTGGACTGTAGAAAAATTGATTCAAAATGTCATTTGGAATGTGCCTCATGTTGAATAACTACTTTTTAAAGCCTCAATGTTACCAAAATTGCCATTATTACAGACTTTTTCTCCTATTCAGAAGCTTCTATTTCGACCAATTTCAGTCATTAAAGTGAGTCTAAACACACTTATTTTTGTTCCAAAAGTGATAATTTACATGGAATAGTCATTTGCAGTCAAAAAATTAAACAATACAAATTTCGATTTCTGACCATCTGGAGAAATTTCGACAGGTCACGGGTCATCGTTTTTGATCAGAAAATTGATTTTTTGGACTGTAGAAAAATTGATTCAAAATGTCATTTGGATTGTGCCTCATGTTGAATAACTACTTTTTGAAACCTCAATGTGACCAAAATTGCCATTATTGCAGACTTTTTCTCCTATTCAGAAGCTTCTATTTCCACTAATTTCAGGCATTAAAGTGAGTCTAAACACACTTGTTTTTGTTCCAAAAGTGATAATTTACATGGAATAGTCAATTGCAGTCAAAAAACTTAAACATTAAAAAATTTCCATTTCTGAACATCTGGAGAAATTTCGACAGGTCACGGGTCATCGTTTTTCATCAGAAAATTGATTTTTTGGACTGTAAAAAAATTGATTTAAAATGTCATTTGGATTGTGCCTCATGTTGAATAACTACTTTTTGAAACCTCAATGTGACCAAAAGTGCCATTATTGCAGACTTTTTCTCCTATTCAGAAGCTTCTATTTCGAACAATTTCAGGCATTAAAGTGACTCTAAACACACTTATTTTAGTTCCAAAAGTGATAATTTACATGGAATAGTCATTTGCAGTCAAAAAATTAAACAATACAAATTTCGATTTCTGACCATCTGGAGAAATTTCGACAGGTCACGGGTCATCGTTTTTGATCAGAAAATTGATTTTTTGGACTGTAGAAAAATTGATTCAAAATGTCATTTGGATTGTGCCTCATGTTGAATAACTACTTTTTGAAACCTCAATGTGACCAAAATTGCCATTATTGCAGACTTTTTCTCCTATTCAGAAGCTTCTATTTCCACTAATTTCAGGCATTAAAGTGAGTCTAAACACACTTGTTTTTGTTCCAAAAGTGATAATTTACATGGAATAGTCAATTGCAGTCAAAAAACTTAAACATTAAAAAATTTCCATTTCTGAACATCTGGAGAAATTTCGACAGGTCACGGGTCATCGTTTTTCATCAGAAAATTGATTTTTTGGACTGTAAAAAAATTGATTTAAAATGTCATTTGGATTGTGCCTCATGTTGAATAACTACTTTTTGAAACCTCAATGTGACCAAAAGTGCCATTATTGCAGACTTTTTCTCCTATTCAGAAGCTTCTATTTCGAACAATTTCAGGCATTAAAGTGACTCTAAACACACTTATTTTAGTTCCAAAAGTGATAATTTACATGGAATAGTCATTTGCAGTCAAAAAATTAAACATTAAAACATTTCCATTTCTGACCATCTGGAGAAATTTCGATAGGTCACGGGTCATCCTTTTTCATCAGAAAATTGATTTTCTGGACTGTAGAAAAATTGATTCAAAATATCATTTGGAATGTGCCTCATGTTGAATAACTACTTTTTGAAGCCTCAAGGTGACCAAAATTGCCATTTTACGGACATTTTCTCCTACTCAGAAGCTTCTTTTTCGACCAATTTCAGGCATTAAACTGACTCTAAACACACTTGTTTTTGTTCCAAAAGTGATAATTTACATGGAATAGTCATTTGCAGTCAAAAAATTAAACAATAAAAATTTCGATTTCTGACCATCTGGAGAAATTTCGACAGGTCACGGGTCATCGTTTTTCATCAGAAAATTGATTTTTTGGACTGTAGAAAAATTGATTCAAAATGTCATTTGGAATGTGCCTCATGTTGAATAACTACTTTTTAAAGCCTCAATGTGACCAAAATTGCCATTATTACAGACTTTTTCTCCTATTCAGAAGCTTTTATTTCGACCAATTTCAGGCATTAACGTGACTCTAAAAACACTTGTTTTTGTTCCAAAAGTGATAATTTACATGGAATAGTCATTTGCAGTCAAAAAATTAAACATTAAAACATTTCCATTGCTGACCATCTGGAGAAATTTCGACAGGTCACGGGTCATCCTTTTTCATCAGAAAATTGATTTTCTGGACTGTAGAAAAATTGATTCAAAATGTCATTTGGAATGTGCCTCATGTTGAATAACTACTTTTTGAAGCCTCAATGTGACCAAAATTGCCATTTTTACGGACATTTTCTCCTACTCAGAAGCTTCTTTTTCGACTACTTTCAGGCATTAAAGTGAGTCTAAACACACTTGTTTTTGTTCCAAAAGTGATAATTTACATGGAATAGTCAATTGCAGTCAAAAAATTAAACAATAAAAATTTCGATTTCTGACCATTTGGAGAAATTTCGACAGGTCACGGGTCATCGTTTTTCATCAGAAAATTGATTTTTTGGACTGTAAAAAAATTGATTTAAAATGTCATTTGGATTGTACCTCATGTTGAATAACTACTTTTTGAAACCTCAATGTGACCAAAAGTGCCATTATTGCAGACTTTTTCTCCTATTCAGAAGCTTCTATTTCGAACAATTTCAGGCATTAAAGTGACTCTAAACACACTTATTTTAGTTCCAAAAGTGATAATTTACATGGAATAGTCATTTGCAGTCAAAAAATTTAAACATTAAAACATTTCCATTTCTGACCATCTGGAGAAATTTCGATAGGTCACGGGTCATCCTTTTTCATCAGAAAATTGATTTTCTGGACTGTAGAAAAATTGATTCAAAATATCATTTGGAATGTGCCTCATGTTGAATAACTACTTTTTGAAGCCTCAAGGTGACCAAAATTGCCATTTTTACGGACATTTTCTCCTACTCAGAAGCTTCTTTTTCGACCAATTTCAGGCATTAAACTGACTCTAAACACACTTGTTTTTGTTCCAAAAGTGATAATTTACATGGAATAGTCATTTGCAGTCAAAAAATTAAACAATAAAAATTTCGATTTCTGACCATCTGGAGAAATTTCGACAGGTCACGGGTCATCGTTTTTCATCAGAAAATTGATTTTTTGGACTGTAGAAAAATTGATTCAAAATGTCATTTGGAATGTGCCTCATGTTGAATAACTACTTTTTAAAGCCTCAATGTGACCAAAATTGCCATTATTACAGACTTTTTCTCCTATTCAGAAGCTTTTATTTCGACCAATTTCAGGCATTAAACTGACTCTAAACACACTTGTTTTTGTTCCAAAAGTGATAATTTACATGGAATAGTCATTTGCAGTCAAAAAATTAAACAATACAAATTTCGATTTCTGACCATCTGGAGAAATTTCGACAGGTCACGGGTCATCCTTTTTCATCAGAAAATTGATTTTCTGGACTGTAGAAAAATTGATTCAAAATGTCATTTGGAATGTGCCTCATGTTGAATAACTACTTTTTGAAGCCTCAATGTGACCAAAATTGCCATTTTTACGGACATTTTCTCCTACTCAGAAGCTTCTTTTTCGACTAATTTCAGGCATTAAAGTGAGTCTAAACACACTTGTTTTTGTTCCAAAAGTGATAATTTACATGGAATAGTCAATTGCAGTCAAAAAATTAAACAATAAAAATTTCGATTTCTGACCATCTGGAGAAATTTCGACAGGTCACGGGTCATCGTTTTTCATCAGAAAATTGATTTTTTGGACTGTAAAAAAATTGATTTAAAATGTCATTTGGATTGTACCTCATGTTGAATAACTACTTTTTGAAACCTCAATGTGACCAAAAGTGCCATTATTGCAGACTTTTTCTCCTATTCAGAAGCTTCTATTTCGAACAATTTCAGGCATTAAAGTGACTCTAAACACACTTATTTTAGTTCCAAAAGTGATAATTTACATGGAATAGTCATTTGCAGTCAAAAAATTAAACAATAAAAATTTCGATATCTGACCATCTGGAGAAATTTCGACAGGTCACGGGTCATCGTTTTTCATCAGAAAATTGATTTTTTGGACTGTAGAAAAATTGATTCAAAATGTCATTTTGAATGTGCCTCATGTTGAATAACTACTTTTTAAAGCCTCAATGTGACCAAAATTGCCATTATTACAGACTTTTTCTCCTATTCAGAAGCTTCTATTTCGACCAATTTCAGGCATTAACGTGACTCTAAAAACACTTGTTTTTGTTCCAAAAGTGAAAATTTACATGGAATAGTCATTTGCAGTCAAAAAATTAAACATTAAAACATTTCCATTGCTGACCATCTGGAGAAATTTCGACAGGTCACGGGTCATCCTTTTTCATCAGAAAATTGATTTTCTGGACTGTAGAAAAATTGATTCAAAATGTCATTTGGAATGTGCCTCATGTTGAATAACTACTTTTTGAAGCCTCAATGTGACCAAAATTGCCATTTTTACGGACATTTTCTCCTACTCAGAAGCTTCTTTTTCGACTAATTTCAGGCATTAAAGTGAGTCTAAACACACTTGTTTTTGTTCCAAAAGTGATAATTTACATGGAATAGTCAATTGCAGTCAAAAAATTAAACAATAAAAATTTCGATTTCTGACCATCTGGAGAAATTTCGACAGGTCACGGGTCATCGTTTTTCATCAGAAAATTGATTTTTTGGACTGTAAAAAAATTGATTTAAAATGTCATTTGGATTGTACCTCATGTTGAATAACTACTTTTTGAAACCTCAATGTGACCAAAAGTGACATTATTGCAGACTTTTTCTCCTATTCAGAAGCTTCTATTTCGAACAATTTCAGGCATTAAAGTGACTCTAAACACACTTATTTTAGTTCCAAAAGTGATAATTTACATGGAATAGTCATTTGCAGTCAAAAAATTAAACAATAAAAATTTCGATATCTGACCATCTGGAGAAATTTCGACAGGTCACGGGTCATCGTTTTTCATCAGAAAATTGATTTTTTGGACTGTAGAAAAATTGATTCAAAATGTCATTTTGAATGTGCCTCATGTTGAATAACTACTTTTTAAAGCCTCAATGTGACCAAAATTGCCATTATTACAGACTTTTTCTCCTATTCAGAAGCTTCTATTTCGACCAATTTCAGGCATTAACGTGACTCTAAAAACACTTGTTTTTGTTCCAAAAGTGATAATTTACATGGAATAGTCATTTGCAGTCAAAAAATTAAACATTAAAACATTTCCATTGCTGACCATCTGGAGAAATTTCGACAGGTCACGGGTCATCCTTTTTCATCAGAAAATTGATTTTCTGGACTGTAGAAAAATTGATTCAAAATGTCATTTGGAATGTGCCTCATGTTGAATAACTACTTTTTGAAGCCTCAATGTGACCAAAATTGCCATTTTTACGGACATTTTCTCCTACTCAGAAGCTTCTTTTTCCACTAATTTCAGGCATTAAAGTGAGTCTAAACACACTTGTTTTTGTTCCAAAAGTGATAATTTACATGGAATAGTCAATTGCAGTCAAAAAATTAAACAATAAAAATTTCGATTTCTGACCATCTGGAGAAATTTCGACAGGTCACGGGTCATCGTTTTTCATCAGAAAATTGATTTTTTTGACTGTAAAAAAATTGATTTAAAATGTCATTTGGATTGTACCTCATGTTGAATAACTACTTTTTGAAACCTCAATGTGACCAAAAGTGCCATTATTGCAGACTTTTTCTCCTATTCAGAAGCTTCTATTTCGAACAATTTCAGGCATTAAAGTGACTCTAAACACACTTATTTTAGTTCCAAAAGTGATAATTTACATGGAATAGTCATTTTCAGTCAAAAAATTAAACATTAAAACATTTCCATTTCTGACCATCTGGAGAAATTTCGACAGGTCACGGGTCATCCTTTTTCATCAGAAAATTGATTTTCTGGACTGTAGAAAAATTGATTCAAAATGTCATTTGGAATGTGCATCATGTTGAATAACTACTTTTTGAAGCCTCAAGGTGACCAAAATTGCCATTTTTACTGACATTTTCTCCTACTCAGAAGCTTCTTTTTCGACCAATTTCAGGCATTAAACTGATTCTAAACACACTTGTTTTTGTTCCAAAAGTGATAATTTACATGGAATAGTCATTTGCAGTCAAAAAATTAAACAATAAAAATTTCGATATCTGACCATCTGGAGAAATTTCGACAGGTCACGGGTCATCGTTTTTCATCAGAAAATTGATTTTTTGGACTGTAGAAAAATTGATTCAAAATGTCATTTTGAATGTGCCTCATGTTGAATAACTACTTTTTAAAGCCTCAATGTGACCAAAATTGCCATTATTACAGACTTTTTCTCCTATTCAGAAGCTTCTATTTCGACCAATTTCAGGCATTAACGTGACTCTAAAAACACTTGTTTTTGTTCCAAAAGTGATAATTTACATGGAATAGTCATTTGCAGTCAAAATATTAAACATTAAAACATTTCCATTTCTGACCATCTGGAGAAATTTCGACAGGTCACGGGTCATCCTTTTTCATCAGAAAATAGATTTTCTGGACTGTAGAAAAATTGATTCAAAATGTCATTTGGAATGTGCCTCATGTTGAATAACTACTTTTTGAAGCCTCAATGTGACCAAAATTGCCATTTTTACTTACATTTTCTCCTACTCAGAAGCTTCTTTTTCGACCAATTTCAGGCATTAAACTGACTCTAAACACACTTGTTTTTGTTCCAAAAGTGATAATTTACATGGAATAGTCATTTGCAGTCAAAAAATTAAACAATACAAATTTCGATTTCTGACCATCTGGAGAAATTTCGACAGGTCACGGGTCATCGTTTTTCATCAGAAAATTGATTTTTTGGACTGTAAAAAAATTGATTTAAAATGTCATTTGGATTGTGCCTCATGTTGAATAACTACTTTTTAAAGCCTCAATGTTACCAAAATTGCCATTATTACAGACTTTTTCTCCTATTCAGAAGCTTCTATTTCGACCAATTTCAGTCATTAAAGTGAGTCTAAACACACTTATTTTTGTTCCAAAAGTGATAATTTACATGGAATAGTCATTTGCAGTCAAAAAATTAAACTATAAAAATTTTGATTTCTGACCATCTGGAGAAATTTCGACAGGTCACGGGTCATCGTTTTTCATCAGAAAATTGATTTTTTGGACTGTAAAAAAATTGATTTAAAATGTCATTTGGATTGTGCCTCATGTTGAATAACTACTTTTTGAGACCTCAATGTGACCAAAATTGCCATTATTGCAGACTTTTTCTCCTATTCAGAAGCTTCTATTTCGAACAATTTCAGGCATTAACGTGACTCTAAACACACTTATTTTAGTTCCAAAAGTGATAATTTACATGGAATAGTCATTTGCAGTCAAAAAATTTAAACATTAAAAAATTTCCATTTCTGGCCATCTGGAGAAATTTCGACAGGTCATAGGTCATTGTTTTTCATCAGAAAATTGATTTTTAGGACTGTAGAAAAATTGATTCAAAATGTCATTTGGAATGTGCCTCATGTTGAATAACTACTTTTTAAAGCCTCAAGGTGACCAAAATTGCCATTATTACAGACTTTTTCTCCTATTCAGAAGCTTCTATTTCGACCAATTTCAGGCATTAAAGTGACTCTAAAAACACTTGTTTTTGTTCCAAAAGTGATAATTTACATGGAATAGTCATTTGCAGTCAAAAAATTAAACATTAAAACATTTCCATTTCTGACCATCTGGAGAAATTTCGACAGGTCACGGGTCATCCTTTTTCATCAGAAAATTGATTTTCTGGACTGTAGAAAAATTGATTCAAAATGTCATTTGGAATGTGCCTCATGTTGAATGACTACTTTTTGAAGCCTCAATGTGACCAAAATTGCCATTTTTACGGACATTTTCTCCTACTCAGAAGCTTCTTTTTCGACCAATTTCAGGCATTAAACTGACTCTAAACACACTTGTTTTTGTTCCAAAAGTGATAATTTACATGGAATAGTCATTTGCAGTCAAAAAATTAAACAATAAAAATTTCGATTTCTGACCATCTGGAGAAATTTCGACAGGTCACGGGTCATCGTTTTTCATCAGAAAATTGATTTTTTGGACTGTAGAAAAATTGATTCAAAATGTCATTTGGAATGTGCCTCATGTTGAATAACTACTTTTTAAAGCCTCAATGTTACCAAAATTGCCATTATTACAGACTTTTTCTCCTATTCAGAAGCTTCTATTTCGACCAATTTCAGTCATTAAAGTGAGTCTAAACACACTTATTTTTGTTCCAAAAGTGATAATTTACATGGAATAGTCATTTGCAGTCAAAAAATTAAACAATACAAATTTCGATTTCTGACCATCTGGAGAAATTTCGACAGGTCACGGGTCATCGTTTTTGATCAGAAAATTGATTTTTTGGACTGTAGAAAAATTGATTCAAAATGTCATTTGGATTGTGCCTCATGTTGAATAACTACTTTTTGAAACCTCAATGTGACCAAAATTGCCATTATTGCAGACTTTTTCTCCTATTCAGAAGCTTCTATTTCCACTAATTTCAGGCATTAAAGTGAGTCTAAACACACTTGTTTTTGTTCCAAAAGTGATAATTTACATGGAATAGTCAATTGCAGTCAAAAAAATTAAACATTAAAAAATTTCCATTTCTGAACATCTGGAGAAATTTCGACAGGTCACGGGTCATCGTTTTTCATCAGAAAATTGATTTTTTGGACTGTAAAAAAATTGATTTAAAATGTCATTTGGATTGTGCCTCATGTTGAATAACTACTTTTTGAAACCTCAATGTGACCAAAAGTGCCATTATTGCAGACTTTTTCTCCTATTCAGAAGCTTCTATTTCGAACAATTTCAGGCATTAAAGTGACTCTAAACACACTTATTTTAGTTCCAAAAGTGATAATTTACATGGAATAGTCATTTGCAGTCAAAAAATTAAACATTAAAACATTTCCATTTCTGACCATCTGGAGAAATTTCGATAGGTCACGGGTCATCCTTTTTCATCAGAAAATTGATTTTCTGGACTGTAGAAAAATTGATTCAAAATATCATTTGGAATGTGCCTCATGTTGAATAACTACTTTTTGAAGCCTCAAGGTGACCAAAATTGCCATTTTACGGACATTTTCTCCTACTCAGAAGCTTCTTTTTCGACCAATTTCAGGCATTAAACTGACTCTAAACACACTTGTTTTTGTTCCAAAAGTGATAATTTACATGGAATAGTCATTTGCAGTCAAAAAATTAAACAATAAAAATTTCGATTTCTGACCATCTGGAGAAATTTCGACAGGTCACGGGTCATCGTTTTTCATCAGAAAATTGATTTTTTGGACTGTAGAAAAATTGATTCAAAATGTCATTTGGAATGTGCCTCATGTTGAATAACTACTTTTTAAAGCCTCAATGTGACCAAAATTGCCATTATTACAGACTTTTTCTCCTATTCAGAAGCTTTTATTTCGACCAATTTCAGGCATTAACGTGACTCTAAAAACACTTGTTTTTGTTCCAAAAGTGATAATTTACATGGAATAGTCATTTGCAGTCAAAAAATTAAACATTAAAACATTTCCATTGCTGACCATCTGGAGAAATTTCGACAGGTCACGGGTCATCCTTTTTCATCAGAAAATTGATTTTCTGGACTGTAGAAAAATTGATTCAAAATGTCATTTGGAATGTGCCTCATGTTGAATAACTACTTTTTGAAGCCTCAATGTGACCAAAATTGCCATTTTTACGGACATTTTCTCCTACTCAGAAGCTTCTTTTTCGACTACTTTCAGGCATTAAAGTGAGTCTAAACACACTTGTTTTTGTTCCAAAAGTGATAATTTACATGGAATAGTCAATTGCAGTCAAAAAATTAAACAATAAAAATTTCGATTTCTGACCATTTGGAGAAATTTCGACAGGTCACGGGTCATCGTTTTTCATCAGAAAATTGATTTTTTGGACTGTAAAAAAATTGATTTAAAATGTCATTTGGATTGTACCTCATGTTGAATAACTACTTTTTGAAACCTCAATGTGACCAAAAGTGCCATTATTGCAGACTTTTTCTCCTATTCAGAAGCTTCTATTTCGAACAATTTCAGGCATTAAAGTGACTCTAAACACACTTATTTTAGTTCCAAAAGTGATAATTTACATGGAATAGTCATTTGCAGTCAAAAAATTAAACATTAAAACATTTCCATTTCTGACCATCTGGAGAAATTTCGACAGGTCACGGGTCATCCTTTTTCATCAGAAAATTGATTTTCTGGACTGTAGAAAAATTGATTCAAAATGTCATTTGGAATGTGCCTCATGTTGAATAACTACTTTTTGAAGCCTCAAGGTGACCAAAATTGCCATTTTTACTGACATTTTCTCCTACTCAGAAGCTTCTTTTTCGACCAATTTCAGGCATTAAACTGATTTTAAACACACTTGTTTTTGTTCCAAAAGTGATAATTTACATGGAATAGTCATTTGCAGTCAAAAAATTAAACAATAAAAATTTCGATATCTGACCATCTGGAGAAATTTCGACAGGTCACGGGTCATCGTTTTTCATCAGAAAATTGATTTTTTGGACTGTAGAAAAATTGATTCAAAATGTCATTTTGAATGTGCCTCATGTTGAATAACTACTTTTTAAAGCCTCAATGTGACCAAAATTGCCATTATTACAGACTTTTTCTCCTATTCAGAAGCTTCTATTTCGACCAATTTCAGGCATTAACGTGACTCTAAAAACACTTGTTTTTGTTCCAAAAGTGATAATTTACATGGAATAGTCATTTGCAGTCAAAATATTAAACATTAAAACATTTCCATTTCTGACCATCTGGAGAAATTTCGACAGGTCACGGGTCATCCTTTTTCATCAGAAAATAGATTTTCTGGACTGTAGAAAAATTGATTCAAAATGTCATTTGGAATGTGCCTCATGTTGAATAACTACTTTTTGAAGCCTCAATGTGACCAAAATTGCCATTTTTACTTACATTTTCTCCTACTCAGAAGCTTCTTTTTCGACCATTTTCAGGCATTAAACTGACTCTAAACACACTTGTTTTTGTTCCAAAAGTGATAATTTACATGGAATAGTCATTTGCAGTCAAAAAATTAAACAATACAAATTTCGATTTCTGACCATCTGGAGAAATTTCGACAGGTCACGGGTCATCGTTTTTCATCAGAAAATTGATTTTTTGGACTGTAAAAAAATTGATTTAAAATGTCATTTGGATTGTGCCTCATGTTGAATAACTACTTTTTAAAGCCTCAATGTGACCAAAATTGCCATTATTACAGACTTTTTCTCCTATTCAGAAGCTTTTATTTCGACCAATTTCAGGCATTAACGTGACTCTAAAAACACTTGTTTTTGTTCCAAAAGTGATAATTTACATGGAATAGTCATTTGCAGTCAAAAAATTAAACATTAAAACATTTCCATTGCTGACCATCTGGAGAAATTTCGACAGGTCACGGGTCATCCTTTTTCATCAGAAAATTGATTTTCTGGACTGTAGAAAAATTGATTCAAAATGTCATTTGGAATGTGCCTCATGTTGAATAACTACTTTTTGAAGCCTCAATGTGACCAAAATTGCCATTTTTACGGACATTTTCTCCTACTCATAAGCTTCTTTTTCGACTACTTTCAGGCATTAAAGTGAGTCTAAACACACTTGTTTTTGTTCCAAAAGTGATAATTTACATGGAATAGTCAATTGCAGTCAAAAAATTAAACAATAAAAATTTCGATTTCTGACCATTTGGAGAAATTTCGACAGGTCACGGGTCATCGTTTTTCATCAGAAAATTGATTTTTTGGACTGTAAAAAAATTGATTTAAAATGTCATTTGGATTGTACCTCATGTTGAATAACTACTTTTTGAAACCTCAATGTGACCAAAATTGCCATTAATGCAGACTTTTTCTCCGATTCAGAAGCTTCTATTTCCACTAATTTCAGGCATTAAAGTGAGTCTAAACACACTTGTTTTTGTTCCAAAAGTGATAATTTACATGGAATAGTCAACTGCAGTCAAAAAATTAAACATTAAAAAACTTTCCATTTCTGACCATCTGGAGAAATTTCGACAGGTCACGGGTCATCGTTTTTCATCAGAAAATTGATTTTTTGGACTGTAGAAAAATTGATTCAAAATGTAATTTGGAATGTGCCTCATGTTGAATAACTACTTTTTAAAGCCTCAATGTGACCAAAATTGCCATTATTACAGACTTTTTCTCCTATTCAGAAGCTTCTATTTCGACCAATTTCAGTCATTAAAGTGAGTCTAAACACACTTATTTTTGTTCCAAAAGTGATAATTTACATGGAATAGTCATTTGCAGTCAAAAAATTAAACAATAAAAATTTCGATTTCTGACCATCTGGAGAAATTTCGACAGGTCACGGGTCATCGTTTTTCATCAGAAAATTGATTTTTTGGACTGTAAAAAAACTTGATTTAAAATGTCATTTGGATTGTGCCTCATGTTGAATAACTACTTTTTGAAACCTCAATGTGACCAAAATTGCCATTATTGCAGACTTTTTCTCCTATTCAGAAGCTTCTATTTCGAACAATTTCAGGCATTAACGTGACTCTAAACCCACTTATTTTAGTTCCAAAAGTGATAATTTACATGGAATAGTCATTTGCAGTCAAAAAATTAAACATTAAAACATTTCCATTTCTGACCATCTGGAGAAATTTCGACAGGTCACGGGTCATCCTTTTTCATCAGAAAATTGATTTTCTGGACTGTAGAAAAATTGTTTCAAAATGTCATTTGGAATGTGCCTCATGTTGAATGACTACTTTTTGAAGCCTCAATGTGACCAAAATTGCCATTTTTACGGACATTTTCTCCTACTCAGAAGCTTCTTTTTCGACCAATTTCAGGCATTAAACTGACTCTAAACACACTTGTTTTTGTTCCAAAAGTGATAATTTACATGGAATAGTCATTTGCAGTCAAAAAATTAAACAATAAAAATTTCGATTTCTGACCATCTGGAGAAATTTCGACAGGTCACGGGTCATCGTTTTTCATCAGAAAATTGATTTTTTGGACTGTAGAAAAATTGATTCAAAATGTCATTTGGAATGTGCCTCATGTTGAATAACTACTTTTTAAAGCCTCAATGTTACCAAAATTGCCATTATTACAGACTTTTTCTCCTATTCAGAAGCTTCTATTTCGACCAATTTCAGTCATTAAAGTGAGTCTAAACACACTTATTTTTGTTCCAAAAGTGATAATTTACATGGAATAGTCATTTGCAGTCAAAAAATTAAACAATACAAATTTCGATTTCTGACCATCTGGAGAAATTTCGACAGGTCACGGGTCATCGTTTTTGATCAGAAAATTGATTTTTTGGACAGTAGAAAAATTGATTCAAAATGTCATTTGGATTGTGCCTCATGTTGAATAACTACTTTTTGAAACCTCAATGTGACCAAAAGTGCCATTATTGCAGACTTTTTCTCCTATTCGAAGCTTCTATTTCAAACAATTTCAGGCATTAAAGTGACTCTAAACACACTTATTTTAGTTCCAAAAGTGATAATTTACATGGAATAGTCATTTGCAGTCAAAAAATTAAACATTAAAACATTTCCATTTCTGACCATCTGGAGAAATTTCGATAGGTCACGGGTCATCCTTTTTCATCAGAAAATTGATTTTCTGGACTGTAGAAAAATTGATTCAAAATATCATTTGGAATGTGCCTCATGTTGAATAACTACTTTTTGAAGCCTCAAGGTGACCAAAATTGCCATTTTTACGGACATTTTCTCCTACTCAGAAGCTTCTTTTTCGACCAATTTCAGGCATTAAACTGACTCTAAACACACTTGTTTTTGTTCCTAAAGTGATAATTTACATGGAATAGTCATTTGCAGTCAAAAAATTAAACAATAAAAATTTCGATTTCTGACCATCTGGAGAAATTTCGACAGGTCACGGGTCATCGTTTTTCATCAGAAAATTGATTTTTTGGACTGTAGAAAAATTGATTCAAAATGTCATTTGGAATGTGCCTCATGTTGAATAACTACTTTTTAAAGCCTCAATGTGACCAAAATTGCCATTATTACAGACTTTTTCTCCTATTCAGAAGCTTTTATTTCGACCAATTTCAGGCATTAACGGGACTCTAAAAACACTTGTTTTTGTTCCAAAAGTGATAATTTACATGGAATAGTCATTTGCAGTCAAAAAATTAAACATTAAAACATTTCCATTGCTGACCATCTGGAGAAATTTCGACAGGTCACGGGTCATCCTTTTTCATCAGAAAATTGATTTTCTGGACTGTAGAAAAATTGATTCAAAATGTCATTTGGAATGTGCCTCATGTTGAATAACTACTTTTTGAAGCCTCAATGTGACCAAAATTGCCATTTTTACGGACATTTTCTCCTACTCAGAAGCTTCTTTTTCGACTAATTTCAGGCATTAAAGTGAGTCTAAACACACTTGTTTTTGTTCCAAAAGTGATAATTTACATGGAATAGTCAATTGCAGTCAAAAAATTAAACAATAAAAATTTCGATTTCTGACCATTTGGAGAAATTTCGACAGGTCACGGGTCATCGTTTTTCATCAGAAAATTGATTTTTTGGACTGTAAAAAAATTGATTTAAAATGTCATTTGGATTGTACCTCATGTTGAATAACTACTTTTTGAAACCTCAATGTTACCAAAATTGCCATTATTACAGACTTTTTCTCCTATTCAGAAGCTTCTATTTCGACCAATTTCAGTCATTAAAGTGAGTCTAAACACACTTATTTTTGTTCCAAAAGTGATAATTTACATGGAATAGTCATTTGCAGTCAAAAAATTAAACAATACAAATTTCGATTTCTGACCATCTGGAGAAATTTCGACAGGTCACGGGTCATCGTTTTTGATCAGAAAATTGATTTTTTGGACAGTAGAAAAATTGATTCAAAATGTCATTTGGATTGTGCCTCATGTTGAATAACTACTTTTTGAAACCTCAATGTGACCAAAAGTGCCATTATTGCAGACTTTTTCTCCTATTCAGAAGCTTCTATTTCAAACAATTTCAGGCATTAAAGTGACTCTAAACACACTTATTTTAGTTCCAAAAGTGATAATTTACATGGAATAGTCATTTGCAGTCAAAAAATTAAACATTAAAACATTTCCATTTCTGACCATCTGGAGAAATTTCGATAGGTCACGGGTCATCCTTTTTCATCAGAAAATTGATTTTCTGGACTGTAGAAAAATTGATTCAAAATATCATTTGGAATGTGCCTCATGTTGAATAACTACTTTTTGAAGCCTCAAGGTGACCAAAATTGCCATTTTTACGGACATTTTCTCCTACTCAGAAGCTTCTTTTTCGACCAATTTCAGGCATTAAACTGACTCTAAACACACTTGTTTTTGTTCCTAAAGTGATAATTTACATGGAATAGTCATTTGCAGTCAAAAAATTCAACAATAAAAATTTCGATTTCTGACCATCTGGAGAAATTTCGACAGGTCACGGGTCATCGTTTTTCATCAGAAAATTGATTTTTTGGACTGTAGAAAAATTGATTCAAAATGTCATTTGGAATGTGCCTCATGTTGAATAACTACTTTTTAAAGCCTCAATGTGACCAAAATTGCCATTATTACAGACTTTTTCTCCTATTCAGAAGCTTTTATTTCGACCAATTTCAGGCATTAACGTGACTCTAAAAACACTTGTTTTTGTTCCAAAAGTGATACTTTACATGGAATAGTCATTTGCAGTCAAAAAATTAAACATTAAAACATTTCCATTGCTGACCATCTGGAGAAATTTCGACAGGTCACGGGTCATCCTTTTTCATCAGAAAATTGATTTTCTGGACTGTAGAAAAATTGATTCAAAATGTCATTTGGAATGTGCCTCATGTTGAATAACTACTTTTTGAAGCCTCAATGTGACCAAAATTGCCATTTTTACGGACATTTTCTCCTACTCAGAAGCTTCTTTTTCGACTAATTTCAGGCATTAAAGTGAGTCTAAACACACTTGTTTTTGTTCCAAAAGTGATAATTTACATGGAATAGTCAATTGCAGTCAAAAAATTAAACAATAAAAATTTCGATTTCTGACCATTTGGAGAAATTTCGACAGGTCACGGGTCATCGTTTTTCATCAGAAAATTGATTTTTTGGACTGTAAAAAAATTGATTTAAAATGTCATTTGGATTGTACCTCATGTTGAATAACTACTTTTTGAAACCTCAATGTGACCAAAAGTGCCATTATTGCAGACTTTTTCTCATATTCAGAAGCTTCTATTTTGAACAATTTCAGGCATTAAAGTGACTCTAAACACACTTATTTTAGTTCCAAAAGTGATAATTTACATGGAATAGTCATTTGCAGTCAAAAAATTAAACATTAAAACATTTCCATTTCTGACCATCTGGAGAAATTTCGACAGGTCACGGGTCATCGTTTTTCATCAAAAAATAGATTTTTTGGACTGTAGAAAAATTGATTCAAAATGTCATTTGGAATGTGCCTCATGTTGAATAACTACTTTTTGAAGCCTCAATGTGACCAAAATTGCCATTTTTACTTACATTTTCTCCTACTCAGAAGCTTCTTTTTTGACCAATTTCAGGCATTAAACTGACTCTAAAACACTTGTTTTTGTTCCAAAAGTGATAATTTACATGGAATAGTCATTTGCAGTCAAAAAATTAAACAATACAAATTTCGATTTCTGACCATCTGGAGAAATTTCGACAGGTCACGGGTCATCGTTTTTCATCAGAAAATTGATTTTTTGGACTGTAAAAAAATTGATTCAAAATGTCATTTGGAATGTGCCTCATGTTGAATAACTACTTTTTGAAGCCTCAAGGTGACCAAAATTGCCATTTTTACTGACATTTTCTCCTACTCAGAAGCTTCTTTTTCGACCAATTTCAGGCATTAAACTGATTCTAAACACACTTGTTTTTGTTCCAAAAGTGATAATTTACATGGAATAGTCATTTGCAGTCAAAAAATTAAACAATAAAAATTTCGATATCTGACCATCTTGAGAAATTTCGACAGGTCACGGGTCATCGTTTTTCATCAGAAAATAGATTTTTTGGACTGTAGAAAAATTGATTCAAAATGTCATTTTGAATGTGCCTCATGTTGAATAACTACTTTTTAAAGCCTCAATGTGACCAAAATTGCCATTATTACAGACTTTTTCTCCTATTCAGAAGCTTCTATTTCGACCAATTTCAGGCATTAACGTGACTCTAAAAACACTTGTTTTTGTTCCAAAAGTGATAATTTACATGGAATAGTCATTTGCAGTCAAAATATTAAACATTAAAACATTTCCATTTCTGACCATCTGGAGAAATTTCGACAGGTCACGGGTCATCCTTTTTCATCAGAAAATTGATTTTCTGGACTGTAGAAAAATTGATTCAAAATGTCATTTGGAATGTGCCTCATGTTGAATAACTACTTTTTGAAGCCTCAATGTGACCAAAATTGCCATTTTTACTTACATTTTCTCCTACTCAGAAGCTTCTTTTTCGACCAATTTCAGGCATTAAAGTGAGTCTAAACACACTTGTTTTTGTTCCAAAAGTGATAATTTACATGGAATAGTCAATTGCAGTCAAAAAATTAAACAATAAAAATTTCGATTTCTGACCATTTGGAGAAATTTCGACAGGTCACGGGTCATCGTTTTTCATCAGAAAATTGATTTTTTGGACTGTAAAAAAATTGATTTAAAATGTCATTTGGATTGTACCTCATGTTGAATAACTACTTTTTGAAACCTCAATGTGACCAAAAGTGCCATTATTGCAGACTTTTTCTCCTATTCAGAAGCTTCTATTTCGAACAATTTCAGGCATTAAAGTGACTCTAAACACACTTATTTTAGTTCCAAAAGTGATAATTTACATGGAATAGTCATTTGCAGTCAAAAAATTAAACATTAAAACATTTCCATTTCTGACCATCTGGAGAAATTTCGACAGGTCACGGGTCATCCTTTTTCATCAGAAAATTGATTTTCTGGACTGTAGAAAAATTGATTCAAAATGTCATTTGGAATGTGCCTCATGTTGAATAACTACTTTTTGAAGCCTCAAGGTGACCAAAATTGCCATTTTTACTGACATTTTCTCCTACTCAGAAGCTTCTTTTTCGACCAATTTCAGGCATTAAACTGATTCTAAACACACTTGTTTTTGTTCCAAAAGTGATAATTTACATGGAATAGTCATTTGCAGTCAAAAAATTAAACAATAAAAATTTCGATATCTGACCATCTGGAGAAATTTCGACAGGTCACGGGTCATCGTTTTTCATCAGAAAATAGATTTTTTGGACTGTAGAAAAATTGATTCAAAATGTCATTTTGAATGTGCCTCATGTTGAATAACTACTTTTTAAAGCCTCAATGTGACCAAAATTGCCATTATTACAGACTTTTTCTCCTATTCAGAAGCTTCTATTTCGACCAATTTCAGGCATTAACGTGACTCTAAAAACACTTGTTTTTGTTCCAAAAGTGATAATTTACATGGAATAGTCATTTGCAGTCAAAATATTAAACATTAAAACATTTCCATTTCTGACCATCTGGAGAAATTTCGACAGGTCACGGGTCATCCTTTTTCATCAGAAAATAGATTTTCTGGACTGTAGAAAAATTGATTCAAAATGTCATTTGGAATGTGCCTCATGTTGAATAACTACTTTTTGAAGCCTCAATGTGACCAAAATTGCCATTTTTACTTACATTTTCTCCTACTCAGAAGCTTCTTTTTCGACCAATTTCAGGCATTAAACTGACTCTAAACACACTTGTTTTTGTTCCAAAAGTGATAATTTACATGGAATAGTCATTTGCAGTCAAAAAATTAAACAATACAAATTTCGATTTCTGACCATCTGGAGAAATTTCGACAGGTCACGGGTCATCCTTTTTCATCAGAAAATAGATTTTCTGGACTGTAGAAAAATTGATTTAAAATGTCATTTGGATTGTGCCTCATGTTGAATAACTACTTTTTAAAGCCTCAATGTTACCAAAATTGCCATTATTACAGACTTTTTCTCCTATTCAGAAGCTTCTATTTCGACCAATTTCAGTCATTAAAGTGAGTCTAAACACACTTATTTTTGTTCCAAAAGTGATAATTTACATGGAATAGTCATTTGCAGTCAAAAAATTAAACAATACAAATTTCGATTTCTGACCATCTGGAGAAATTTCGACAGGTCACGGGTCATCGTTTTTGATCAGAAAATTGATTTTTTGGACTGTAGAAAAATTGATTTAAAATGTCATTTGGATTGTGCCTCATGTTGAATAACTACTTTTTGAAACCTCAATGTGACCAAAAGTGCCATTATTGCAGACTTTTTCTCCTATTCAGAAGCTTCTATTTCGAACAATTTCAGGCATTAAAGTGACTCTAAACACACTTATTTTAGTTCCAAAAGTGATAATTTACATGGAATAGTCATTTGCAGTCAAAAAATTAAACATTAAAACATTTCCATTTCTGACCATCTGGAGAAATTTCGATAGGTCACGGGTCATCCTTTTTCATCAGAAAATTGATTTTCTGGACTGTAGAAAAATTGATTCAAAATTTCATTTGGAATGTGCCTCATGTTGAATAACTACTTTTTGAAGCCTCAAGGTGACCAAAATTGCCATTTTTACGGACATTTTCTCCTACTCAGAAGCTTCTTTTTCGACCAATTTCAGGCATTAAACTGACTCTAAACACACTTGTTTTTGTTCCAAAAGTGATAATTTACATGGAATAGTCATTTGCAGTCAAAAAATTAAACAATAAAAATTTCGATTTCTGACCATCTGGAGAAATTTCGACAGGTCACGGGTCATCGTTTTTCATCAGAAAATTGATTTTTTGGACTGTAGAAAAATTGATTCAAAATGTCATTTGGAATGTGCCTCATGTTGAATAACTACTTTTTAAAGCCTCAATGTGACCAAAATTGCCATTATTACAGACTTTTTCTCCTATTCAGAAGCTTTTATTTCGACCAATTTCAGGCATTAACGTGACTCTAAAAACACTTGTTTTTGTTCCAAAAGTGATAATTTACATGGAATAGTCATTTGCAGTCAAAAAATTAAACATTAAAACATTTCCATTGCTGACCATCTGGAGAAATTTCGACAGGTCACGGGTCATCCTTTTTCATCAGAAAATTGATTTTCTGGACTGTAGAAAAATTGATTCAAAATGTCATTTGGAATGTGCCTCATGTTGAATAACTACTTTTTGAAGCCTCAATGTGACCAAAATTGCCATTTTTACGGACATTTTCTCCTACTCAGAAGCTTCTTTTTCGACTAATTTCAGGCATTAAAGTGAGTCTAAACACACTTGTTTTTGTTCCAAAAGTGATAATTTACATGGAATAGTCAATTGCAGTCAAAAAATTAAACAATAAAAATTTCGATTTCTGACCATTTGGAGAAATTTCGACAGGTCACGGGTCATCGTTTTTCATCAGAAAATTGATTTTTTGGACTGTAAAAAAATTGATTTAAAATGTCATTTGGATTGTACCTCATGTTGAATAACTACTTTTTGAAACCTCAATGTGACCAAAAGTGCCATTATTGCAGACTTTTTCTCCTATTCAGAAGCTTCTATTTCGAAAAATTTCAGGCATTAAAGTGACTCTAAACACACTTATTTTAGTTCCAAAAGTGATAATTTACATGGAATAGTCATTTGCAGTCAAAAAATTAAATATTAAAACATTTCCATTTCTGACCATCTGGAGAAATTTCGACAGGTCACGGGTCATCCTTTTTCATCAGAAAATTGATTTTCTGGACTGTAGAAAAATTGATTCAAAATGTCATTTGGAATGTGCCTCATGTTGAATAACTACTTTTTGAAGCCTCAAGGTGACCAAAATTGCCATTTTTACTGACATTTTCTCCTACTCAGAAGCTTCTTTTTCGACCAATTTCAGGCATTAAACTGATTCTAAACACACTTGTTTTTGTTCCAAAAGTGATAATTTACATGGAATAGTCATTTGCAGTCAAAAAATTAAACAATAAAAATTTCGATATCTGACCATCTGGAGAAATTTCGACAGGTCACGGGTCATCGTTTTTCATCAGAAAATAGATTTCTTGGACTGTAGAAAAATTGATTCAAAATGTCATTTTGAATGTGCCTCATGTTGAATAACTACTTTTTAAAGCCTCAATGTGACCAAAATTGCCATTATTACAGACTTTTTCTCCTATTCAGAAGCTTCTATTTCGACCAATTTCAGGCATTAACGTGACTCTAAACACACTTATTTTAGTTCCAAAAGTGATAATTTACATGGAATAGTCATTTGCAGTCAAAAAATTTAAACATTAAAACATTTCCATTTCTGACCATCTGGAGAAATTTCGACAGGTCACGGGTCATCCTTTTTCATCAGAAAATAGATTTTCTGGACTGTAGAAAAATTGATTCAAAATGTCATTTGGAATGTGCCTCATGTTGAATAACTACTTTTTGAAGCCTCAATGTGACCAAAATTGCCATTTTTACTTACATTTTCTCCTACTCAGAAGCTTCTTTTTCGACCAATTTCAGGCATTAAACTGACTCTAAAACACTTGTTTTTGTTCTAAAAGTGATAATTTACATGGAATAGTCATTTGCAGTCAAAAAATTAAACAATACAAATTTCGATTTCTGACCATCTGGAGAAATTTCGACAGGTCACGGGTCATCGTTTTTCATCAGAAAATTGATTTTTTGTACTGTAAAAAAATTGATTTAAAATGTCATTTGGATTGTGCCTCATGTTGAATAACTACTTTTTAAAGCCTCAATGTTACCAAAATTGCCATTATTACAGACTTTTTCTCCTATTCAGAAGCTTCTATTTCGACCAATTTCAGTCATTAAAGTGAGTCTAAACACACTTATTTTTGTTCCAAAAGTGATAATTTACATGGAATAGTCATTTGCAGTCAAAAAATTAAACAATACAAATTTCGATTTCTGACCATCTGGAGAAATTTCGACAGGTCACGGGTCATCGTTTTTCATCAGAAAATTGATTTTTTGGACTGTAGAAAAATTGATTCAAAATGTAATTTGGAATGTGCCTCATGTTGAATAACTACTTTTTAAAGCCTCAATGTGACCAAAATTGCCATTATTGCAGACTTTTTCTCCTATTCAGAAGCTTCTATTTCGACTAATTTCAGGCATTAAAGTGAGTCTAAACACACTTGTTTTTGTTCCAAAAGTGATAATTTACATGGAATAGTCAATTGCAGTCAAAAAATTAAACATTAAAAAATTTCCATTTCTGACCATCTGGAGAAATTTCGACAGGTCACGGGTCATCGTTTTTCATCAAAAAATAGATTTTTTGGACTGTAGAAAAATTGATTCAAAATGTCATTTGGAATGTGCCTCATGTTGAATAACTACTTTTTAAAGCCTCAATGTGACCAAAATTGCCATTATTACAGACTTTTTCTCCTATTCAGAAGCTTCTATTTCGACCAATTTCAGGCATTAACGTGACTCTAAAAACACTTGTTTTTGTTCCAAAAGTGATAATTTACATGGAATAGTCATTTGCAGTCAAAATATTAAACATTAAAACATTTCCATTTCTGACCATCTGGAGAAATTTCGACAGGTCACGGGTCATCCTTTTTCATCAGAAAATAGATTTTCTGGACTGTAGAAAAATTGATTCAAAATGTCATTTGGAATGTGCCTCATGTTGAATAACTACTTTTTGAAGCCTCAATGTGACCAAAATTGCCATTTTTACTTACATTTTCTCCTACTCAGAAGCTTCTTTTTTGACCAATTTCAGGCATTAAACTGACTCTAAAACACTTGTTTTTGTTCCAAAAGTGATAATTTACATGGAATAGTCATTTGCAGTCAAAAAATTAAACAATACAAATTTCGATTTCTGACCATCTGGAGAAATTTCGACAGGTCACGGGTCATCGTTTTTCATCAGAAAATTGATTTTTTGGACTGTAAAAAAATTGATTTAAAATGTCATTTGGATTGTACCTCATGTTGAATAACTACTTTTTGAAACCTCAATGTGACCAAAAGTGCCATTATTGCAGACTTTTTCTCATATTCAGAAGCTTCTATTTTGAACAATTTCAGGCATTAAAGTGACTCTAAACACACTTATTTTAGTTCCAAAAGTGATAATTTACATGGAATAGTCATTTGCAGTCAAAAAATTTAAACATTAAAACATTTCCATTTCTGAGCATCTGGAGAAATTTCGACAGGTCACGGGTCATCCTTTTTCATCAGAAAATAGATTTTCTGGACTGTAGAAAAATTGATTCAAAATGTCATTTGGAATGTGCCTCATGTTGAATAACTACTTTTTGAAGCCTCAATGTGACCAAAATTGCCATTTTTACTTACATTTTCTCCTACTCAGAAGCTTCTATTTCGACCAATTTCAGTCATTAAAGTGAGTCTAAACACACTTATTTTTGTTCCAAAAGTGATAATTTACATGGAATAGTCATTTGCAGTCAAAAAATTAAACAATACAAATTTCGATTTCTGACCATCTGGAGAAATTTCGACAGGTCACGGGTCATCGTTTTTGATCAGAAAATTGATTTTTTGGACTGTAAAAAAATTGATTTAAAATGTCATTTGGATTGTACCTCATGTTGAATAACTACTTTTTGAAACCTCAATGTGACCAAAAGTGCCATTATTGCAGACTTTTTCTCATATTCAGAAGCTTCTATTTTGAACAATTTCAGGCATTAAAGTGACTCTAAACACACTTATTTTAGTTCCAAAAGTGATAATTTACATGGAATAGTCATTTGCAGTCAAAAAATTAAACATTAAAACATTTCCATTTCAGACCATCTGGAGAAATTTCGACAGGTCACGGGTCATCCTTTTTCATCAGAAAATTGATTTTCTGGACTGTAGAAAAATTGATTCAAAATGTCATTTGGAATGTGCCTCATGTTGAATAACTACTTTTTGAAGCCTCAAGGTGACCAAAATTGCCATTTTTACTGACATTTTCTCCTACTCAGAAGCTTCTTTTTCGACCAATTTCAGGCATTAAACTGATTCTAAACACACTTGTTTTTGTTCCAAAAGTGATAATTTACATGGAATAGTCATTTGCAGTCAAAAAATTAAACAATAAAAATTTCGATATCTGACCATCTGGAGAAATTTCGACAGGTCACGGGTCATCGTTTTTCATCAGAAAATAGATTTCTTGGACTGTAGAAAAATTGATTCAAAATGTCATTTTGAATGTGCCTCATGTTGAATAACTACTTTTTAAAGCCTCAATGTGACCAAAATTGCCATTATTACAGACTTTTTCTCCTATTCAGAAGCTTCTATTTCGACCAATTTCAGGCATTAACGTGACTCTAAACACACTTATTTTAGTTCCAAAAGTGATAATTTACATGGAATAGTCATTTGCAGTCAAAAAATTTAAACATTAAAAAATTTCCATTTCTGGCCATCTGGAGAAATTTCGACAGGTCATAGGTCATTGTTTTTCATCAGAAAATTGATTTTTAGGACTGTAGAAAAATTGATTCAAAATGTCATTTGGAATGTGCCTCATGTTGAATAACTACTTTTTAAAGCCTCAAGGTGACCAAAATTGCCATTATTACAGACTTTTTCTCCTATTCAGAAGCTTCTATTTCGACCAATTTCAGGCATTAAAGTGACTCTAAAAACACTTGTTTTTGTTCCAAAAGTGATAATTTACATGGAATAGTCATTTGCAGTCAAAATATTAAACATTAAAACATTTCCATTTCTGACCATCTGGAGAAATTTCGACAGGTCACGGGTCATCCTTTTTCATCAGAAAATAGATTTTCTGGACTGTAGAAAAATTGATTCAAAATGTCATTTGGAATGTGCCTCATGTTGAATAACTACTTTTTGAAGCCTCAATGTGACCAAAATTGCCATTTTTACTTACATTTTCTCCTACTCAGAAGCTTCTTTTTCGACCAATTTCAGGCATTAAACTGACTCTAAAACACTTGTTTTTGTTCCAAAAGTGATAATTTACATGGAATAGTCATTTGCAGTCAAAAAATTAAACAATACAAATTTCGATTTCTGACCATCTGGAGAAATTTCGACAGGTCACGGGTCATCGTTTTTCATCAGAAAATTGATTTTTTGGACTGTAAAAAAATTGATTTAAAATGTCATTTGGATTGTGCCTCATGTTGAATAACTACTTTTTAAAGCCTCAATGTTACCAAAATTGCCATTATTACAGACTTTTTCTCCTATTCAGAAGCTTCTATTTCGACCAATTTCAGTCATTAAAGTGAGTCTAAACACACTTATTTTTGTTCCAAAAGTGATAATTTACATGGAATAGTCATTTGCAGTCAAAAAATTAAACAATACAAATTTCGATTTCTGAACATCTGGAGAAATTTCGACAGGTCACGGGTCATCGTTTTTCATCAGAAAATTGATTTTTTGGACTGTAAAAAAATTGATTTAAAATGTCATTTGGATTGTGCCTCATGTTGAATAACTACTTTTTGAAACCTCAATGTGACCAAAAGTGCCATTATTGCAGACTTTTTCTCCTATTCAGAAGCTTCTATTTCAAACAATTTCAGGCATTAAAGTGACTCTAAACACACTTATTTTAGTTCCAAAAGTGATAATTTACATGGAATAGTCATTTGCAGTCAAAAAATTAAACATTAAAACATTTCCATTTCTGACCATCTGGAGAAATTTCGATAGGTCACGGGTCATCCTTTTTCATCAGAAAATTGATTTTCTGGACTGTAGAAAAATTGATTCAAAATATCATTTGGAATGTGCCTCATGTTGAATAACTACTTTTTGAAGCCTCAAGGTGACCAAAATTGCCATTTTTACGGACATTTTCTCCTACTCAGAAGCTTCTTTTTCGACCAATTTCAGGCATTAAACTGACTCTAAACACACTTGTTTTTGTTCCAAAAGTGATAATTTACATGGAATAGTCATTTGCAGTCAAAAAATTAAACAATAAAAATTTCGATTTCTGACCATCTGGAGAAATTTCGACAGGTCACGGGTCATCGTTTTTCATCAGAAAATTGATTTTCTGGACTGTAGAAAAATTGATTCAAAATGTCATTTGGAATGTGCCTCATGTTGAATAACTACTTTTTGAAGCCTCAATGTGACCAAAATTGCCATTTTTACGGACATTTTCTCCTACTCAGAAGCTTCTTTTTCGACTAATTTCAGGCATTAAAGTGAGTCTAAACACACTTGTTTTTGTTCCAAAAGTGATCATTTACATGGAATAGTCAATTGCAGTCAAAAAATTAAACAATAAAAATTTCGATTTCTGACCATTTGGAGAAATTTCGACAGGTCACGGGTCATCGTTTTTCATCAGAAAATTGATTTTTTGGACTGTAAAAAAATTGATTTAAAATGTCATTTGGATTGTACCTCATGTTGAATAACTACTTTTTGAAACCTCAATGTGACCAAAAGTGCCATTATTGCAGACTTTTTCTCCTATTCAGAAGCTTCTATTTCGAACAATTTCAGGCATTAAAGTGACTCTAAACACACTTATTTTAGTTCCAAAAGTGATAATTTACATGGAATAGTCATTTGCAGTCAAAAAATTAAACATTAAAACATTTCCATTTCTGACCATCTGGAGAAATTTCGACAGGTCACGGGTCATCCTTTTTCATCAGAAAATTGATTTTCTGGACTGTAGAAAAATTGATTCAAAATGTCATTTGGAATGTGCCTCATGTTGAATAACTACTTTTTGAAGCCTCAAGGTGACTAAAATTGCCATTTTTACTGACATTTTCTCCTACTCAGAAGCTTCTTTTTCGACCAATTTCAGGCATTAAACTGATTCTAAACACACTTGTTTTTGTTCCAAAAGTGATAATTTACATGGAATAGTCATTTGCAGTCAAAAAATTAAACAATAAAAATTTCGATATCTGACCATCTGGAGAAATTTCGACAGGTCACGGGTCATCGTTTTTCATCAGAAAATAGATTTTTTGGACTGTAGAAAAATTGATTCAAAATGTCATTTTGAATGTGCCTCATGTTGAATAACTACTTTTTAAAGCCTCAATGTGACCAAAATTGCCATTATTACAGACTTTTTCTCCTATTCAGAAGCTTCTATTTCGACCAATTTCAGGCATTAACGTGACTCTAAAAACACTTGTTTTTGTTCCAAAAGTGATAATTTACATGGAATAGTCATTTGCAGTCAAAATATTAAACATTAAAACATTTCCATTTCTGACCATCTGGAGAAATTTCGACAGGTCATGGGTCATCCTTTTTCATCAGAAAATAGATTTTCTGGACTGTAGAAAAATTGATTCAAAATGTCATTTGGAATGTGCCTCATGTTGAATAACTACTTTTTGAAGCCTCAATGTGACCAAAATTGCCATTTTTACTTACATTTTCTCCTACTCAGAAGCTTCTTTTTCGACCAATTTCAGGCATTAAACTGACTCTAAACACACTTGTTTTTGTTCCAAAAGTGATAATTTACATGGAATAGTCATTTGCAGTCAAAAAATTAAACAATACAAATTTCGATTTCTGACCATCTGGAGAAATTTCGACAGGTCACGGGTCATCGTTTTTCATCAGAAAATTGATTTTTTGGACTGTAGAAAAATTGATTCAAAATGTCATTTGGATTGTGCCTCATGTTGAATAACTACTTTTTGAAACCTCAATGTGACCAAAATTGCCATTATTACAGACTTTTTCTCCTATTCAGAAGCTTCTATTTCGACCAATTTCAGTCATTAAAGTGAGTCTAAACACACTTATTTTTGTTCCAAAAGTGATAATTTACATGGAATAGTCATTTGCAGTCAAAAAATTAAACAATAAAAATTTCGATTTCTGAACATCTGGAGAAATTTCGACAGGTCACGGGTCATCGTTTTTCATCAGAAAATTGATTTTTTGGACTGTAAAAAAATTGATTTAAAATGTCATTTGGATTGTGCCTCATGTTGAATAACTACTTTTTGAAACCTCAATGTGACCAAAAGTGCCATTATTGCAGACTTTTTCTCCTATTCAGAAGCTTCTATTTCAAACAATTTCAGGCATTAAAGTGACTCTAAACACACTTATTTTAGTTCCAAAAGTGATAATTTACATGGAATAGTCATTTGCAGTCAAAAAATTAAACATTAAAACATTTCCATTTCTGACCATCTGGAGAAATTTCGATAGGTCACGGGTCATCCTTTTTCATCAGAAAATTGATTTTCTGGACTGTAGAAAAATTGATTCAAAATATCATTTGGAATGTGCCTCATGTTGAATAACTACTTTTTGAAGCCTCAATGTGACCAAAATTGCCATTTTTACGGACATTTTCTCCTACTCAGAAGCTTCTTTTTCGACTAATTTCAGGCATTAAAGTGAGTCTAAACACACTTGTTTTTGTTCCAAAAGTGATAATTTACATGGAATAGTCAATTGCAGTCAAAAAATTAAACAATAAAAATTTCGATTTCTGACCATTTGGAGAAATTTCGACAGGTCACGGGTCATCGTTTTTCATCAGAAAATTGATTTTTTGGACTGTAAAAAAATTGATTTAAAATGTCATTTGGATTGTACCTCATGTTGAATAACTACTTTTTGAAACCTCAATGTGACCAAAAGTGCCATTATTGCAGACTTTTTCTCCTATTCAGAAGCTTCTATTTCGAACAATTTCAGGCATTAAAGTGACTCTAAACACACTTATTTTAGTTCCAAAAGTGATAATTTACATGGAATAGTCATTTGCAGTCAAAAAATTAAACATTAAAACATTTCCATTTCTGACCATCTGGAGAAATTTCGACAGGTCACGGGTCATCCTTTTTCATCAGAAAATTGATTTTCTGGACTGTAGAAAAATTGATTCAAAATGTCATTTGGAATGTGCCTCATGTTGAATAACTACTTTTTGAAGCCTCAAGGTGACCAAAATTGCCATTTTTACTGACATTTTCTCCTACTCAGAAGCTTCTTTTTCGACCAATTTCAGGCATTAAACTGATTCTAAACACACTTGTTTTTGTTCCAAAAGTGATAATTTACATGGAATAGTCATTTGTAGGCAAAAAATTAAACAATAAAAATTTCGATTTCTGACCATCTGGAGAAATTTCGACAGGTCACGGGTCATCGTTTTTCATCAGAAAATAGATTTTTTGGACTGTAGAAAAATTGATTCAAAATGTCATTTTGAATGTGCCTCATGTTGAATAACTACTTTTTAAAGCCTCAATGTGACCAAAATTGCCATTATTACAGACTTTTTCTCCGATTCAGAAGCTTCTATTTCCACTAATTTCAGGCATTAAAGTGAGTCTAAACACACTTGTTTTTGTTCCAAAAGTGATAATTTACATGGAATAGTCAATTGCAGTCAAAAAATTAAACATTAAAAAATTTCCATTTCTGACCATCTGGAGAAATTTCGACAGGTCACGGGTCATCGTTTTTCATCAGAAAATTGATTTTTTGGACTGTAGAAAAATT
This sequence comes from Triturus cristatus, assembly GCF_964204655.1. Taxonomy (NCBI): domain Eukaryota; kingdom Metazoa; phylum Chordata; class Amphibia; order Caudata; family Salamandridae; genus Triturus; species Triturus cristatus. Next base: position 395,939 of record NW_028187361.1, read on the forward strand.
GATTCAAAATGTAATTTGGAATGTGCCTCATGTTGAATAACTACTTTTTAAAGCCTCAATGTGACCAAAATTGCCATTATTACAGACTTTTTCTCCTATTCAGAAGCTTCTATTTCGACCAATTTCAGTCATTAAAGTGAGTCTAAACACACTTATTGTTGTTCCAAAAGTGATAATTTACATGGAATAGTCATTTGCAGTCAAAAAATTAAACAATAAAAATTTCGATTTCTGACCATCTGGAGAAATTTCGACAGGTCACGGGTCATCGTTTTTCATCAGAAAATTGATTTTTTGGACTGTAAAAAAACTTGATTTAAAATGTCATTTGGATTGTGCCTCATGTTGAATAACTACTTTTTGAAACCTCAATGTGACCAAAATTGCCATTATTGCAGACTTTTTCTCCTATTCAGAAGCTTCTATTTCGAACAATTTCAGGCATTAAACTGACTCTAAACACACTTGTTTTTGTTCCAAAAGTGATAATTTACATGGAATAGTCATTTGCAGTCAAAAAATTAAACAATAAAAATTTCGATTTCTGACCATCTGGAGAAATTTCGACAGGTCACGGGTCATCGTTTTTCATCAGAAAATTGATTTTTGGACTGTAGAAAAATTCATTCAAAATGTCATTTGGAATGTGCCTCATGTTGAATAACTACTTTTTAAAGCCTCAATGTTATCAAAATTGCCATTATTGCAGACTTTTTCTCCTATTCAGAAGCTTCTATTTCCACTAATTTCAGGCATTAAAGTGAGTCTAAACACACTTGTTGTTGTTCCAAAAGTGATAATTTACATGGAATAGTCAATTGCAGTCAAAAAATTAAACATTAAAAAATTTCCATTTCTGACCATCTGGAGAAATTTCGACAGGTCACGGGTCATCGTTTTTCATCAGAAAATTGATTTTTTGGACTGTAGAAAAATTGATTCAAAATGTCATTTGGAATGTGCCTCATGTTGAATAACTACTTTTTAAAGCCTCAATGTGACCAAAATTGCCATTATTACAGACTTTTTCTCCTATTCAGAAGCTTCTATTTCGACCAATTTCAGTCATTAAAGTGAGTCTAAACACACTTATTTTTGTTCCAAAAGTGATAATTTACATGGAATAGTCATTTGCAGTCAAAAAATTAAACAATAAAAATTCCGATTTCTGAACATCTGGAGAAATTTCGACAGGTCACGGGTCATCGTTTTTCATCAGAAAATTGATTTTTTGGACTGATTCAAAATGTCATTTGGAATGTGCCTCATGTTGAATAACTACTTTTTAAAGCCTCAATGTGACCAAAATTGCCATTATTACAGACTTTTTCTCCTATTCAGAAGCTTTTATTTCGACCAATTTCAGGCATTAACGTGACTCTAAAAACACTTGTTTTTGTTCCAAAAGTGATAATTTACATGGAATAGTCATTTGCAGTCAAAAAATTAAACATTAAAACATTTCCATTGCTGACCATCTGGAGAAATTTCGACAGGTCACGGGTCATCCTTTTTCATCAGAAAATTGATTTTCTGGACTGTAGAAAAATTGATTCAAAATGTAATTTGAATGTGCCTCATGTTGAATAACTACTTTTTGAAGCCTCAATGTGACCAAAATTGCCATTTTTACGGACATTTTCTCCTACTCAGAAGCTTCTTTTTCGACTAATTTCAGGCATTAAAGTGAGTCTAAACACACTTGTTTTTGTTCCAAAAGTGATAATTTACATGGAATAGTCAATTGCAGTCAAAAAATTAAACAATAAAAATTTCGATTTCTGACCATCTGGAGAAATTTCGACAGGTCACGGGTCATCGTTTTTCATCAGAAAATTGATTTTTTGGACTGATTCAAAATGTCATTTGGAATGTGCCTCATGTTGAATAACTACTTTTTAAAGCCTCAATGTGACCAAAATTGCCATTATTACAGACTTTTTCTCCTATTCAGAAGCTTTTATTTCGACCAATTTCAGGCATTAACGTGACTCTAAAAACACTTGTTTTTGTTCCAAAAGTGATAATTTACATGGAATAGTCATTTGCAGTCAAAAAATTAAACATTAAAACATTTCCATTGCTGACCATCTGGAGAAATTTCGACAGGTCACGGGTCATCCTTTTTCATCAGAAAATTGATTTTCTGGACTGTAGAAAAATTGATTCAAAATGTAATTTGAATGTGCCTCATGTTGAATAACTACTTTTTGAAGCCTCAAGGTGACCAAAATTGCCATTTTTACTGACATTTTCTCCTACTCAGAAGCTTCTTTTTCGACCAATTTCAGGCATTAAACTGATTCTAAACACACTTGTTTTTGTTCCAAAAGTGATAATTTACATGGAATAGTCATTTGTAGTCAAAAAATTAAACAATAAAAATTTCGATTTCTGACCATCTGGAGAAATTTCGACAGGTCACGGGTCATCGTTTTTCATCAGAAAATTGATTTTTTGGACTGTAGAAAAATTGATTCAAAATGTCATTTTGAATGTGCCTCATGTTGAATAACTACTTTTTAAAGCCTCAATGTGACCAAAATTGCCATTTTTACTTACATTTTCTCCTACTCAGAAGCTTCTTTTTCGACCAATTTCAGGCATTAAACTGACTCTAAAACACTTGTTTTTGTTCCAAAAGTGATAATTTACATGGAATAGTCATTTGCAGTCAAAAAATTAAACAATACAAATTTCGATTTCTGACCATCTGGAGAAATTTCGACAGGTCACGGGTCATCGTTTTTCATCAGAAAATTGATTTTTTGGACTGTAGAAAAATTGATTCAAAATGTAATTTGGAATGTGCCTCATGTTGAATAACTACTTTTTAAAGCCTCAATGTGACCAAAATTGCCATTATTGCAGACTTTTTCTCCTATTCAGAAGCTTCTATTTCGACTAATTTCAGGCATTAAAGTGAGTCTAAACACACTTGTTTTTGTTCCAAAAGTGATAATTTACATGGAATAGTCAATTGCAGTCAAAAAATTAAACATTAAAAAATTTCCATTTCTGACCATCTGGAGAAATTTCGACAGGTCACGGGTCATCGTTTTTCATCAAAAAATAGATTTTTTGGACTGTAGAAAAATTGATTCAAAATGTCATTTGGAATGTGCCTCATGTTGAATAACTACTTTTTAAAGCCTCAATGTGACCAAAATTGCCATTATTACAGACTTTTTCTCCTATTCAGAAGCTTCTATTTCGACCAATTTCAGGCATTAACGTGACTCTAAAAACACTTGTTTTTGTTCCAAAAGTGATAATTTACATGGAATAGTCATTTGCAGTCAAAATATTAAACATTAAAACATTTCCATTTCTGACCATCTGGAGAAATTTCGACAGGTCACGGGGTCATCATTTTTCATCAGAAAATAGATTTTCTGGACTGTAGAAAAATTGATTCAAAATGTCATTTGGAATGTGCCTCATGTTGAATAACTACTTTTTGAAGCCTCAATGTGACCAAAATTGCCATTTTTACTTACATTTTCTCCTACTCAGAAGCTTCTTTTTCGACCAATTTCAGGCATTAAACTGACTCTAAAACACTTGTTTTTGTTCCAAAAGTGATAATTTACATGGAATAGTCATTTGCAGTCAAAAAATTAAACAATACAAATTTCGATTTCTGACCATCTGGAGAAATTTCGACAGGTCACGGGTCATCGTTTTTCATCAGAAAATTGATTTTTTGGACTGTAAAAAAATTGATTTAAAATGTCATTTGGATTGTACCTCATGTTGAATAACTACTTTTTGAAACCTCAATGTGACCAAAAGTGCCATTATTGCAGACTTTTTCTCATATTCAGAAGCTTCTATTTTGAACAATTTCAGGCATTAAAGTGACTCTAAACACACTTATTTTAGTTCCAAAAGTGATAATTTACATGGAATAGTCATTTGCAGTCAAAAAATTTAAACATTAAAACATTTCCATTTCTGACCATCTGGAGAAATTTCGACAGGTCACGGGTCATCCTTTTTCATCAGAAAATAGATTTTCTGGACTGTAGAAAAATTGATTCAAAATGTCATTTGGAATGTGCCTCATGTTGAATAACTACTTTTTGAAGCCTCAATGTGACCAAAATTGCCATTTTTACTTACATTTTCTCCTACTCAGAAGCTTCTTTTTCGACCAATTTCAGGCATTAAACTGACTCTAAAACACTTGTTTTTGTTCTAAAAGTGATAATTTACATGGAATAGTCATTTGCAGTCAAAAAATTAAACAATACAAATTTCGATTTCTGACCATCTGGAGAAATTTCGACAGGTCACGGGTCATCGTTTTTCATCAGAAAATTGATTTTTTGGACTGTAAAAAAATTGATTTAAAATGTCATTTGGATTGTGCCTCATGTTGAATAACTACTTTTTAAAGCCTCAATGTTACCAAAATTGCCATTATTACAGACTTTTTCTCCTATTCAGAAGCTTCTATTTCGACCAATTTCAGTCATTAAAGTGAGTCTAAACACACTTATTTTTGTTCCAAAAGTGATAATTTACATGGAATAGTCATTTGCAGTCAAAAAATTAAACAATACAAATTTCGATTTCTGACCATCTGGAGAAATTTCGACAGGTCACGGGTCATCGTTTTTCATCAGAAAATTGATTTTTTGGACTGTAGAAAAATTGATTCAAAATGTAATTTGGAATGTGCCTCATGTTGAATAACTACTTTTTAAAGCCTCAATGTGACCAAAATTGCCATTATTGCAGACTTTTTCTCCTATTCAGAAGCTTCTATTTCGACTAATTTCAGGCATTAAAGTGAGTCTAAACACACTTGTTTTTGTTCCAAAAGTGATAATTTACATGGAATAGTCAATTGCAGTCAAAAAATTAAACATTAAAAAATTTCCATTTCTGACCATCTGGAGAAATTTCGACAGGTCACGGGTCATCGTTTTTCATCAAAAAATAGATTTTTTGGACTGTAGAAAAATTGATTCAAAATGTCATTTGGAATGTGCCTCATGTTGAATAACTACTTTTTAAAGCCTCAATGTGACCAAAATTGCCATTATTACAGACTTTTTCTCCTATTCAGAAGCTTCTATTTCGACCAATTTCAGGCATTAACGTGACTCTAAAAACACTTGTTTTTGTTCCAAAAGTGATAATTTACATGGAATAGTCATTTGCAGTCAAAACATTAAACATTAAAACATTTCCATTTCTGACCATCTGGAGAAATTTCGACAGGTCACGGGTCATCCTTTTTCATCAGAAAATAGATTTTCTGGACTGTAGAAAAATTGATTCAAAATGTCATTTGGAATGTGCCTCATGTTGAATAACTACTTTTTGAAGCCTCAATGTGACCAAAATTGCCATTTTTACTTACATTTTCTCCTACTCAGAAGCTTCTTTTTCGACCAATTTCAGGCATTAAACTGACTCTAAAACACTTGTTTTTGTTCCAAAAGTGATAATTTACATGGAATAGTCATTTGCAGTCAAAAAATTAAACAATACAAATTTCGATTTCTGACCATCTGGAGAAATTTCGACAGGTCACGGGTCATCGTTTTTCATCAGAAAATTGATTTTTTGGACTGTAAAAAAATTGATTTAAAATGTCATTTGGATTGTACCTCATGTTGAATAACTACTTTTTGAAACCTCAATGTGACCAAAAGTGCCATTATTGCAGACTTTTTCTCATATTCAGAAGCTTCTATTTTGAACAATTTCAGGCATTAAAGTGACTCTAAACACACTTATTTTAGTTCCAAAAGTGATAATTTACATGGAATAGTCATTTGCAGTCAAAAAATTTAAACATTAAAACATTTCCATTTCTGACCATCTGGAGAAATTTCGACAGGTCACGGGTCATCCTTTTTCATCAGAAAATAGATTTTCTGGACTGTAGAAAAATTGATTCAAAATGTCATTTGGAATGTGCCTCATGTTGAATAACTACTTTTTGAAGCCTCAATGTGACCAAAATTGCCATTTTTACTTACATTTTCTCCTACTCAGAAGCTTCTTTTTCGACCAATTTCAGGCATTAAACTGACTCTAAAACACTTGTTTTTGTTCCAAAAGTGATAATTTACATGGAATAGTCATTTGCAGTCAAAAAATTAAACAATACAAATTTCGATTTCTGACCATCTGGAGAAATTTCGACAGGTCACGGGTCATCGTTTTTCATCAGAAAATTGATTTTTTGGACTGTAAAAAAATTGATTTAAAATGTCATTTGGATTGTGCCTCATGTTGAATAACTACTTTTTAAAGCCTCAATGTTACCAAAATTGCCATTATTACAGACTTTTTCTCCTATTCAGAAGCTTCTATTTCGACCAATTTCAGTCATTAAAGTGAGTCTAAACACACTTATTTTTGTTCCAAAAGTGATAATTTACATGGAATAGTCATTTGCAGTCAAAAAATTAAACAATACAAATTTCGATTTCTGACCATCTGGAGAAATTTCGACAGGTCACGGGTCATCGTTTTTGATCAGAAAATTGATTTTTTGGACTGTAAAAAAATTGATTTAAAATGTCATTTGGATTGTACCTCATGTTGAATAACTACTTTTTGAAACCTCAATGTGACCAAAAGTGCCATTATTGCAGACTTTTTCTCATATTCAGAAGCTTCTATTTTGAACAATTTCAGGCATTAAAGTGACTCTAAACACACTTATTTTAGTTCCAAAAGTGATAATTTACATGGAATAGTCATTTGCAGTCAAAAAATTAAACATTAAAACATTTCCATTTCAGACCATCTGGAGAAATTTCGACAGGTCACGGGTCATCCTTTTTCATCAGAAAATTGATTTTCTGGACTGTAGAAAAATTGATTCAAAATGTCATTTGGAATGTGCCTCATGTTGAATAACTACTTTTTGAAGCCTCAAGGTGACCAAAATTGCCATTTTTACTGACATTTTCTCCTACTCAGAAGCTTCTTTTTCGACCAATTTCAGGCATTAAACTGATTCTAAACACACTTGTTTTTGTTCCAAAAGTGATAATTTACATGGAATAGTCATTTGCAGTCAAAAAATTAAACAATAAAAATTTCGATATCTGACCATCTGGAGAAATTTCGACAGGTCACGGGTCATCGTTTTTCATCAGAAAATAGATTTCTTGGACTGTAGAAAAATTGATTCAAAATGTCATTTTGAATGTGCCTCATGTTGAATAACTACTTTTTAAAGCCTCAATGTGACCAAAATTGCCATTATTACAGACTTTTTCTCCTATTCAGAAGCTTCTATTTCGACCAATTTCAGGCATTAACGTGACTCTAAACACACTTATTTTAGTTCCAAAAGTGATAATTTACATGGAATAGTCATTTGCAGTCAAAAAATTTAAACATTAAAAAATTTCCATTTCTGGCCATCTGGAGAAATTTCGACAGGTCATAGGTCATTGTTTTTCATCAGAAAATTGATTTTTAGGACTGTAGAAAAATTGATTCAAAATGTCATTTGGAATGTGCCTCATGTTGAATAACTACTTTTTAAAGCCTCAAGGTGACCAAAATTGCCATTATTACAGACTTTTTCTCCTATTCAGAAGCTTCTATTTCGACCAATTTCAGGCATTAAAGTGACTCTAAAAACACTTGTTTTTGTTCCAAAAGTGATAATTTACATGGAATGGTCATTTGCAGTCAAAATATTAAACATTAAAACATTTCCATTTCTGACCATCTGGAGAAATTTCGACAGGTCACGGGTCATCCTTTTTCATCAGAAAATAGATTTTCTGGACTGTAGAAAAATTGATTCAAAATGTCATTTGGAATGTGCCTCATGTTGAATAACTACTTTTTGAAGCCTCAATGTGACCAAAATTGCCATTTTTACTTACATTTTCTCCTACTCAGAAGCTTCTTTTTCGACCAATTTCAGGCATTAAACTGACTCTAAAACACTTGTTTTTGTTCCAAAAGTGATAATTTACATGGAATAGTCATTTGCAGTCAAAAAATTAAACAATACAAATTTCGATTTCTGACCATCTGGAGAAATTTCGACAGGTCACGGGTCATCGTTTTTCATCAGAAAATTGATTTTTTGGACTGTAAAAAAATTGATTTAAAATGTCATTTGGATTGTGCCTCATGTTGAATAACTACTTTTTAAAGCCTCAATGTTACCAAAATTGCCATTATTACAGACTTTTTCTCCTATTCAGAAGCTTCTATTTCGACCAATTTCAGTCATTAAAGTGAGTCTAAACACACTTATTTTTGTTCCAAAAGTGATAATTTACATGGAATAGTCATTTGCAGTCAAAAAATTAAACAATACAAATTTCGATTTCTGAACATCTGGAGAAATTTCGACAGGTCACGGGTCATCGTTTTTCATCAGAAAATTGATTTTTTGGACTGTAAAAAAATTGATTTAAAATGTCATTTGGATTGTGCCTCATGTTGAATAACTACTTTTTGAAACCTCAATGTGACCAAAAGTGCCATTATTGCAGACTTTTTCTCCTATTCAGAAGCTTCTATTTCAAACAATTTCAGGCATTAAAGTGACTCTAAACACACTTATTTTAGTTCCAAAAGTGATAATTTACATGGAATAGTCATTTGCAGTCAAAAAATTAAACATTAAAACATTTCCATTTCTGACCATCTGGAGAAATTTCGATAGGTCACGGGTCATCCTTTTTCATCAGAAAATTGATTTTCTGGACTGTAGAAAAATTGATTCAAAATATCATTTGGAATGTGCCTCATGTTGAATAACTACTTTTTGAAGCCTCAAGGTGACCAAAATTGCCATTTTTACGGACATTTTCTCCTACTCAGAAGCTTCTTTTTCGACCAATTTCAGGCATTAAACTGACTCTAAACACACTTGTTTTTGTTCCAAAAGTGATAATTTACATGGAATAGTCATTTGCAGTCAAAAAATTAAACAATAAAAATTTCGATTTCTGACCATCTGGAGAAATTTCGACAGGTCACGGGTCATCGTTTTTCATCAGAAAATTGATTTTCTGGACTGTAGAAAAATTGATTCAAAATGTCATTTGGAATGTGCCTCATGTTGAATAACTACTTTTTGAAGCCTCAATGTGACCAAAATTGCCATTTTTACGGACATTTTCTCCTACTCAGAAGCTTCTTTTTCGACTAATTTCAGGCATTAAAGTGAGTCTAAACACACTTGTTTTTGTTCCAAAAGTGATAATTTACATGGAATAGTCAATTGCAGTCAAAAAATTAAACAATAAAAATTTCGATTTCTGACCATTTGGAGAAATTTCGACAGGTCACGGGTCATCGTTTTTCATCAGAAAATTGATTTTTTGGACTGTAAAAAAATTGATTTAAAATGTCATTTGGATTGTACCTCATGTTGAATAACTACTTTTTGAAACCTCAATGTGACCAAAAGTGCCATTATTGCAGACTTTTTCTCCTATTCAGAAGCTTCTATTTCGAACAATTTCAGGCATTAAAGTGACTCTAAACACACTTATTTTAGTTCCAAAAGTGATAATTTACATGGAATAGTCATTTGCAGTCAAAAAATTAAACATTAAAACATTTCCATTTCTGACCATCTGGAGAAATTTCGACAGGTCACGGGTCATCCTTTTTCATCAGAAAATTGATTTTCTGGACTGTAGAAAAATTGATTCAAAATGTCATTTGGAATGTGCCTCATGTTGAATAACTACTTTTTGAAGCCTCAAGGTGACCAAAATTGCCATTTTTACTGACATTTTCTCCTACTCAGAAGCTTCTTTTTCGACCAATTTCAGGCATTAAACTGATTCTAAACACACTTGTTTTTGTTCCAAAAGTGATAATTTACATGGAATAGTCATTTGTAGTCAAAAAATTAAACAATAAAAATTTCGATTTCTGACCATCTGGAGAAATTTCGACAGGTCACGGGTCATCGTTTTTCATCAGAAAATAGATTTTTTGGACTGTAGAAAAATTGATTCAAAATGTCATTTTGAATGTGCCTCATGTTGAATAACTACTTTTTAAAGCCTCAATGTGACCAAAATTGCCATTATTACAGACTTTTTCTCCTATTCAGAAGCTTCTATTTCAACCAATTTCAGGCATTAACGTGACTCTAAAAACACTTGTTTTTGTTCCAAAAGTGATAATTTACATGGAATAGTCATTTGCAGTCAAAATATTAAACATTAAAACATTTCCATTTCTGACCATCTGGAGAAATTTCGACAGGTCACGGGTCGTCCTTTTTCTTCAGAAAATAGATTTTCTGGACTGTAGAAAAATTGATTCAAAATGTGATTTGGAATCTGCCTCATGTTGAATAACTACTTTTTAAAGCCTCAATGTGACCAAAATTGCCATTATTACAGACTTTTTCTCCGATTCAGAAGCTTCTATTTCCACTAATTTCAGGCATTAAAGTGAGTCTAAACACACTTGTTTTTGTTCCAAAAGTGATAATTTACATGGAATAGTCAATTGCAGTCAAAAAATTAAACATTAAAAAATTTCCATTTCTGACCATCTGGAGAAATTTCGACAGGTCACGGGTCATCGTTTTTCATCAGAAAATTGATTTTTTGGACTGTAGAAAAATTGATTCAAAATGTAATTTGGAATGTGCCTCATGTTGAATAACTACTTTTTAAAGCCTCAATGTGACCAAAATTGCCATTATTACAGACTTTTTCTCCTATTCAGAAGCTTCTATTTCGACCAATTTCAGTCATTAAAGTGAGTCTAAACACACTTATTGTTGTTCCAAAAGTGATAATTTACATGGAATAGTCATTTGCAGTCAAAAAATTAAACAATAAAAATTTCGATTTCTGACCATCTGGAGAAATTTCGACAGGTCACGGGTCATCGTTTTTCATCAGAAAATTGATTTTTTGGACTGTAAAAAAACTTGATTTAAAATGTCATTTGGATTGTGCCTCATGTTGAATAACTACTTTTTGAAACCTCAATGTGACCAAAATTGCCATTATTGCAGACTTTTTCTCCTATTCAGAAGCTTCTATTTCGAACAATTTCAGGCATTAAACTGACTCTAAACACACTTGTTTTTGTTCCAAAAGTGATAATTTACATGGAATAGTCATTTGCAGTCAAAAAATTAAACAATAAAAATTTCGATTTCTGACCATCTGGAGAAATTTCGACAGGTCACGGGTCATCGTTTTTCATCAGAAAATTGATTTTTGGACTGTAGAAAAATTCATTCAAAATGTCATTTGGAATGTGCCTCATGTTGAATAACTACTTTTTAAAGCCTCAATGTTATCAAAATTGCCATTATTGCAGACTTTTTCTCCTATTCAGAAGCTTCTATTTCCACTAATTTCAGGCATTAAAGTGAGTCTAAACACACTTGTTGTTGTTCCAAAAGTGATAATTTACATGGAATAGTCAATTGCAGTCAAAAAATTAAACATTAAAAAATTTCCATTTCTGACCATCTGGAGAAATTTCGACAGGTCACGGGTCATCGTTTTTCATCAGAAAATTGATTTTTTGGACTGTAGAAAAATTGATTCAAAATGTCATTTGGAATGTGCCTCATGTTGAATAACTACTTTTTAAAGCCTCAATGTGACCAAAATTGCCATTATTACAGACTTTTTCTCCTATTCAGAAGCTTCTATTTCGACCAATTTCAGTCATTAAAGTGAGTCTAAACACACTTATTTTTGTTCCAAAAGTGATAATTTACATGGAATAGTCATTTGCAGTCAAAAAATTAAACAATAAAAATTCCGATTTCTGAACATCTGGAGAAATTTCGACAGGTCACGGGTCATCGTTTTTCATCAGAAAATTGATTTTTTGGACTGATTCAAAATGTCATTTGGAATGTGCCTCATGTTGAATAACTACTTTTTAAAGCCTCAATGTGACCAAAATTGCCATTATTACAGACTTTTTCTCCTATTCAGAAGCTTTTATTTCGACCAATTTCAGGCATTAACGTGACTCTAAAAACACTTGTTTTTGTTCCAAAAGTGATAATTTACATGGAATAGTCATTTGCAGTCAAAAAATTAAACATTAAAACATTTCCATTGCTGACCATCTGGAGAAATTTCGACAGGTCACGGGTCATCCTTTTTCATCAGAAAATTGATTTTCTGGACTGTAGAAAAATTGATTCAAAATGTAATTTGAATGTGCCTCATGTTGAATAACTACTTTTTGAAGCCTCAATGTGACCAAAATTGCCATTTTTACGGACATTTTCTCCTACTCAGAAGCTTCTTTTTCGACTAATTTCAGGCATTAAAGTGAGTCTAAACACACTTGTTTTTGTTCCAAAAGTGATAATTTACATGGAATAGTCAATTGCAGTCAAAAAATTAAACAATAAAAATTTCGATTTCTGACCATCTGGAGAAATTTCGACAGGTCACGGGTCATCGTTTTTCATCAGAAAATTGATTTTTTGGACTGATTCAAAATGTCATTTGGAATGTGCCTCATGTTGAATAACTACTTTTTAAAGCCTCAATGTGACCAAAATTGCCATTATTACAGACTTTTTCTCCTATTCAGAAGCTTTTATTTCGACCAATTTCAGGCATTAACGTGACTCTAAAAACACTTGTTTTTGTTCCAAAAGTGATAATTTACATGGAATAGTCATTTGCAGTCAAAAAATTAAACATTAAAACATTTCCATTGCTGACCATCTGGAGAAATTTCGACAGGTCACGGGTCATCCTTTTTCATCAGAAAATTGATTTTCTGGACTGTAGAAAAATTGATTCAAAATGTAATTTGAATGTGCCTCATGTTGAATAACTACTTTTTGAAGCCTCAAGGTGACCAAAATTGCCATTTTTACTGACATTTTCTCCTACTCAGAAGCTTCTTTTTCGACCAATTTCAGGCATTAAACTGATTCTAAACACACTTGTTTTTGTTCCAAAAGTGATAATTTACATGGAATAGTCATTTGTAGTCAAAAAATTAAACAATAAAAATTTCGATTTCTGACCATCTGGAGAAATTTCGACAGGTCACGGGTCATCGTTTTTCATCAGAAAATTGATTTTTTGGACTGTAGAAAAATTGATTCAAAATGTCATTTTGAATGTGCCTCATGTTGAATAACTACTTTTTAAAGCCTCAATGTGACCAAAATTGCCATTTTTACTTACATTTTCTCCTACTCAGAAGCTTCTTTTTCGACCAATTTCAGGCATTAAACTGACTCTAAAACACTTGTTTTTGTTCCAAAAGTGATAATTTACATGGAATAGTCATTTGCAGTCAAAAAATTAAACAATACAAATTTCGATTTCTGACCATCTGGAGAAATTTCGACAGGTCACGGGTCATCGTTTTTCATCAGAAAATTGATTTTTTGGACTGTAGAAAAATTGATTCAAAATGTAATTTGGAATGTGCCTCATGTTGAATAACTACTTTTTAAAGCCTCAATGTGACCAAAATTGCCATTATTGCAGACTTTTTCTCCTATTCAGAAGCTTCTATTTCGACTAATTTCAGGCATTAAAGTGAGTCTAAACACACTTGTTTTTGTTCCAAAAGTGATAATTTACATGGAATAGTCAATTGCAGTCAAAAAATTAAACATTAAAAAATTTCCATTTCTGACCATCTGGAGAAATTTCGACAGGTCACGGGTCATCGTTTTTCATCAAAAAATAGATTTTTTGGACTGTAGAAAAATTGATTCAAAATGTCATTTGGAATGTGCCTCATGTTGAATAACTACTTTTTAAAGCCTCAATGTGACCAAAATTGCCATTATTACAGACTTTTTCTCCTATTCAGAAGCTTCTATTTCGACCAATTTCAGGCATTAACGTGACTCTAAAAACACTTGTTTTTGTTCCAAAAGTGATAATTTACATGGAATAGTCATTTGCAGTCAAAATATTAAACATTAAAACATTTCCATTTCTGACCATCTGGAGAAATTTCGACAGGTCACGGGGTCATCATTTTTCATCAGAAAATAGATTTTCTGGACTGTAGAAAAATTGATTCAAAATGTCATTTGGAATGTGCCTCATGTTGAATAACTACTTTTTGAAGCCTCAATGTGACCAAAATTGCCATTTTTACTTACATTTTCTCCTACTCAGAAGCTTCTTTTTCGACCAATTTCAGGCATTAAACTGACTCTAAAACACTTGTTTTTGTTCCAAAAGTGATAATTTACATGGAATAGTCATTTGCAGTCAAAAAATTAAACAATACAAATTTCGATTTCTGACCATCTGGAGAAATTTCGACAGGTCACGGGTCATCGTTTTTCATCAGAAAATTGATTTTTTGGACTGTAAAAAAATTGATTTAAAATGTCATTTGGATTGTACCTCATGTTGAATAACTACTTTTTGAAACCTCAATGTGACCAAAAGTGCCATTATTGCAGACTTTTTCTCATATTCAGAAGCTTCTATTTTGAACAATTTCAGGCATTAAAGTGACTCTAAACACACTTATTTTAGTTCCAAAAGTGATAATTTACATGGAATAGTCATTTGCAGTCAAAAAATTTAAACATTAAAACATTTCCATTTCTGACCATCTGGAGAAATTTCGACAGGTCACGGGTCATCCTTTTTCATCAGAAAATAGATTTTCTGGACTGTAGAAAAATTGATTCAAAATGTCATTTGGAATGTGCCTCATGTTGAATAACTACTTTTTGAAGCCTCAATGTGACCAAAATTGCCATTTTTACTTACATTTTCTCCTACTCAGAAGCTTCTTTTTCGACCAATTTCAGGCATTAAACTGACTCTAAAACACTTGTTTTTGTTCTAAAAGTGATAATTTACATGGAATAGTCATTTGCAGTCAAAAAATTAAACAATACAAATTTCGATTTCTGACCATCTGGAGAAATTTCGACAGGTCACGGGTCATCGTTTTTCATCAGAAAATTGATTTTTTGGACTGTAAAAAAATTGATTTAAAATGTCATTTGGATTGTGCCTCATGTTGAATAACTACTTTTTAAAGCCTCAATGTTACCAAAATTGCCATTATTACAGACTTTTTCTCCTATTCAGAAGCTTCTATTTCGACCAATTTCAGTCATTAAAGTGAGTCTAAACACACTTATTTTTGTTCCAAAAGTGATAATTTACATGGAATAGTCATTTGCAGTCAAAAAATTAAACAATACAAATTTCGATTTCTGACCATCTGGAGAAATTTCGACAGGTCACGGGTCATCGTTTTTCATCAGAAAATTGATTTTTTGGACTGTAGAAAAATTGATTCAAAATGTAATTTGGAATGTGCCTCATGTTGAATAACTACTTTTTAAAGCCTCAATGTGACCAAAATTGCCATTATTGCAGACTTTTTCTCCTATTCAGAAGCTTCTATTTCGACTAATTTCAGGCATTAAAGTGAGTCTAAACACACTTGTTTTTGTTCCAAAAGTGATAATTTACATGGAATAGTCAATTGCAGTCAAAAAATTAAACATTAAAAAATTTCCATTTCTGACCATCTGGAGAAATTTCGACAGGTCACGGGTCATCGTTTTTCATCAAAAAATAGATTTTTTGGACTGTAGAAAAATTGATTCAAAATGTCATTTGGAATGTGCCTCATGTTGAATAACTACTTTTTAAAGCCTCAATGTGACCAAAATTGCCATTATTACAGACTTTTTCTCCTATTCAGAAGCTTCTATTTCGACCAATTTCAGGCATTAACGTGACTCTAAAAACACTTGTTTTTGTTCCAAAAGTGATAATTTACATGGAATAGTCATTTGCAGTCAAAACATTAAACATTAAAACATTTCCATTTCTGACCATCTGGAGAAATTTCGACAGGTCACGGGTCATCCTTTTTCATCAGAAAATAGATTTTCTGGACTGTAGAAAAATTGATTCAAAATGTCATTTGGAATGTGCCTCATGTTGAATAACTACTTTTTGAAGCCTCAATGTGACCAAAATTGCCATTTTTACTTACATTTTCTCCTACTCAGAAGCTTCTTTTTCGACCAATTTCAGGCATTAAACTGACTCTAAAACACTTGTTTTTGTTCCAAAAGTGATAATTTACATGGAATAGTCATTTGCAGTCAAAAAATTAAACAATACAAATTTCGATTTCTGACCATCTGGAGAAATTTCGACAGGTCACGGGTCATCGTTTTTCATCAGAAAATTGATTTTTTGGACTGTAAAAAAATTGATTTAAAATGTCATTTGGATTGTACCTCATGTTGAATAACTACTTTTTGAAACCTCAATGTGACCAAAAGTGCCATTATTGCAGACTTTTTCTCATATTCAGAAGCTTCTATTTTGAACAATTTCAGGCATTAAAGTGACTCTAAACACACTTATTTTAGTTCCAAAAGTGATAATTTACATGGAATAGTCATTTGCAGTCAAAAAATTTAAACATTAAAACATTTCCATTTCTGACCATCTGGAGAAATTTCGACAGGTCACGGGTCATCCTTTTTCATCAGAAAATAGATTTTCTGGACTGTAGAAAAATTGATTCAAAATGTCATTTGGAATGTGCCTCATGTTGAATAACTACTTTTTGAAGCCTCAATGTGACCAAAATTGCCATTTTTACTTACATTTTCTCCTACTCAGAAGCTTCTTTTTCGACCAATTTCAGGCATTAAACTGACTCTAAAACACTTGTTTTTGTTCCAAAAGTGATAATTTACATGGAATAGTCATTTGCAGTCAAAAAATTAAACAATACAAATTTCGATTTCTGACCATCTGGAGAAATTTCGACAGGTCACGGGTCATCGTTTTTCATCAGAAAATTGATTTTTTGGACTGTAAAAAAATTGATTTAAAATGTCATTTGGATTGTGCCTCATGTTGAATAACTACTTTTTAAAGCCTCAATGTTACCAAAATTGCCATTATTACAGACTTTTTCTCCTATTCAGAAGCTTCTATTTCGACCAATTTCAGTCATTAAAGTGAGTCTAAACACACTTATTTTTGTTCCAAAAGTGATAATTTACATGGAATAGTCATTTGCAGTCAAAAAATTAAACAATACAAATTTCGATTTCTGACCATCTGGAGAAATTTCGACAGGTCACGGGTCATCGTTTTTGATCAGAAAATTGATTTTTTGGACTGTAAAAAAATTGATTTAAAATGTCATTTGGATTGTACCTCATGTTGAATAACTACTTTTTGAAACCTCAATGTGACCAAAAGTGCCATTATTGCAGACTTTTTCTCATATTCAGAAGCTTCTATTTTGAACAATTTCAGGCATTAAAGTGACTCTAAACACACTTATTTTAGTTCCAAAAGTGATAATTTACATGGAATAGTCATTTGCAGTCAAAAAATTAAACATTAAAACATTTCCATTTCAGACCATCTGGAGAAATTTCGACAGGTCACGGGTCATCCTTTTTCATCAGAAAATTGATTTTCTGGACTGTAGAAAAATTGATTCAAAATGTCATTTGGAATGTGCCTCATGTTGAATAACTACTTTTTGAAGCCTCAAGGTGACCAAAATTGCCATTTTTACTGACATTTTCTCCTACTCAGAAGCTTCTTTTTCGACCAATTTCAGGCATTAAACTGATTCTAAACACACTTGTTTTTGTTCCAAAAGTGATAATTTACATGGAATAGTCATTTGCAGTCAAAAAATTAAACAATAAAAATTTCGATATCTGACCATCTGGAGAAATTTCGACAGGTCACGGGTCATCGTTTTTCATCAGAAAATAGATTTCTTGGACTGTAGAAAAATTGATTCAAAATGTCATTTTGAATGTGCCTCATGTTGAATAACTACTTTTTAAAGCCTCAATGTGACCAAAATTGCCATTATTACAGACTTTTTCTCCTATTCAGAAGCTTCTATTTCGACCAATTTCAGGCATTAACGTGACTCTAAACACACTTATTTTAGTTCCAAAAGTGATAATTTACATGGAATAGTCATTTGCAGTCAAAAAATTTAAACATTAAAAAATTTCCATTTCTGGCCATCTGGAGAAATTTCGACAGGTCATAGGTCATTGTTTTTCATCAGAAAATTGATTTTTAGGACTGTAGAAAAATTGATTCAAAATGTCATTTGGAATGTGCCTCATGTTGAATAACTACTTTTTAAAGCCTCAAGGTGACCAAAATTGCCATTATTACAGACTTTTTCTCCTATTCAGAAGCTTCTATTTCGACCAATTTCAGGCATTAAAGTGACTCTAAAAACACTTGTTTTTGTTCCAAAAGTGATAATTTACATGGAATGGTCATTTGCAGTCAAAATATTAAACATTAAAACATTTCCATTTCTGACCATCTGGAGAAATTTCGACAGGTCACGGGTCATCCTTTTTCATCAGAAAATAGATTTTCTGGACTGTAGAAAAATTGATTCAAAATGTCATTTGGAATGTGCCTCATGTTGAATAACTACTTTTTGAAGCCTCAATGTGACCAAAATTGCCATTTTTACTTACATTTTCTCCTACTCAGAAGCTTCTTTTTCGACCAATTTCAGGCATTAAACTGACTCTAAAACACTTGTTTTTGTTCCAAAAGTGATAATTTACATGGAATAGTCATTTGCAGTCAAAAAATTAAACAATACAAATTTCGATTTCTGACCATCTGGAGAAATTTCGACAGGTCACGGGTCATCGTTTTTCATCAGAAAATTGATTTTTTGGACTGTAAAAAAATTGATTTAAAATGTCATTTGGATTGTGCCTCATGTTGAATAACTACTTTTTAAAGCCTCAATGTTACCAAAATTGCCATTATTACAGACTTTTTCTCCTATTCAGAAGCTTCTATTTCGACCAATTTCAGTCATTAAAGTGAGTCTAAACACACTTATTTTTGTTCCAAAAGTGATAATTTACATGGAATAGTCATTTGCAGTCAAAAAATTAAACAATACAAATTTCGATTTCTGAACATCTGGAGAAATTTCGACAGGTCACGGGTCATCGTTTTTCATCAGAAAATTGATTTTTTGGACTGTAAAAAAATTGATTTAAAATGTCATTTGGATTGTGCCTCATGTTGAATAACTACTTTTTGAAACCTCAATGTGACCAAAAGTGCCATTATTGCAGACTTTTTCTCCTATTCAGAAGCTTCTATTTCAAACAATTTCAGGCATTAAAGTGACTCTAAACACACTTATTTTAGTTCCAAAAGTGATAATTTACATGGAATAGTCATTTGCAGTCAAAAAATTAAACATTAAAACATTTCCATTTCTGACCATCTGGAGAAATTTCGATAGGTCACGGGTCATCCTTTTTCATCAGAAAATTGATTTTCTGGACTGTAGAAAAATTGATTCAAAATATCATTTGGAATGTGCCTCATGTTGAATAACTACTTTTTGAAGCCTCAAGGTGACCAAAATTGCCATTTTTACGGACATTTTCTCCTACTCAGAAGCTTCTTTTTCGACCAATTTCAGGCATTAAACTGACTCTAAACACACTTGTTTTTGTTCCAAAAGTGATAATTTACATGGAATAGTCATTTGCAGTCAAAAAATTAAACAATAAAAATTTCGATTTCTGACCATCTGGAGAAATTTCGACAGGTCACGGGTCATCGTTTTTCATCAGAAAATTGATTTTCTGGACTGTAGAAAAATTGATTCAAAATGTCATTTGGAATGTGCCTCATGTTGAATAACTACTTTTTGAAGCCTCAATGTGACCAAAATTGCCATTTTTACGGACATTTTCTCCTACTCAGAAGCTTCTTTTTCGACTAATTTCAGGCATTAAAGTGAGTCTAAACACACTTGTTTTTGTTCCAAAAGTGATAATTTACATGGAATAGTCAATTGCAGTCAAAAAATTAAACAATAAAAATTTCGATTTCTGACCATTTGGAGAAATTTCGACAGGTCACGGGTCATCGTTTTTCATCAGAAAATTGATTTTTTGGACTGTAAAAAAATTGATTTAAAATGTCATTTGGATTGTACCTCATGTTGAATAACTACTTTTTGAAACCTCAATGTGACCAAAAGTGCCATTATTGCAGACTTTTTCTCCTATTCAGAAGCTTCTATTTCGAACAATTTCAGGCATTAAAGTGACTCTAAACACACTTATTTTAGTTCCAAAAGTGATAATTTACATGGAATAGTCATTTGCAGTCAAAAAATTAAACATTAAAACATTTCCATTTCTGACCATCTGGAGAAATTTCGACAGGTCACGGGTCATCCTTTTTCATCAGAAAATTGATTTTCTGGACTGTAGAAAAATTGATTCAAAATGTCATTTGGAATGTGCCTCATGTTGAATAACTACTTTTTGAAGCCTCAAGGTGACCAAAATTGCCATTTTTACTGACATTTTCTCCTACTCAGAAGCTTCTTTTTCGACCAATTTCAGGCATTAAACTGATTCTAAACACACTTGTTTTTGTTCCAAAAGTGATAATTTACATGGAATAGTCATTTGTAGTCAAAAAATTAAACAATAAAAATTTCGATTTCTGACCATCTGGAGAAATTTCGACAGGTCACGGGTCATCGTTTTTCATCAGAAAATAGATTTTTTGGACTGTAGAAAAATTGATTCAAAATGTCATTTTGAATGTGCCTCATGTTGAATAACTACTTTTTAAAGCCTCAATGTGACCAAAATTGCCATTATTACAGACTTTTTCTCCTATTCAGAAGCTTCTATTTCAACCAATTTCAGGCATTAACGTGACTCTAAAAACACTTGTTTTTGTTCCAAAAGTGATAATTTACATGGAATAGTCATTTGCAGTCAAAATATTAAACATTAAAACATTTCCATTTCTGACCATCTGGAGAAATTTCGACAGGTCACGGGTCGTCCTTTTTCTTCAGAAAATAGATTTTCTGGACTGTAGAAAAATTGATTCAAAATGTGATTTGGAATCTGCCTCATGTTGAATAACTACTTTTTGAAGCCTCAATGTGACCAAAATTGCCATTTTTACTTACATTTTCTCCTACTCAGAAGCTTCTTTTTCGACCAATTTCAGGCATTAAACTGACTCTAAAACACTTGTTTTTGTTCCAAAAGTGATAATTTACATGGAATAGTCATTTGCAGTCAAAAAATTAAACAATACAAATTTCGATTTCTGACCATCTGGAGAAATTTCGACAGGTCACGGGTCATCGTTTTTCGTCAGAAAATTGATTTTTTGGACTGTAAAAAAATTGATTTAAAATGTCATTTGGATTGTGCCTCATGTTGAATAACTACTTTTTAAAGCCTCAATGTTACCAAAATTGCCATTATTACAGACTTTTTCTCCTATTCAGAAGCTTCTATTTCGACCAATTTCAGTCATTAAAGTGAGTCTAAACACACTTATTTTTGTTCCAAAAGTGATAATTTACATGGAATAGTCATTTGCAGTCAAAAAATTAAACAATACAAATTTCGATTTCTGACCATCTGGAGAAATTTCGACAGGTCACGGGTCATCGTTTTTGATCAGAAAATTGATTTTTTGGACTGTAAAAAAATTGATTTAAAATGTCATTTGGATTGTACCTCATGTTGAATAACTACTTTTTGAAACCTCAATGTGACCAAAAGTGCCATTATTGCAGACTTTTTCTCATATTCAGAAGCTTCTATTTTGAACAATTTCAGGCATTAAAGTGACTCTAAACACACTTATTTTAGTTCCAAAAGTGATAATTTACATGGAATAGTCATTTGCAGTCAAAAAATTAAACATTAAAACATTTCCATTTCAGACCATCTGGAGAAATTTCGACAGGTCACGGGTCATCCTTTTTCATCAGAAAATTGATTTTCTGGACTGTAGAAAAATTGATTCAAAATGTCATTTGGAATGTGCCTCATGTTGAATAACTACTTTTTGAAGCCTCAAGGTGACCAAAATTGCCATTTTTACTGACATTTTCTCCTACTCAGAAGCTTCTTTTTCGACCAATTTCAGGCATTAAACTGATTCTAAACACACTTGTTTTTGTTCCAAAAGTGATAATTTACATGGAATAGTCATTTGCAGTCAAAAAATTAAACAATAAAAATTTCGATATCTGACCATCTGGAGAAATTTCGACAGGTCACGGGTCATCGTTTTTCATCAGAAAATAGATTTCTTGGACTGTAGAAAAATTGATTCAAAATGTCATTTTGAATGTGCCTCATGTTGAATAACTACTTTTTAAAGCCTCAATGTGACCAAAATTGCCATTATTACAGACTTTTTCTCCTATTCAGAAGCTTCTATTTCGACCAATTTCAGGCATTAACGTGACTCTAAAAACACTTGTTTTTGTTCCAAAAGTGATAATTTACATGGAATAGTCATTTGCAGTCAAAATATTAAACATTAAAACATTTCCATTTCTGACCATCTGGAGAAATTTCGACAGGTCACGGGTCATCCTTTTTCATCAGAAAATAGATTTTCTGGACTGTAGAAAAATTGATTCAAAATGTCATTTGGAATGTGCCTCATGTTGAATAACTACTTTTTGAAGCCTCAATGTGACCAAAATTGCCATTTTTACTTACATTTTCTCCTACTCAGAAGCTTCTTTTTCGACCAATTTCAGGCATTAAACTGACTCTAAAACACTTGTTTTTGTTCCAAAAGTGATAATTTACATGGAATAGTCATTTGCAGTCAAAAAATTAAACAATACAAATTTCGATTTCTGACCATCTGGAGAAATTTCGACAGGTCACGGGTCATCGTTTTTCATCAGAAAATTGATTTTTTGGACTGTAAAAAAATTGATTTAAAATGTCATTTGGATTGTACCTCATGTTGAATAACTACTTTTTGAAACCTCAATGTGACCAAAAGTGCCATTATTGCAGACTTTTTCTCATATTCAGAAGCTTCTATTTTGAACAATTTCAGGCATTAAAGTGACTCTAAACACACTTATTTTAGTTCCAAAAGTGATAATTTACATGGCATAGTCATTTGCAGTCAAAAAATTTAAACATTAAAACATTTCTATTTCTGACCATCTGGAGAAATTTCGACAGGTCACGGGTCATCCTTTTTCATCAGAAAATAGATTTTCTGGACTGTAGAAAAATTGATTCAAAATGTCATTTGGAATGTGCCTCATGTTGAATAACTACTTTTTGAAGCCTCAATGTGACCAAAATTGCCATTTTTACTTACATTTTCTCCTACTCAGAAGCTTCTTTTTCGACCAATTTCAGGCATTAAACTGACTCTAAAACACTTGTTTTTGTTCCAAAAGTGATAATTTACATGGAATAGTCATTTGCAGTCAAAAAATTAAACAATACAAATTTCGATTTCTGACCATCTGGAGAAATTTCGACAGGTCACGGGTCATCGTTTTTCATCAGAAAATTGATTTTTTGGACTGTAAAAAAATTGATTTAAAATGTCATTTGGATTGTGCCTCATGTTGAATAACTACTTTTTAAAGCCTCAATGTTACCAAAATTGCCATTATTACAGACTTTTTCTCCTATTCAGAAGCTTCTATTTCGACCAATTTCAGTCATTAAAGTGAGTCTAAACACACTTATTTTTGTTCCAAAAGTGATAATTTACATGGAATAGTCATTTGCAGTCAAAAAATTAAACAATACAAATTTCGATTTCTGACCATCTGGAGAAATTTCGACAGGTCACGGGTCATCGTTTTTGATCAGAAAATTGATTTTTTGGACTGTAAAAAAATTGATTTAAAATGTCATTTGGATTGTACCTCATGTTGAATAACTACTTTTTGAAACCTCAATGTGACCAAAAGTGCCATTTTTGCAGACTTTTTCTCATATTCAGAAGCTTCTATTTTGAACAATTTCAGGCATTAAAGTGACTCTAAACACACTTATTTTAGTTCCAAAAGTGATAATTTACATGGAATAGTCATTTGCAGTCAAAAAATTAAACATTAAAACATTTCCATTTCAGACCATCTGGAGAAATTTCGACAGGTCACGGGTCATCCTTTTTCATCAGAAAATTGATTTTCTGGACTGTAGAAAAATTGATTCAAAATGTCATTTGGAATGTGCCTCATGTTGAATAACTACTTTTTGAAGCCTCAAGGTGACCAAAATTGCCATTTTTACTGACATTTTCTCCTACTCAGAAGCTTCTTTTTCGACCAATTTCAGGCATTAAACTGATTCTAAACACACTTGTTTTTGTTCCAAAAGTGATAATTTACATGGAATAGTCATTTGCAGTCAAAAAATTAAACAATAAAAAATTCGATATCTGACCATCTGGAGAAATTTCGACAGGTCACGGGTCATCGTTTTTCATCAGAAAATAGATTTCTTGGACTGTAGAAAAATTGATTCAAAATGTCATTTTGAATGTGCCTCATGTTGAATAACTACTTTTTAAAGCCTCAATGTGACCAAAATTGCCATTATTACAGACTTTTTCTCCTATTCAGAAGCTTCTATTTCGACCAATTTCAGGCATTAACGTGACTCTAAAAACACTTGTTTTTGTTCCAAAAGTGATAATTTACATGGAATAGTCATTTGCAGTCAAAATATTAAACATTAAAACATTTCCATTTCTGACCATCTGGAGAAATTTCGACAGGTCACGGGTCATCCTTTTTCATCAGAAAATAGATTTTCTGGACTGTAGAAAAATTGATTCAAAATGTCATTTGGAATGTGCCTCATGTTGAATAACTACTTTTTGAAGCCTCAATGTGACCAAAATTGCCATTTTTACTTACATTTTCTCCTACTCAGAAGCTTCTTTTTCGACCAATTTCAGGCATTAAACTGACTCTAAAACACTTGTTTTTGTTCCAAAAGTGATAATTTACATGGAATAGTCATTTGCAGTCAAAAAATTAAACAATACAAATTTCGATTTCTGACCATCTGGAGAAATTTCGACAGGTCACGGGTCATCGTTTTTCATCAGAAAATTGATTTTTTGGACTGTAAAAAAATTGATTTAAAATGTCATTTGGATTGTACCTCATGTTGAATAACTACTTTTTGAAACCTCAATGTGACCAAAAGTGCCATTATTGCAGACTTTTTCTCATATTCAGAAGCTTCTATTTTGAACAATTTCAGGCATTAAAGTGACTCTAAACACACTTATTTTAGTTCCAAAAGTGATAATTTACATGGAATAGTCATTTGCAGTCAAAAAATTAAACATTAAAACATTTCCATTTCAGACCATCTGGAGAAATTTCGACAGGTCACGGGTCATCCTTTTTCATCAGAAAATTGATTTTCTGGACTGTAGAAAAATTGATTCAAAATGTCATTTGGAATGTGCCTCATGTTGAATAACTACTTTTTGAAACCTCAATGTGACCAAAAGTGCCATTATTGCAGACTTTTTCTCATATTCAGAAGCTTCTATTTTGAACAATTTCAGGCATTAAAGTGACTCTAAACACACTTATTTTAGTTCCAAAAGTGATAATTTACATGGAATAGTCATTTGCAGTCAAAAAATTAAACATTAAAACATTTCCATTTCAGACCATCTGGAGAAATTTCGACAGGTCACGGGTCATCCTTTTTCATCAGAAAATTGATTTTCTGGACTGTAGAAAAATTGATTCAAAATGTCATTTGGAATGTGCCTCATGTTGAATAACTACTTTTTGAAGCCTCAAGGTGACCAAAATTGCCATTTTTACTGACATTTTCTCCTACTCAGAAGCTTCTTTTTCGACCAATTTCAGGCATTAAACTGATTCTAAACACACTTGTTTTTGTTCCAAAAGTGATAATTTACATGGAATAGTCATTTGCAGTCAAAAAATTAAACAATAAAAATTTCGATATCTGACCATCTGGAGAAATTTCGACAGGTCACGGGTCATCGTTTTTCATCAGAAAATAGATTTTTTGGACTGTAGAAAAATTGATTCAAAATGTCATTTTGAATATGCCTCATGTTGAATAACTACTTTTTAAAGCCTCAATGTGACCAAAATTGCCATTATTACAGACTTTTTCTCCTATTCAGAAGCTTTTATTTCGACCAATTTCAGGCATTAACGTGACTCTAAAAACACTTGTTTTTGTTCCAAAAGTGATAATTTACATGGAATAGTCATTTGCAGTCAAAAAATTAAACATTAAAACATTTCCATTGCTGACCATCTGGAGAAATTTCGACAGGTCACGGGTCATCCTTTTTCATCAGAAAATTGATTTTCTGGACTGTAGAAAAATTGATTCAAAATGTCATTTGGAATGTGCCTCATGTTGAATAACTACTTTTTGAAGCCTCAATGTGACCAAAATTGCCATTTTTACGGACATTTTCTCCTACTCAGAAGCTTCTTTTTCGACTAATTTCAGGCATTAAAGTGAGTCTAAACACACTTGTTTTTGTTCCAAAAGTGATAATTTACATGGAATAGTCAATTGCAGTCAAAAAATTAAACAATAAAAATTTCGATTTCTGACCATTTGGAGAAATTTCGACAGGTCACGGGTCATCGTTTTTCATCAGAAAATTGATTTTTTGGACTGTAAAAAAATTGATTTAAAATGTCATTTGGATTGTACCTCATGTTGAATAACTACTTTTTGAAACCTCAATGTGACCAAAAGTGCCATTATTGCAGACTTTTTCTCCTATTCAGAAGCTTCTATTTCGAACAATTTCAGGCATTAAGTGACTCTAAACACACTTATTTTAGTTCCAAAAGTGATAATTTACATGGAATAGTCATTTGCAGTCAAAAAATTAAACATTAAAACATTTCCATTTCTGACCATCTGGAGAAATTTCGACAGGTCACGGGTCATCCTTTTTCATCAGAAAATAGATTTTCTGGACTGTAGAAAAATTGATTCAAAATGTCATTTGGAATGTGCCTCATGTTGAATAACTACTTTTTGAAGCCTCAATGTGACCAAAATTGCCATTTTTACTTACATTTTCTCCTACTCAGAAGCTTCTTTTTCGACCAATTTCAGGCATTAAACTGACTCTAAAACACTTGTTTTTGTTCCAAAAGTGATAATTTACATGGAATAGTCATTTGCAGTCAAAAAATTAAACAATACAAATTTCGATTTCTGACCATCTGGAGAAATTTCGACAGGTCACGGGTCATCGTTTTTCATCAGAAAATTGATTTTTTGGACTGTAAAAAAATTGATTTAAAATGTCATTTGGATTGTGCCTCATGTTGAATAACTACTTTTTAAAGCCTCAATGTTACCAAAATTGCCATTATTACAGACTTTTTCTCCTATTCAGAAGCTTCTATTTCGACCAATTTCAGTCATTAAAGTGAGTCTAAACACACTTATTTTTGTTCCAAAAGTGATAATTTACATGGAATAGTCATTTGCAGTCAAAAAATTAAACAATACAAATTTCGATTTCTGAACATCTGGAGAAATTTCGACAGGTCACGGGTCATCGTTTTTCATCAGAAAATTGATTTTTTGGACTGTAGAAAAATTGATTCAAAATGTCATTTGGATTGTGCCTCATGTTGAATAACTACTTTTTGAAACCTCAATGTGACCAAAATTGCCATTAATGCAGACTTTTTCTCCGATTCAGAAGCTTCTATTTCCACTAATTTCAGGCATTAAAGTGAGTCTAAACACACTTGTTTTTGTTCCAAAAGTGATAATTTACATGGAATAGTCAATTGCAGTCAAAAAATTAAACATTAAAAAATTTCCATTTCTGACCATCTGGAGAAATTTCGACAGGTCACGGGTCATCGTTTTTCATCAGAAAATTGATTTTTTGGACTGTAGAAAAATTGATTCAAAATGTAATTTGGAATGTGCCTCATGTTGAATAACTACTTTTTAAAGCCTCAATGTGACCAAAATTGCCATTATTACAGACTTTTTCTCCTATTCAGAAGCTTCTATTTCGACCAATTTCAGTCATTAAAGTGAGTCTAAACACACTTATTTTTGTTCCAAAAGTGATAATTTACATGGAATAGTCATTTGCAGTCAAAAAATTAAACAATAAAAATTTCGATTTCTGACCATCTGGAGAAATTTCGACAGGTCACGGGTCATCGTTTTTCATCAGAAAATTGATTTTTTGGAATGTAAAAAAACTTGATTTAAAATGTCATTTGGATTGTGCCTCATGTTGAATAACTACTTTTTGAAACCTCAATGTGACCAAAATTGCCATTATTGCAGACTTTTTCTCCTATTCAGAAGCTTCTATTTCGAACAATTTCAGGCATTAACGTGACTCTAAACACACTTATTTTAGTTCCAAAAGTGATAATTTACATGGAATAGTCATTTGCAGTCAAAAAATTTAAACATTAAAAAATTTCCATTTCTGGCCATCTGGAGAAATTTCGACAGGTCATAGGTCATTGTTTTTCATCAGAAAATTGATTTTTAGGACTGTAGAAAAATTGATTCAAAATGTCATTTGGAATGTGCCTCATGTTGAATAACTACTTTTTAAAGCCTCAAGGTGACCAAAATTGCCATTATTACAGACTTTTTCTCCTATTCAGAAGCTTCTATTTCGACCAATTTCAGGCATTAAAGTGACTCTAAAAACACTTGTTTTTGTTCCAAAAGTGATAATTTACATGGAATAGTCATTTGCAGTCAAAATATTAAACATTAAAACATTTCCATTTCTGACCATCTGGAGAAATTTCGACAGGTCACGGGTCATCCTTTTTCATCAGAAAATAGATTTTCTGGACTGTAGAAAAATTGATTCAAAATGTCATTTGGAATGTGCCTCATGTTGAATAACTACTTTTTGAAGCCTCAATGTGACCAAAATTGCCATTTTTACTTACATTTTCTCCTACTCAGAAGCTTCTTTTTCGACCAATTTCAGGCATTAAACTGACTCTAAAACACTTGTTTTTGTTCCAAAAGTGATAATTTACATGGAATAGTCATTTGCAGTCAAAAAATTAAACAATACAAATTTCGATTTCTGACCATCTGTAGAAATTTCGACAGGTCACGGGTCATCGTTTTTCATCAGAAAATTGATTTTTTGGACTGTAAAAAAATTGATTTAAAATGTCATTTGGATTGTGCCTCATGTTGAATAACTACTTTTTAAAGCCTCAATGTTACCAAAATTGCCATTATTACAGACTTTTTCTCCTATTCAGAAGCTTCTATTTCGACCAATTTCAGTCATTAAAGTGAGTCTAAACACACTTATTTTTGTTCCAAAAGTGATAATTTACATGGAATAGTCATTTGCAGTCAAAAAATTAAACAATACAAATTTCGATTTCTGAACATCTGGAGAAATTTCGACAGGTCACGGGTCATCGTTTTTCATCAGAAAATTGATTTTTTGGACTGTAAAAAAATTGATTTAAAATGTCATTTGGATTGTGCCTCATGTTGAATAACTACTTTTTGAAACCTCAATGTGACCAAAAGTGCCATTATTGCAGACTTTTTCTCCTATTCAGAAGCTTCTATTTCAAACAATTTCAGGCATTTAAGTGACTCTAAACACACTTATTTTAGTTCCAAAAGTGATAATTTATATGGAATAGTCATTTGCAGTCAAAAAATTAACCATTAAAACATTTCCATTTCTGACCATCTGGAGAAATTTCGATAGGTCACGGGTCATCCTTTTTCATCAGAAAATTGATTTTCTGGACTGTAGAAAAATTGATTCAAAATATCATTTGGAATGTGCCTCATGTTGAATAACTACTTTTTGAAGCCTCAAGGTGACCAAAATTGCCATTTTTACGGACATTTTCTCCTACTCAGAAGCTTCTTTTTCGACCAATTTCAGGCATTAAACTGACTCTAAACACACTTGTTTTTGTTCCAAAAGTGATAATTTACATGGAATAGTCATTTGCAGTCAAAAAATTAAACAATAAAAATTTCGATTTCTGACCATCTGGAGAAATTTCGACAGGTCACGGGTCATCGTTTTTCATCAGAAAATTGATTTTTTGGACTGTAGAAAAATTGATTCAAAATGTCATTTGGAATGTGCCTCATGTTGAATAACTACTTTTTAAAGCCTCAATGTGACCAAAATTGCCATTATTACAGACTTTTTCTCCTATTCAGAAGCTTTTATTTCGACCAATTTCAGGCATTAACGTGACTCTAAAAACACTTGTTTTTGTTCCAAAAGTGATAATTTACATGGAATAGTCATTTGCAGTCAAAAAATTAAACATTAAAACATTTCCATTGCTGACCATCTGGAGAAATTTCAACAGGTCACGGGTCATCCTTTTTCATCAGAAAATTGATTTTCTGGACTGTAGAAAAATTGATTCAAAATGTCATTTGGAATGTGCCTCATGTTGAATAACTACTTTTTGAAGCCTCAATGTGACCAAAATTGCCATTTTTACGGACATTTTCTCCTACTCAGAAGCTTCTTTTTCGACTAATTTCAGGCATTAAAGTGAGTCTAAACACACTTGTTTTTGTTCCAAAAGTGATAATTTACATGGAATAGTCAATTGCAGTCAAAAAATTAAACAATACAAATTTCGATTTCTGACCATCTGGAGAAATTTCGACAGGTCACGGGTCATCGTTTTTGATCAGAAAATTGATTTTTTGGACTGTAGAAAAATTGATTTAAAATGTCATTTGGATTGTGCCTCATGTTGAATAACTACTTTTTGAAACCTCAATGTGACCAAAAGTGCCATTATTGCAGACTTTTTCTCCTATTCAGAAGCTTCTATTTCGAACAATTTCAGGCATTAAAGTGACTCTAAACACACTTATTTTAGTTCCAAAAGTGATAATTTACATGGAATAGTCATTTGCAGTCAAAAAATTAAACATTAAAACATTTCCATTTCTGACCATCTGGAGAAATTGCGACAGGTCACGGGTCATCCTTTTTCATCAGAAAATTGATTTTCTGGACTGTAGAAAAATTGATTCAAAATGTCATTTGGAATGTGCCTCATGTTGAATAACTACTTTTTGAAGCCTCAAGGTGACCAAAATTGCCATTTTTACGGACATTTTCTCCTACTCAGAAGCTTCTTTTTCGACCAATTTCAGGCATTAAACTGACTCTAAACACACTTGTTTTTGTTCCAAAAGTGATAATTTACATGGAATAGTCATTTGCAGTCAAAAAATTAAACAATAAAAATTTCGATTTCTGACCATCTGGAGAAATTTCGACAGGTCACGGGTCATCGTTTTTCATCAGAAAATTGATTTTTTGGACTGTAGAAAAATTGATTCAAAATGTCATTTGGAATGTGCCTCATGTTGAATAACTACTTTTTAAAGCCTCAATGTGACCAAAATTGCCATTATTACAGACTTTTTCTCCTATTCAGAAGCTTTTATTTCGACCAATTTCAGGCATTAACGTGACTCTAAAAACACTTGTTTTTGTTCCAAAAGTGATAATTTACATGGAATAGTCATTTGCAGTCAAAAAATTAAACATTAAAACATTTCCATTGCTGACCATCTGGAGAAATTTCGACAGGTCACGGGTCATCCTTTTTCATCAGAAAATTGATTTTCTGGACTGTAGAAAAATTGATTCAAAATGTCATTTGGAATGTGCCTCATGTTGAATAACTACTTTTTAAAGCCTCAATGTGACCAAAATTGCCATTTTTACTTACATTTTCTCCTACTCAGAAGCTTCTTTTTCGACCAATTTCAGGCATTAAACTGACTCTAAACACACTTGTTTTTGTTCCAAAAGTGATAATTTACATGGAATAGTCATTTGCAGTCAAAAAATTAAACAATACAAATTTCGATTTCTGACCATCTGGAGAAATTTCGACAGGTCACGGGTCATCGTTTTTCATCAGAAAATTGATTTTTTGGACTGTAGAAAAATTGATTCAAAATGTCATTTGGATTGTGCCTCATGTTGAATAACTACTTTTTGAAACCTCAATGTGACCAAAATTGCCATTAATGCAGACTTTTTCTCCGATTCAGAAGCTTCTATTTCCACTAATTTCAGGCATTAAAGTGAGTCTAAACACACTTGTTTTTGTTCCAAAAGTGATAATTTACATGGAATAGTCAATTGCAGTCAAAAAATTAAACATTAAAAAATTTCCATTTCTGACCATCTGGAGAAATTTCGACAGGTCACGGGTCATCGTTTTTCATCAGAAAATTGATTTTTTGGACTGTAGAAAAATTGATTCAAAATGTAATTTGGAATGTGCCTCATGTTGAATAACTACTTTTTAAAGCCTCAATGTGACCAAAATTGCCATTATTACAGACTTTTTCTCCTATTCAGAAGCTTCTATTTCGACCAATTTCAGTCATTAAAGTGAGTCTAAACACACTTATTTTTGTTCCAAAAGTGATAATTTACATGGAATAGTCATTTGCAGTCAAAAAATTAAACAATAAAAATTTCGATTTCTGACCATCTGGAGAAATTTCGACAGGTCACGGGTCATCGTTTTTCATCAGAAAATTGATTTTTTGGACTGTAGAAAAATTGATTCAAAATGTCATTTGGAATGTGCCTCATGTTGAATAACTACTTTTTAAAGCCTCAATGTTACCAAAATTGCCATTATTACAGACTTTTTCTCCTATTCAGAAGCTTCTATTTCGACCAATTTCAGTCATTAAAGTGAGTCTAAACACACTTATTTTTGTTCCAAAAGTGATAATTTACATGGAATAGTCATTTGCAGTCAAAAAACTTAAACAATACAAATTTCGATTTCTGACCATCTGGAGAAATTTCGACAGGTCACGGGTCATCGTTTTTGATCAGAAAATTGATTTTTTGGACTGTAGAAAAATTGATTCAAAATGTCATTTGGAATGTGCCTCATGTTGAATAACTACTTTTTAAAGCCTCAATGTGACCAAAATTGCCATTATTACAGACTTTTTCTCCTATTCAGAAGCTTCTATTTCGACCAATTTCAGTCATTAAAGTGAGTCTAAACACACTTATTTTTGTTCCAAAAGTGATAATTTACATGGAATAGTCATTTGCAGTCAAAAAATTAAACAATAAAAATTTCGATTTCTGAACATCTGGAGAAATTTCGACAGGTCACGGGTCATCGTTTTTCATCAGAAAATTGATTTTTTGGACTGTAAAAAAATTGATTTAAAATGTCATTTGGATTGTGCCTCATGTTGAATAACTACTTTTTGAAACCTCAATGTGACCAAAAGTGCCATTATTGCAGACTTTTTCTCCTATTCAGAAGCTTCTATTTCAAACAATTTCAGGCATTAAAGTGACTCTAAACACACTTATTTTAGTTCCAAAAGTGATAATTTACATGGAATAGTCATTTGCAGTCAAAAAATTAAACATTAAAACATTTCCATTTCTGACCATCTGGAGAAATTTCGATAGGTCACGGGTCATCCTTTTTCATCAGAAAATTGATTTTCTGGACTGTAGAAAAATTGATTCAAAATATCA
The DNA here is from genome assembly GCF_964204655.1 of Triturus cristatus. Classification (NCBI taxonomy): domain Eukaryota; kingdom Metazoa; phylum Chordata; class Amphibia; order Caudata; family Salamandridae; genus Triturus; species Triturus cristatus. The sequence goes on from NW_028187361.1 coordinate 429,331, forward strand.
TTTGGAATGTGCCTCATGTTGAATAACTACTTTTTGAAGCCTCAAGGTGACCAAAATTGCCATTTTTACGGACATTTTCTCCTACTCAGAAGCTTCTTTTTCGACCAATTTCAGGCATTAAACTGACTCTAAACACACTTGTTTTTGTTCCAAAAGTGATAATTTACATGGAATAGTCATTTGCAGTCAAAAAATTAAACAATAAAAATTTCGATTTCTGACCATCTGGAGAAATTTCGACAGGTCACGGGTCATCGTTTTTCATCAGAAAATTGATTTTTTGGACTGTAGAAAAATTGATTCAAAATGTCATTTGGAATGTGCCTCATGTTGAATAACTACTTTTTAAAGCCTCAATGTGACCAAAATTGCCATTATTACAGACTTTTTCTCCTATTCAGAAGCTTTTATTTCGACCAATTTCAGGCATTAACGTGACTCTAAAAACACTTGTTTTTGTTCCAAAAGTGATAATTTACATGGAATAGTCATTTGCAGTCAAAAAATTAAACATTAAAACATTTCCATTGCTGACCATCTGGAGAAATTTCGACAGGTCACGGGTCATCCTTTTTCATCAGAAAATTGATTTTCTGGACTGTAGAAAAATTGATTCAAAATGTCATTTGGAATGTGCCTCATGTTGAATAACTACTTTTTGAAGCCTCAATGTGACCAAAATTGCCATTTTTACGGACATTTTCTCCTACTCAGAAGCTTCTTTTTCGACTAATTTCAGGCATTAAAGTGAGTCTAAACACACTTGTTTTTGTTCCAAAAGTGATAATTTACATGGAATAGTCAATTGCAGTCAAAAAATTAAACAATACAAATTTCGATTTCTGACCATCTGGAGAAATTTCGACAGGTCACTGGTCATCGTTTTTGATCAGAAAATTGATTTTTTGGACTGTAGAAAAATTGATTTAAAATGTCATTTGGATTGTGCCTCATGTTGAATAACTACTTTTTGAAACCTCAATGTGACCAAAAGTGCCATTATTGCAGACTGTTTCTCCTATTCAGAAGCTTCTATTTCGAACAATTTCAGGCATTAAAGTGACTCTAAACACACTTATTTTAGTTCCAAAAGTGATAATTTACATGGAATAGTCATTTGCAGTCAAAAAATTAAACATTAAAACATTTCCATTTCTGACCATCTGGAGAAATTTCGATAGGTCACGGGTCATCCTTTTTCATCAGAAAATTAATTTTCTGGACTGTAGAAAAATTGATTCAAAATATCATTTGGAATGTGCCTCATGTTGAATAACTACTTTTTGAAGCCTCAAGGTGACCAAAATTGCCATTTTTACGGACATTTTCTCCTACTCAGAAGCTTCTTTTTCGACCAATTTCAGGCATTAAACTGACTCTAAACACACTTGTTTTTGTTCCAAAAGTGATAATTTACATGGAATAGTCATTTGCAGTCAAAAAATTAAACAATAAAAATTTCGATTTCTGACCATCTGGAGAAATTTCGACAGGTCACGGGTCATCGTTTTTCATCAGAAAATTGATTTTTTGGACTGTAGAAAAATTGATTCAAAATGTCATTTGGAATGTGCCTCATGTTGAATAACTACTTTTTAAAGCCTCAATGTGACCAAAATTGCCATTATTACAGACTTTTTCTCCTATTCAGAAGCTTTTATTTCGACCAATTTCAGGCATTAACGTGACTCTAAAAACACTTGTTTTTGTTCCAAAAGTGATAATTTACATGGAATAGTCATTTGCAGTCAAAAAATTAAACATTAAAACATTTCCATTGCTGACCATTTGGAGAAATTTCGACAGGTCACGGGTCATCCTTTTTCATCAGAAAATTGATTTTCTGGACTGTAGAAAAATTGATTCAAAATGTCATTTGGAATGTGCCTCATGTTGAATAACTACTTTTTAAAGCCTCAATGTGACCAAAATTGCCATTTTTACTTACATTTTCTCCTACTCAGAAGCTTCTTTTTCGACCAATTTCAGGCATTAAACTGACTCTAAACACACTTGTTTTTGTTCCAAAAGTGATAATTTACATGGAATAGTCATTTGCAGTCAAAAAATTAAACAATACAAATTTCGATTTCTGACCATCTGGAGAAATTTCGACAGGTCACGGGTCATCGTTTTTCATCAGAAAATTGATTTTTTGGACTGTAGAAAAATTGATTCAAAATGTCATTTGGATTGTGCCTCATGTTGAATAACTACTTTTTGAAACCTCAATGTGACCAAAATTGCCATTAATGCAGACTTTTTCTCCGATTCAGAAGCTTCTATTTCCACTAATTTCAGGCATTAAAGTGAGTCTAAACACACTTGTTTTTGTTCCAAAAGTGATAATTTACATGGAATAGTCAATTGCAGTCAAAAAATTAAACATTAAAAAATTTCCATTTCTGATCATCTGGAGAAATTTCGACAGGTCACGGGTCATCGTTTTTCATCAGAAAATTGATTTTTTGGCCTGTAGAAAAATTGATTCAAAATGTAATTTGGAATGTGCCTCATGTTGAATAACTACTTTTTGAAACCTCAATGTGACCAAAATTGCCATTATTGCAGACTTTTTCTCCTATTCAGAAGCTTCTATTTCGAACAATTTCAGGCATTAACGTGACTCTAAACACACTTATTTTAGTTCCAAAAGTGATAATTTACATGGAATAGTCATTTGCAGTCAAAAAATTTAAACATTAAAAAATTTCCATTTCTGGCCATCTGGAGAAATTTCGACAGGTCATAGGTCATTGTTTTTCATCAGAAAATTGATTTTTAGGACTGTAGAAAAATTGATTCAAAATGTAATTTGGAATGTGCCTCATGTTGAATAACTACTTTTTGAAACCTCAATGTGACCAAAATTGCCATTATTGCAGACTTTTTCTCCTATTCAGAAGCTTCTATTTCGAACAATTTCAGGCATTAACGTGACTCTAAACACACTTATTTTAGTTCCAAAAGTGATAATTTACATGGAATAGTCATTTGCAGTCAAAAAATTTAAACATTAAAAAATTTCCATTTCTGGCCATCTGGAGAAATTTCGACAGGTCATAGGTCATTGTTTTTCATCAGAAAATTGATTTTTAGGACTGTAGAAAAATTGATTCAAAATGTCATTTGGAATGTGCCTCATGTTGAATAACTACTTTTTAAAGCCTCAAGGTGACCAAAATTGCCATTATTACAGAATTTTTCTCCTATTCAGAAGCTTCTATTTCGACCAATTTCAGGCATTAAAGTGACTCTAAAAACACTTGTTTTTGTTCCAAAAGTGATAATTTACATGGAATAGTCATTTGCAGTCAAAAAATTAAACAATAAAAATTTCGATTTCTGACCATCTGGAGAAATTTCGACAGGTCACGGGTCATCGTTTTTCATCAGAAAATTGATTTTTTGGACTGTAGAAAAATTGATTCAAAATGTCATTTGGAATGTGCCTCATGTTGAATAACTACTTTTTAAAGCCTCAATGTTACCAAAATTGCCATTATTACAGACTTTTTCTCCTATTCAGAAGCTTCTATTTCGACCAATTTCAGTCATTAAAGTGAGTCTAAACACACTTATTTTTGTTCCAAAAGTGATAATTTACATGGAATAGTCATTTGCAGTCAAAAAACTTAAACAATACAAATTTCGATTTCTGACCATCTGGAGAAATTTCGACAGGTCACGGGTCATCGTTTTTGATCAGAAAATTGATTTTTTGGACTGTAGAAAAATTGATTCAAAATGTAATTTGGAATGTGCCTCATGTTGAATAACTACTTTTTGAAACCTCAATGTGACCAAAAGTGCCATTATTGCAGACTGTTTCTCCTATTCAGAAGCTTCTATTTCGAACAATTTCAGGCATTAAAGTGACTCTAAACACACTTATTTTAGTTCCAAAAGTGATAATTTACATGGAATAGTCATTTGCAGTCAAAAAATTAAACATTAAAACATTTCCATTTCTGACCATCTGGAGAAATTTCGATAGGTCACGGGTCATCCTTTTTCATCAGAAAATTGATTTTCTGGACTGTAGAAAAATTGATTCAAAATATCATTTGGAATGTGCCTCATGTTGAATAACTACTTTTTGAAGCCTCAAGGTGACCAAAATTGCCATTTTTACGGACATTTTCTCCTACTCAGAAGCTTCTTTTTCGACCAATTTCAGGCATTAAACTGACTCTAAACACACTTGTTTTTGTTCCAAAAGTGATAATTTACATGGAATAGTCATTTGCAGTCAAAAAATTAAACAATAAAAATTTCGATTTCTGACCATCTGGAGAAATTTCGACAGGTCACGGGTCATCGTTTTTCATCAGAAAATTGATTTTTTGGACTGTAGAAAAATTGATTCAAAATGTCATTTGGAATGTGCCTCATGTTGAATAACTACTTTTTAAAGCCTCAATGTGACCAAAATTGCCATTATTACAGACTTTTTCTCCTATTCAGAAGCTTTTATTTCGACCAATTTCAGGCATTAACGTGACTCTAAAAACACTTGTTTTTGTTCCAAAAGTGATAATTTACATGGAATAGTCATTTGCAGTCAAAAAATTAAACATTAAAACATTTCCATTGCTGACCATCTGGAGAAATTTCGACAGGTCACGGGTCATCCTTTTTCATCAGAAAATTGATTTTCTGGACTGTAGAAAAATTGATTCAAAATGTCATTTGGAATGTGCCTCATGTTGAATAACTACTTTTTAAAGCCTCAATGTGACCAAAATTGCCATTTTTACTTACATTTTCTCCTACTCAGAAGCTTCTTTTTCGACCAATTTCAGGCATTAAACTGACTCTAAACACACTTGTTTTTGTTCCAAAAGTGATAATTTACATGGAATAGTCATTTGCAGTCAAAAAATTAAACAATACAAATTTCGATTTCTGACCATCTGGAGAAATTTCGACAGGTCACGGGTCATCGTTTTTCATCAGAAAATTGATTTTTTGGACTGTAGAAAAATTGATTCAAAATGTCATTTGGATTGTGCCTCATGTTGAATAACTACTTTTTGAAACCTCAATGTGACCAAAATTGCCATTAATGCAGACTTTTTCTCCGATTCAGAAGCTTCTATTTCCACTAATTTCAGGCATTAAAGTGAGTCTAAACACACTTGTTTTTGTTCCAAAAGTGATAATTTACATGGAATAGTCAATTGCAGTCAAAAAATTAAACATTAAAAAATTTCCATTTCTGATCATCTGGAGAAATTTCGACAGGTCACGGGTCATCGTTTTTCATCAGAAAATTGATTTTTTGGCCTGTAGAAAAATTGATTCAAAATGTAATTTGGAATGTGCCTCATGTTGAATAACTACTTTTTAAAGCCACAATGTGACCAAAATTGCCATTATTACAGACTTTTTCTCCTATTCAGAAGCTTCTATTTCGACCAATTTCAGTCATTAAAGTGAGTCTAAACACACTTATTTTTGTTCCAAAAGTGATAATTTACATGGAATAGTCATTTGCAGTCAAAAAATTAAACAATAAAAATTTCGATTTCTGACCATCTGGAGAAATTTCGACAGGTCACGGGTAATCGTTTTTCATCAGAAAATTGATTTTTTGGACTGTAAAAAAACTTGATTTAAAATGTCATTTGGATTGTGCCTCATGTTGAATAACTACTTTTTGAAACCTCAATGTGACCAAAATTGCCATTATTGCAGACTTTTTCTCCTATTCAGAAGCTTCTATTTCGAACAATTTCAGGCATTAACGTGACTCTAAACACACTTATTTTAGTTCCAAAAGTGATAATTTACATGGAATAGTCATTTGCAGTCAAAAAATTTAAACATTAAAAAATTTCCATTTCTGGCCATCTGGAGAAATTTCGACAGGTCATAGGTCATTGTTTTTCATCAGAAAATTGATTTTTAGGACTGTAGAAAAATTGATTCAAAATGTCATTTGGAATGTGCCTCATGTTGAATAACTACTTTTTAAAGCCTCAAGGTGACCAAAATTGCCATTATTACAGAATTTTTCTCCTATTCAGAAGCTTCTATTTCGACCAATTTCAGGCATTAAAGTGACTCTAAAAACACTTGTTTTTGTTCCAAAAGTGATAATTTACATGGAATAGTCATTTGCAGTCAAAAAATTAAACAATAAAAATTTCGATTTCTGACCATCTGGAGAAATTTCGACAGGTCACGGGTCATCGTTTTTCATCAGAAAATTGATTTTTTGGACTGTAGAAAAATTGATTCAAAATGTCATTTGGAATGTGCCTCATGTTGAATAACTACTTTTTAAAGCCTCAATGTTACCAAAATTGCCATTATTACAGACTTTTTCTCCTATTCAGAAGCTTCTATTTCGACCAATTTCAGTCATTAAAGTGAGTCTAAACACACTTATTTTTGTTCCAAAAGTGATAATTTACATGGAATAGTCATTTGCAGTCAAAAAACTTAAACAATACAAATTTCGATTTCTGACCATCTGGAGAAATTTCGACAGGTCACGGGTCATCGTTTTTGATCAGAAAATTGATTTTTTGGACTGTAGAAAAATTGATTCAAAATGTCATTTGGAATGTGCCTCATGTTGAATAACTACTTTTTAAAGCCTCAATGTGACCAAAATTGCCATTATTACAGACTTTTTCTCCTATTCAGAAGCTTCTATTTCGACCAATTTCAGTCATTAAAGTGAGTCTAAACACACTTATTTTTGTTCCAAAAGTGATAATTTACATGGAATAGTCATTTGCAGTCAAAAAATTAAACAATAAAAATTTCGATTTCTGACCATCTGGAGAAATTTCGATAGGTCACGGGTCATCCTTTTTCATCAGAAAATTGATTTTCTGGACTGTAGAAAAATTGATTCAAAATATCATTTGGAATGTGCCTCATGTTGAATAACTACTTTTTGAAGCCTCAAGGTGACCAAAATTGCCATTTTTACGGACATTTTCTCCTACTCAGAAGCTTCTTTTTCGACCAATTTCAGGCATTAAACTGACTCTAAACACACTTGTTTTTGTTCCAAAAGTGATAATTTACATGGAATAGTCATTTGCAGTCAAAAAATTAAACAATAAAAATTTCGATTTCTGACCATCTGGAGAAATTTCGACAGGTCACGGGTCATCGTTTTTCATCAGAAAATTGATTTTTTGGACTGTAGAAAAATTGATTCAAAATGTCATTTGGAATGTGCCTCATGTTGAATAACTACTTTTTAAAGCCTCAATGTGACCAAAATTGCCATTATTACAGACTTTTTCTCCTATTCAGAAGCTTTTATTTCGACCAATTTCAGGCATTAACGTGACTCTAAAAACACTTGTTTTTGTTCCAAAAGTGATAATTTACATGGAATAGTCATTTGCAGTCAAAAAATTAAACATTAAAACATTTCCATTGCTGACCATCTGGAGAAATTTCGACAGGTCACGGGTCATCCTTTTTCATCAGAAAATTGATTTTCTGGACTGTAGAAAAATTGATTCAAAATGTCATTTGGAATGTGCCTCATGTTGAATAACTACTTTTTGAAGCCTCAATGTGACCAAAATTGCCATTTTTACGGACATTTTCTCCTACTCAGAAGCTTCTTTTTCGACTAATTTCAGGCATTAAAGTGAGTCTAAACACACTTGTTTTTGTTCCAAAAGTGATAATTTACATGGAATAGTCAATTGCAGTCAAAAAATTAAACAATACAAATTTCGATTTCTGACCATCTGGAGAAATTTCGACAGGTCACGGGTCATCGTTTTTGATCAGAAAATTGATTTTTTGGACTGTAGAAAAATTGATTTAAAATGTCATTTGGATTGTGCCTCATGTTGAATAACTACTTTTTGAAACCTCAATGTGACCAAAAGTGCCATTATTGCAGACTTTTTCTCCTATTCAGAAGCTTCTATTTCGAACAATTTCAGGCATTAAAGTGACTCTAAACACACTTATTTTAGTTCCAAAAGTGATAATTTACATGGAATAGTCATTTGCAGTCAAAAAATTAAACATTAAAACATTTCCATTTCTGACCATCTGGAGAAATTTCGATAGGTCACGGGTCATCCTTTTTCATCAGAAAATTGATTTTCTGGACTGTAGAAAAATTGATTCAAAATATCATTTGGAATGTGCCTCATGTTGCTTAACTACTTTTTGAAGCCTCAAGGTGACCAAAATTGCCATTTTTACGGACATTTTCTCCTACTCAGAAGCTTCTTTTTCGACCAATTTCAGGCATTAAACTGACTCTAAACACACTTGTTTTTGTTCCAAAAGTGATAATTTACATGGAATAGTCATTTGCAGTCAAAAAATTAAACAATAAAAATTTCGATTTCTGACCATCTGGAGAAATTTCGACAGGTCACGGGTCATCGTTTTTCATCAGAAAATTGATTTTTTGGACTGTAGAAAAATTGATTCAAAATGTCATTTGGAATGTGCCTCATGTTGAATAACTACTTTTTAAAGCCTCAATGTGACCAAAATTGCCATTATTACAGACTTTTTCTCCTATTCAGAAGCTTTTATTTCGACCAATTTCAGGCATTAACGTGACTCTAAAAACACTTGTTTTAGTTCCAAAAGTGATAATTTACATGGAATAGTCATTTGCAGTCAAAAAATTAAACATTAAAACATTTCCATTGCTGACCATCTGGAGAAATTTCGACAGGTCACGGGTCATCCTTTTTCATCAGAAAATTGATTTTCTGGACTGTAGAAAAATTGATTCAAAATGTCATTTGGAATGTGCCTCATGTTGAATAACTACTTTTTGAAGCCTCAATGTGACCAAAATTGCCATTTTTACGGACATTTTCTCCTACTCAGAAGCTTCTTTTTCGACTAATTTCAGGCATTAAAGTGAGTCTAAATACACTTGTTTTTGTTCCAAAAGTGATAATTTACATGGAATAGTCAATTGCAGTCAAAAAATTAAACAATAAAAATTTCGATTTCTGACCATTTGGAGAAATTTCGACAGGTCACGGGTCATCGTTTTTCATCAGAAAATTGATTTTTTGGACTGTAAAAAAATTGATTTAAAATGTCATTTGGATTGTACCTCATGTTGAATAACTACTTTTTGAAACCTCAATGTGACCAAAAGTGCCATTATTGCAGACTTTTTCTCCTATTCAGAAGCTTCTATTTCGAACAATTTCAGGCATTAAAGTGACTCTAAACACACTTATTTTAGTTCCAAAAGTGATAATTTACATGGAATAGTCATTTGCAGTCAAAAAATTAAACATTAAAACATTTCCATTACTGACCATCTGGAGAAATTTCGACAGGTCACGGGTCATCCTTTTTCATCAGAAAATTGATTTTCTGGACTGTAGAAAAATTGATTCAAAATGTCATTTGGAATGTGCCTCATGTTGAATAACTACTTTTTGAAGCCTCAAGGTGACCAAAATTGCCATTTTTACTGACATTTTCTCCTACTCAGAAGCTTCTTTTTCGACCAATTTCAGGCATTAAACTGACTCTAAACACACTTGTTTTTGTTCCAAAAGTGATAATTTACATGGAATAGTCATTTGCAGTCAAAAAATTAAACAATAAAAATTTCGATTTCTGACCATCTGGAGAAATTTCGACAGGTCACGGGTCATCGTTTTTCATCAGAAAATTGATTTTTTGGACTGTAGAAAAATTGATTCAAAATGTCATTTGGAATGTGCCTCATGTTGAATAACTACTTTTTAAAGCCTCAATGTGACCAAAATTGCCATTATTACAGACTTTTTCTCCTATTCAGAAGCTTTTATTTCGACCAATTTCAGGCATTAACGTGACTCTAAAAACACTTGTTTTAGTTCCAAAAGTGATAATTTACATGGAATAGTCATTTGCAGTCAAAAAATTAAACATTAAAACATTTCCATTGCTGACCATCTGGAGAAATTTCGACAGGTCACGGGTCATCCTTTTTCATCAGAAAATTGATTTTCTGGACTGTAGAAAAATTGATTCAAAATGTCATTTGGAATGTGCCTCATGTTGAATAACTACTTTTTGAAGCCTCAATGTGACCAAAATTGCCATTTTTACGGACATTTTCTCCTACTCAGAAGCTTCTTTTTCGACTAATTTCAGGCATTAAAGTGAGTCTAAACACACTTGTTTTTGTTCCAAAAGTGATAATTTACATGGAATAGTCAATTGCAGTCAAAAAATTAAACAATAAAAATTTCGATTTCTGACCATTTGGAGAAATTTCGACAGGTCACGGGTCATCGTTTTTCATCAGAAAATTGATTTTTTGGACTGTAAAAAAATTGATTTAAAATGTCATTTGGATTGTACCTCATGTTGAATAACTACTTTTTGAAACCTCAATGTGACCAAAAGTGCCATTATTGAAGACTTTTTCTCCTATTCAGAAGCTTCTATTTCGAACAATTTCAGGCATTAAAGTGACTCTAAACACACTTATTTTAGTTCCAAAAGTGATAATTTACATGGAATAGTCATTTGCAGTCAAAAAATTAAACATTAAAACATTTCCATTACTGACCATCTGGAGAAATTTCGACAGGTCACGGGTCATCCTTTTTCATCAGAAAACTGATTTTCTGGACTGTAGAAAAATTGATTCAAAATGTCATTTGGAATGTGCCTCATGTTGAATAACTACTTTTTGAAGCCTCAAGGTGACCAAAATTGCCATTTTTACTGACATTTTCTCCTACTCAGAAGCTTCTTTTTCGACCAATTTCAGGCATTAAACTGATTCTAAACACACTTGTTTTTGTTCCAAAAGTGATAATTTACATGGAATAGTCATTTGCAGTCAAAAAATTAAACAATAAAAATTTCGATATCTGACCATCTGGAGAAATTTCGACAGGTCACGGGTCATCGTTTTTCATCAGAAAATTGATTTTTTGGACTGTAGAAAAATTGATTCAAAATGTCATTTTGAATGTGCCTCATGTTGAATAACTACTTTTTAAAGCCTCAATGTGACCAAAATTGCCATTATTACAGACTTTTTCTATTATTCAGAAGCTTCTATTTCGACCAATTTCAGGCATTAACGTGACTCTAAAAACACTTGTTTTTGTTCCAAAAGTGATAATTTACATGGAATAGTCATTTGCAGTCAAAATATTAAACATTAAAACATTTCCATTTCTGACCATCTGGAGAAATTTCGACAGGTCATGGGTCATCCTTTTTCATCAGAAAATAGATTTTCTGGACTGTAGAAAAATTGATTCAAAATGTCATTTGGAATGTGCCTCATGTTGAATAACTACTTTTTGAAGCCTCAATGTGACCAAAATTGCCATTTTTACTTACATTTTCTCCTACTCAGAAGCTTCTTTTTCGACCAATTTCAGGCATTAAACTGACTCTAAACACACTTGTTTTTGTTCCAAAAGTGATAATTTACATGGAATAGTCATTTGCAGTCAAAAAATTAAACAATACAAATTTCGATTTCTGACCATCTGGAGAAATTTCGACAGGTCACGGGTCATCGTTTTTCATCAGAAAATTGATTTTTTGGACTGTAGAAAAATTGATTCAAAATGTCATTTGGATTGTGCCTCATGTTGAATAACTACTTTTTGAAACCTCAATGTGACCAAAATTGCCATTAATGCAGACTTTTTCTCCGATTCAGAAGCTTCTATTTCCACTAATTTCAGGCATTAAAGTGAGTCTAAACACACTTGTTTTTGTTCCAAAAGTGATAATTTACATGGAATAGTCAATTGCAGTCAAAAAATTAAACATTAAAAAATTTCCATTTCTGACCATCTGGAGAAATTTCGACAGGTCACGGGTCATCGTTTTTCATCAGAAAATTGATTTTTTGGACTGTAGAAAAATTGATTCAAAATGTAATTTGGAATGTGCCTCATGTTGAATAACTACTTTTTAAAGCCTCAATGTGACCAAAATTGCCATTATTACAGACTTTTTCTCCTATTCAGAAGCTTCTATTTCAACCAATTTCAGTCATTAAAGTGAGTCTAAACACACTTATTTTTGTTCCAAAAGTGATAATTTACATGGAATAGTCATTTGCAGTCAAAAAATTAAACAATAAAAATTTCGATTTCTGACCATCTGGAGAAATTTCGACAGGTCACGGGTCATCGTTTTTCATCAGAAAATTGATTTTTTGGACTGTAAAAAAACTTGATTTAAAATGTCATTTGGATTGTGCCTCATGTTGAATAACTACTTTTTGAAACCTCAATGTGACCAAAATTGCCATTATTGCAGACTTTTTCTCCCATTCAGAAGCTTCTATTTCGAACAATTTCAGGCATTAACGTGACTCTAAACACACTTATTTTAGTTCCAAAAGTGATAATTTACATGGAATAGTCATTTGCAGTCAAAAAATTTAAACATTAAAACATTTCCATTTCTGGCCATCTGGAGAAATTTCGACAGGTCATAGGTCATTGTTTTTCATCAGAAAATTGATTTTTAGGACTGTAGAAAAATTGATTCAAAATGTCATTTGGAATGTGCCTCATGTTGAATAACTACTTTTTAAAGCCTCAAGGTGACCAAAATTGCCATTATTACAGACTTTTTCTCCTATTCAGAAGCTTCTATTTCGACCAATTTCAGGCATTAAAGTGACTCTAAAAACACTTGTTTTTGTTCCAAAAGTGATAATTTACATGGAATAGTCATTTGCAGTCAAAAAATTAAACAATAAAAATTTCGATTTCTGACCATCTGGAGAAATTTCGACAGGTCACGGGTCATGGTTTTTCATCAGAAAATTGATTTTTTGGACTGTAGAAAAATTGATTCAAAATGTCATTTGGATTGTGCCTCATGTTGAATAACTACTTTTTGAAACCTCAATGTGACCAAAATTGCCATTATTGCAGACTTTTTCTCCTATTCAGAAGCTTCTATTTCCACTAATTTCAGGCATTAAAGTGAGTCTAAACACACTTGTTTTTGTTCCAAAAGTGATAATTTACATGGAATAGTCAATTGCAGTCAAAAAATTAAACATTAAAAAATTTCCATTTCTGACCATCTGGAGAAATTTCGACAGGTCACGGGTCATCGTTTTTCATCAGAAAATTGATTTTTTGGACTGTAGAAAAATTGATTCAAAATGTCATTTGGAATGTGCCTCATGTTGAATAACTACTTTTTAAAGCCTCAATGTGACCAAAATTGCCATTATTACAGACTTTTTCTCCTATTCAGAAGCTTCTATTTCGACCAATTTCAGTCATTAAAGTGAGTCTAAACACACTTATTTTTGTTCCAAAAGTGATAATTTACATGGAATAGTCATTTGCAGTCAAAAAATTAAACAATAAAAATTTCGATTTCTGAACATCTGGAGAAATTTCGACAGGTCACGGGTCATCGTTTTTCATCAGAAAATTGATTTTTTGGACTGTAAAAAAATTGATTTAAAATGTCATTTGGATTGTGCCTCATGTTGAATAACTACTTTTTGAAACCTCAATGTGACCAAAAGTGCCATTATTGCAGACTTTTTCTCCTATTCAGAAGCTTCTATTTCAAACAATTTCAGGCATTAAAGTGACTCTAAACACACTTATTTTAGTTCCAAAAGTGATAATTTACATGGAATAGTCATTTGCAGTCAAAAAATTAAACATTAAAACATTTCCATTTCTGACCATCTGGAGAAATTTCGATAGGTCACGGGTCATCCTTTTTCATCAGAAAATTGATTTTCTGGACTGTAGAAAAATTGATTCAAAATATCATTTGGAATGTGCCTCATGTTGAATAACTACTTTTTGAAGCCTCAAGGTGACCAAAATTGCCATTTTTACGGACATTTTCTCCTACTCAGAAGCTTCTTTTTCGACCAATTTCAGGCATTAAACTGACTCTAAACACACTTGTTTTTGTTCCAAAAGTGATAATTTACATGGAATAGTCATTTGCAGTCAAAAAATTAAACAATAAAAATTTCGATTTCTGACCATCTGGAGAAATTTCGACAGGTCACGGGTCATCGTTTTTCATCAGAAAATTGATTTTTTGGACTGTAGAAAAATTGATTCAAAATGTCATTTGGAATGTGCCTCATGTTGAATAACTACTTTTTAAAGCCTCAATGTGACCAAAATTGCCATTATTACAGACTTTTTCTCCTATTCAGAAGCTTTTATTTCGACCAATTTCAGGCATTAACGTGACTCTAAAAACACTTGTTTTTGTTCCAAAAGTGATAATTTACATGGAATAGTCATTTGCAGTCAAAAAATTAAACATTAAAACATTTCCATTGCTGACCATCTGGAGAAATTTCGACAGGTCACGGGTCATCCTTTTTCATCAGAAAATTGATTTTCTGGACTGTAGAAAAATTGATTCAAAATGTCATTTGGAATGTGCCTCATGTTGAATAACTACTTTTTGAAGCCTCAAGGTGACCAAAATTGCCATTTTTACTGACATTTTCTCCTACTCAGAAGCTTCTTTTTCGACCAATTTCAGGCATTAAACTGATTCTAAACACACTTGTTTTTGTTCCAAAAGTGATAATTTACATGGAATAGTCATTTGTAGTCAAAAAATTAAACAATAAAAATTTCGATATCCGACCATCTGGAGAAATTTCGACAGGTCACGGGTCATCGTTTTTCATCAGAAAATAGATTTTTTGGACTGTAGAAAAATTGATTCAAAATGTCATTTTGAATGTGCCTCATGTTGAATAACTACTTTTTAAAGCCTCAATGTGACCAAAATTGCCATTATTACAGACTTTTTCTCCTATTCAGAAGCTTCTATTTCAACCAATTTCAGGCATTAACGTGACTCTAAAAACACTTGTTTTTGTTCCAAAAGTGATAATTTACATGGAATAGTCATTTGCAGTCAAAATATTAAACATTAAAACATTTCCATTTCTGACCATCTGGAGAAATTTCGACAGGTCACGGGTCATCCTTTTTCATCAGAAAATAGATTTTCTGGACTGTAGAAAAATTGATTCAAAATGTCATTTGGAATGTGCCTCATGTTGAATAACTACTTTTTGGAGCCTCAATGTGACCAAAATTGCCATTTTTACTTACATTTTCTCCTACTCAGAAGCTTCTTTTTCGACCAATTTCAGGCATTAAACTGACTCTAAAACACTTGTTTTTGTTCCAAAAGTGATAATTTACATGGAATAGTCATTTGCAGTCAAAAAATTAAACAATACAAATTTCGATTTCTGACCATCTGGAGAAATTTCGACAGGTCACGGGTCATCGTTTTTGATCAGAAAATTGATTTTTTGGACTGTAGAAAAATTGATTCAAAATGTCATTTGGATTGTGCCTCATGTTGAATAACTACTTTTTGAAACCTCAATGTGACCAAAATTGCCATTATTGCAGACTTTTTCTCCTATTCAGAAGCTTCTATTTCCACTAATTTCAGGCATTAAAGTGAGTCTAAACACACTTGTTTTTGTTCCAAAAGTGATAATTTACATGGAATAGTCAATTGCAGTCAAAAAATTAAACATTAAAAAATTTCCATTTCTGACCATCTGGAGAAATTTCGACAGGTCACGGGTCATCGTTTTTCATCAGAAAATTGATTTTTTGGACTGTAGAAAAATTGATTCAAAATGTCATTTGGAATGTGCCTCATGTTGAATAACTACTTTTTAAAGCCTCAATGTGACCAAAATTGCCATTATTACAGACTTTTTCTCCTATTCAGAAGCTTCTATTTCGACCAATTTCAGTCATTAAAGTGAGTCTAAACACACTTATTTTAGTTCCAAAAGTGATAATTTACATGGAATAGTCATTTGCAGTCAAAAAATTAAACATTAAAACATTTCCATTTCTGACCATCTGGAGAAATTTCGATAGGTCACGGGTCATCCTTTTTCATCAGAAAATTGATTTTCTGGACTGTAGAAAAATTGATTCAAAATATCATTTGGACTGTGCCTCATGTTGAATAACTACTTTTTGAAGCCTCAAGGTGACCCAAATTGCCATTTTTACGGACATTTTCTCCTACTCAGAAGCTTCTTTTTCGACCAATTTCAGGCATTAAACTGACTCTAAACACACTTGTTTTTGTTCCAAAAGTGATAATTTACATGGAATAGTCATTTGCAGTCAAAAAATTAAACATTAAAATATTTCCATTTCTGACCATCTGGAGAAATTTCGACAGGTCACGGGTCATCCTTTTTCATCAGAAAATAGATTTTCTGGACTGTAGAAAAATTGATTCAAAATGTCATTTGGAATGTGCCTCATGTTGAATAACTACTTTTTGAAGCCTCAATGTGACCAAAATTGCCATTTTTACTTACATTTTCTCCTACTCAGAAGCTTCTTTTTCGACCAATTTCAGGCATTAAACTGACTCTAAAACACTTGTTTTTGTTCCAAAAGTGATAATTTACATGGAATAGTCATTTGCAGTCAAAAAATTAAACAATACAAATTTCGATTTCTGACCATCTGGAGAAATTTCGACAGGTCACGGGTCATCGTTTTTCATCAGAAAATTGATTTTTTGGACTGTAAAAAAATTGATTTAAAATGTCATTTGGATTGTGCCTCATGTTGAATAACTACTTTTTAAAGCCTCAATGTTACCAAAATTGCCATTATTACAGACTTTTTCTCCTATTCAGAAGCTTCTATTGCGACCAATTTCAGTCATTAAAGTGAGTCTAAACACACTTATTTTTGTTCCAAAAGTGATAATTTACATGGAATAGTCATTTGCAGTCAAAAAATTAAACAATACAAATTTCGATTTCTGACCATCTGGAGAAATTTCGACAGGTCACGGGTCATCGTTTTTGATCAGAAAATTGATTTTTTGGACTGTAGAAAAATTGATTCAAAATGTCATTTGGATTGTGCCTCATGTTGAATAACTACTTTTTGAAACCTCAATGTGACCAAAATTGCCATTATTGCAGACTTTTTCTCCTATTCAGAAGCTTCTATTTCCACTAATTTCAGGCATTAAAGTGAGTCTAAACACACTTGTTTTTGTTCCAAAAGTGATAATTTACATGGAATAGTCAATTGCAGTCAAAAAATTAAACATTAAAAAATTTCCATTTCTGACCATCTGGAGAAATTTCGACAGGTCACGGGTCATCGTTTTTCATCAGAAAATTGATTTTTTGGACTGTAGAAAAATTGATTCAAAATGTCATTTGGAATGTGCCTCATGTTGAATAACTACTTTTTAAAGCCTCAATGTGACCAAAATTGCCATTATTACAGACTTTTTCTCCTATTCAGAAGCTTCTATTTCGACCAATTTCAGTCATTAAAGTGAGTCTAAACACACTTATTTTTGTTCCAAAAGTGATAATTTACATGGAATAGTCATTTGCAGTCAAAAAATTAAACAATAAAAATTTCGATTTCTGAACATCTGGAGAAATTTCGACAGGTCACGGGTCATCGTTTTTCATCAGAAAATTGATTTTTTGGACTGTAAAAAAATTGATTTAAAATGTCATTTGGATTGTGCCTCATGTTGAATAACTACTTTTTGAAACCTCAATGTGACCAAAAGTGCCATTATTGCAGACTTTTTCTCCTATTCAGAAGCTTCTATTTCGAACAATTTCAGGCATTAAAGTGACTCTAAACATACTTATTTTAGTTCCAAAAGTGATAATTTACATGGAATAGTCATTTGCAGTCAAAAAATTAAACATTAAAACATTTCCATTTCTGACCATCTGGAGAAATTTCGATAGGTCACGGGTCATCCTTTTTCATCAGAAAATTGATTTTCTGGACTGTAGAAAAATTGATTCAAAATATCATTTGGACTGTGCCTCATGTTGAATAACTACTTTTTGAAGCCTCAAGGTGACTCAAATTGCCATTTTTACGGACATTTTCTCCTACTCAGAAGCTTCTTTTTCGACCAATTTCAGGCATTAAACTGACTCTAAACACACTTGTTTTTGTTCCAAAAGTGATAATTTACATGGAATAGTCATTTGCAGTCAAAAAATTAAACAATAAAAATTTCGATTTCTAACCATCTGGAGAAATTTTGACAGGTCACGGGTCATCGTTTTTGATCAGAAAATTGATTTTTTGGACTGTAGAAAAATTGATTCAAAATGTCATTTGGATTGTGCCTCATGTTGAATAACTACTTTTTGAAACCTCAATGTGACCAAAATTGCCATTATTGCAGACTTTTTCTCCTATTCAGAAGCTTCTATTTCCACTAATTTCAGGCATTAAAGTGAGTCTAAACACACTTGTTTTTGTTCCAAAAGTGATAATTTACATGGAATAGTCAATTGCAGTCAAAAAATTAAACATTAAAAAATTTCCATTTCTGACCATCTGGAGAAATTTCGACAGGTCACGGGTCATCGTTTTTCATCAGAAAATTGATTTTTTGGACTGTAGAAAAATTGATTCAAAATGTCATTTGGAATGTGCCTCATGTTGAATAACTACTTTTTAAAGCCTCAATGTGACCAAAATTGCCATTATTACAGACTTTTTCTCCTATTCAGAAGCTTCTATTTCGACCAATTTCAGGCATTAACGTGACTCTAAAAACACTTGTTTTTGTTCCAAAAGTGATAATTTACATGGAATAGTCATTTGCAGTCAAAAAATTAAACATTAAAACATTTCCATTGCTGACCATCTGGAGAAATTTCGACAGGTCACGGGTCATCCTTTTTCATCAGAAAATTGATTTTCTGGACTGTAGAAAAATTGATTCAAAATGTCATTTGGAATGTGCCTCATGTTGAATAACTACTTTTTAAAGCCTCAATGTGACCAAAATTGCCATTATTACAGACTTTTTCTCCTATTCAGAAGCTTTTATTTCGACCAAATTCAGGCATTAACGTGACTCTAAAAACACTTGTTTTTGTTCCAAAAGTGATAATTTACATTGAATAGTCATTTGCAGTCAAAAAATTAAACATTAAAACATTTCCATTGCTGACCATCTGGAGAAATTTCGACAGGTCACGGGTCATCCTTTTTCATCAGAAAATTGATTTTCTGGACTGTAGAAAAATTGATTCAAAATGTCATTTGGAATGTGCCTCATGTTGAATAACTACTTTTTGAAGCCTCAATGTGACCAAAATTGCCATTTTTACTTACATTTTCTCCTACTCAGAAGCTTCTTTTTCGACCAATTTCAGGCATTAAACTGACTCTAAAACACTTGTTTTTGTTCCAAAAGTGATAATTTACATGGAATAGTCATTTGCAGTCAAAAAATTAAACAATACAAATTTCGATTTCTGACCATCTGGAGAAATTTCGACAGGTCACGGGTCATCGTTTTTCATCAGAAAATTGATTTTTTGGACTGTAGAAAAATTGATTCAAAATGTCATTTGGAATGTGCCTCATGTTGAATAACTACTTTTTAAAGCCTCAATGTTACCAAAATTGCCATTATTACAGACTTTTTCTCCTATTCAGAAGCTTCTATTTCGACCAATTTCAGTCATTAAAGTGAGTCTAAACACACTTATTTTTGTTCCAAAAGTGATAATTTACATGGAATAGTCATTTGCAGTCAAAAAACTTAAACAATACAAATTTCGATTTCTGACCATCTGGAGAAATTTCGACAGGTCACGGGTCATCGTTTTTGATCAGAAAATTGATTTTTTGGACTGTAGAAAAATTGATTCAAAATGTCATTTGGAATGTGCCTCATGTTGAATAACTACTTTTTAAAGCCTCAATGTGACCAAAATTGCCATTATTACAGACTTTTTCTCCTATTCAGAAGCTTCTATTTCGACCAATTTCAGTCATTAAAGTGAGTCTAAACACACTTATTTTTGTTCCAAAAGTGATAATTTACATGGAATAGTCATTTGCAGTCAAAAAATTAAACAATAAAAATTTCGATTTCTGACCATCTGGAGAAATTTCGATAGGTCACGGGTCATCCTTTTTCATCAGAAAATTGATTTTCTGGACTGTAGAAAAATTGATTCAAAATATCATTTGGAATGTGCCTCATGTTGAATAACTACTTTTTGAAGCCTCAAGGTGACCAAAATTGCCATTTTTACGGACATTTTCTCCTACTCAGAAGCTTCTTTTTCGACCAATTTCAGGCATTAAACTGACTCTAAACACACTTGTTTTTGTTCCAAAAGTGATAATTTACATGGAATAGTCATTTGCAGTCAAAAAATTAAACAATAAAAATTTCGCTTTCTGACCATCTGGAGAAATTTCGACAGGTCACGGGTCATCGTTTTTCATCAGAAAATTGATTTTTTGGACTGTAGAAAAATTGATTCAAAATGTCATTTGGAATGTGCCTCATGTTGAATAACTACTTTTTAAAGCCTCAATGTGACCAAAATTGCCATTATTACAGACTTTTTCTCCTATTCAGAAGCTTTTATTTCGACCAATTTCAGGCATTAACGTGACTCTAAAAACACTTGTTTTTGTTCCAAAAGTGATAATTTACATGGAATAGTCATTTGCAGTCAAAAAATTAAACATTAAAACATTTCCATTGCTGACCATCTGGAGAAATTTCGACAGGTCACGGGTCATCCTTTTTCATCAGAAAATTGATTTTCTGGACTGTAGAAAAATTGATTCAAAATGTCATTTGGAATGTGCCTCATGTTGAATAACTACTTTTTGAAGCCTCAATGTGACCAAAATTGCCATTTTTACGGACATTTTCTCCTACTCAGAAGCTTCTTTTTCGACTAATTTCAGGCATTAAAGTGAGTCTAAACACACTTGTTTTTGTTCCAAAAGTGATAATTTACATGGAATAGTCAATTGCAGTCAAAAAATTAAACAATACAAATTTCGATTTCTGACCATCTGGAGAAATTTCGACAGGTCACGGGTCATCGTTTTTGATCAGAAAATTGATTTTTTGGACTGTAGAAAAATTGATTTAAAATGTCATTTGGATTGTGCCTCATGTTGAATAACTACTTTTTGAAACCTCAATGTGACCAAAAGTGCCATTATTGCAGACTTTTTCTCCTATTCAGAAGCTTCTATTTCGAACAATTTCAGGCATTAAAGTGACTCTAAACACACTTATTTTAGTTCCAAAAGTGATAATTTACATGGAATAGTCATTTGCAGTCAAAAAATTAAACATTAAAACATTTCCATTTCTGACCATCTGGAGAAATTTCGATAGGTCACGGGTCATCCTTTTTCATCAGAAAATTGATTTTCTGGACTGTAGAAAAATTGATTCAAAATATCATTTGGAATGTGCCTCATGTTGCTTAACTACTTTTTGAAGCCTCAAGGTGACCAAAATTGCCATTTTTACGGACATTTTCTCCTACTCAGAAGCTTCTTTTTCGACCAATTTCAGGCATTAAACTGACTCTAAACACACTTGTTTTTGTTCCAAAAGTGATAATTTACATGGAATAGTCATTTGCAGTCAAAAAATTAAACAATAAAAATTTCGATTTCTGACCATCTGGAGAAATTTCGACAGGTCACGGGTCATCGTTTTTCATCAGAAAATTGATTTTTTGGACTGTAGAAAAATTGATTCAAAATGTCATTTGGAATGTGCCTCATGTTGAATAACTACTTTTTAAAGCCTCAATGTGACCAAAATTGCCATTATTACAGACTTTTTCTCCTATTCAGAAGCTTTTATTTCGACCAATTTCAGGCATTAACGTGACTCTAAAAACACTTGTTTTAGTTCCAAAAGTGATAATTTACATGGAATAGTCATTTGCAGTCAAAAAATTAAACATTAAAACATTTCCATTGCTGACCATCTGGAGAAATTTCGACAGGTCACGGGTCATCCTTTTTCATCAGAAAATTGATTTTCTGGACTGTAGAAAAATTGATTCAAAATGTCATTTGGAATGTGCCTCATGTTGAATAACTACTTTTTGAAGCCTCAATGTGACCAAAATTGCCATTTTTACGGACATTTTCTCCTACTCAGAAGCTTCTTTTTCGACTAATTTCAGGCATTAAAGTGAGTCTAAACACACTTGTTTTTGTTCCAAAAGTGATAATTTACATGGAATAGTCAATTGCAGTCAAAAAATTAAACAATAAAAATTTCGATTTCTGACCATTTGGAGAAATTTCGACAGGTCACGGGTCATCGTTTTTCATCAGAAAATTGATTTTTTGGACTGTAAAAAAATTGATTTAAAATGTCATTTGGATTGTACCTCATGTTGAATAACTACTTTTTGAAACCTCAATGTGACCAAAAGTGCCATTATTGCAGACTTTTTCTCCTATTCAGAAGCTTCTATTTCGAACAATTTCAGGCATTAAAGTGACTCTAAACACACTTATTTTAGTTCCAAAAGTGATAATTTACATGGAATAGTCATTTGCAGTCAAAAAATTAAACATTAAAACATTTCCATTACTGACCATCTGGAGAAATTTCGACAGGTCACGGGTCATCCTTTTTCATCAGAAAATTGATTTTCTGGACTGTAGAAAAATTGATTCAAAATGTCATTTGGAATGTGCCTCATGTTGAATAACTACTTTTTGAAGCCTCAAGGTGACCAAAATTGCCATTTTTACTGACATTTTCTCCTACTCAGAAGCTTCTTTTTCGACCAATTTCAGGCATTAAACTGACTCTAAACACACTTGTTTTTGTTCCAAAAGTGATAATTTACATGGAATAGTCATTTGCAGTCAAAAAATTAAACAATAAAAATTTCGATTTCTGACCATCTGGAGAAATTTCGACAGGTCACGGGTCATCGTTTTTCATCAGAAAATTGATTTTTTGGACTGTAGAAAAATTGATTCAAAATGTCATTTGGAATGTGCCTCATGTTGAATAACTACTTTTTAAAGCCTCAATGTGACCAAAATTGCCATTATTACAGACTTTTTCTCCTATTCAGAAGCTTTTATTTCGACCAATTTCAGGCATTAACGTGACTCTAAAAACACTTGTTTTAGTTCCAAAAGTGATAATTTACATGGAATAGTCATTTGCAGTCAAAAAATTAAACATTAAAACATTTCCATTGCTGACCATCTGGAGAAATTTCGACAGGTCACGGGTCATCCTTTTTCATCAGAAAATTGATTTTCTGGACTGTAGAAAAATTGATTCAAAATGTCATTTGGAATGTGCCTCATGTTGAATAACTACTTTTTGAAGCCTCAATGTGACCAAAATTGCCATTTTTACGGACATTTTCTCCTACTCAGAAGCTTCTTTTTCGACTAATTTCAGGCATTAAAGTGAGTCTAAACACACTTGTTTTTGTTCCAAAAGTGATAATTTACATGGAATAGTCAATTGCAGTCAAAAAATTAAACAATAAAAATTTCGATTTCTGACCATTTGGAGAAATTTCGACAGGTCACGGGTCATCGTTTTTCATCAGAAAATTGATTTTTTGGACTGTAAAAAAATTGATTTAAAATGTCATTTGGATTGTACCTCATGTTGAATAACTACTTTTTGAAACCTCAATGTGACCAAAAGTGCCATTATTGAAGACTTTTTCTCCTATTCAGAAGCTTCTATTTCGAACAATTTCAGGCATTAAAGTGACTCTAAACACACTTATTTTAGTTCCAAAAGTGATAATTTACATGGAATAGTCATTTGCAGTCAAAAAATTAAACATTAAAACATTTCCATTACTGACCATCTGGAGAAATTTCGACAGGTCACGGGTCATCCTTTTTCATCAGAAAATTGATTTTCTGGACTGTAGAAAAATTGATTCAAAATGTCATTTGGAATGTGCCTCATGTTGAATAACTACTTTTTGAAGCCTCAAGGTGACCAAAATTGCCATTTTTACTGACATTTTCTCCTACTCAGAAGCTTCTTTTTCGACCAATTTCAGGCATTAAACTGATTCTAAACACACTTGTTTTTGTTCCAAAAGTGATAATTTACATGGAATAGTCATTTGCAGTCAAAAAATTAAACAATAAAAATTTCGATATCTGACCATCTGGAGAAATTTCGACAGGTCACGGGTCATCGTTTTTCATCAGAAAATTGATTTTTTGGACTGTAGAAAAATTGATTCAAAATGTCATTTTGAATGTGCCTCATGTTGAATAACTACTTTTTAAAGCCTCAATGTGACCAAAATTGCCATTATTACAGACTTTTTCTATTATTCAGAAGCTTCTATTTCGACCAATTTCAGGCATTAACGTGACTCTAAAAACACTTGTTTTTGTTCCAAAAGTGATAATTTACATGGAATAGTCATTTGCAGTCAAAATATTAAACATTAAAACATTTCCATTTCTGACCATCTGGAGAAATTTCGACAGGTCATGGGTCATCCTTTTTCATCAGAAAATAGATTTTCTGGACTGTAGAAAAATTGATTCAAAATGTCATTTGGAATGTGCCTCATGTTGAATAACTACTTTTTGAAGCCTCAATGTGACCAAAATTGCCATTTTTACTTACATTTTCTCCTACTCAGAAGCTTCTTTTTCGACCAATTTCAGGCATTAAACTGACTCTAAACACACTTGTTTTTGTTCCAAAAGTGATAATTTACATGGAATAGTCATTTGCAGTCAAAAAATTAAACAATACAAATTTCGATTTCTGACCATCTGGAGAAATTTCGACAGGTCACGGGTCATCGTTTTTCATCAGAAAATTGATTTTTTGGACTGTAGAAAAATTGATTCAAAATGTCATTTGGATTGTGCCTCATGTTGAATAACTACTTTTTGAAACCTCAATGTGACCAAAATTGCCATTAATGCAGACTTTTTCTCCGATTCAGAAGCTTCTATTTCCACTAATTTCAGGCATTAAAGTGAGTCTAAACACACTTGTTTTTGTTCCAAAAGTGATAATTTACATGGAATAGTCAATTGCAGTCAAAAAATTAAACATTAAAAAATTTCCATTTCTGACCATCTGGAGAAATTTCGACAGGTCACGGGTCATCGTTTTTCATCAGAAAATTGATTTTTTGGACTGTAGAAAAATTGATTCAAAATGTAATTTGGAATGTGCCTCATGTTGAATAACTACTTTTTAAAGCCTCAATGTGACCAAAATTGCCATTATTACAGACTTTTTCTCCTATTCAGAAGCTTCTATTTCAACCAATTTCAGTCATTAAAGTGAGTCTAAACACACTTATTTTTGTTCCAAAAGTGATAATTTACATGGAATAGTCATTTGCAGTCAAAAAATTAAACAATAAAAATTTCGATTTCTGACCATCTGGAGAAATTTCGACAGGTCACGGGTCATCGTTTTTCATCAGAAAATTGATTTTTTGGACTGTAAAAAAACTTGATTTAAAATGTCATTTGGATTGTGCCTCATGTTGAATAACTACTTTTTGAAACCTCAATGTGACCAAAATTGCCATTATTGCAGACTTTTTCTCCCATTCAGAAGCTTCTATTTCGAACAATTTCAGGCATTAACGTGACTCTAAACACACTTATTTTAGTTCCAAAAGTGATAATTTACATGGAATAGTCATTTGCAGTCAAAAAATTTAAACATTAAAACATTTCCATTTCTGGCCATCTGGAGAAATTTCGACAGGTCATAGGTCATTGTTTTTCATCAGAAAATTGATTTTTAGGACTGTAGAAAAATTGATTCAAAATGTCATTTGGAATGTGCCTCATGTTGAATAACTACTTTTTAAAGCCTCAAGGTGACCAAAATTGCCATTATTACAGACTTTTTCTCCTATTCAGAAGCTTCTATTTCGACCAATTTCAGGCATTAAAGTGACTCTAAAAACACTTGTTTTTGTTCCAAAAGTGATAATTTACATGGAATAGTCATTTGCAGTCAAAAAATTAAACAATAAAAATTTCGATTTCTGACCATCTGGAGAAATTTCGACAGGTCACGGGTCATGGTTTTTCATCAGAAAATTGATTTTTTGGACTGTAGAAAAATTGATTCAAAATGTCATTTGGATTGTGCCTCATGTTGAATAACTACTTTTTGAAACCTCAATGTGACCAAAATTGCCATTATTGCAGACTTTTTCTCCTATTCAGAAGCTTCTATTTCCACTAATTTCAGGCATTAAAGTGAGTCTAAACACACTTGTTTTTGTTCCAAAAGTGATAATTTACATGGAATAGTCAATTGCAGTCAAAAAATTAAACATTAAAAAATTTCCATTTCTGACCATCTGGAGAAATTTCGACAGGTCACGGGTCATCGTTTTTCATCAGAAAATTGATTTTTTGGACTGTAGAAAAATTGATTCAAAATGTCATTTGGAATGTGCCTCATGTTGAATAACTACTTTTTAAAGCCTCAATGTGACCAAAATTGCCATTATTACAGACTTTTTCTCCTATTCAGAAGCTTCTATTTCGACCAATTTCAGTCATTAAAGTGAGTCTAAACACACTTATTTTTGTTCCAAAAGTGATAATTTACATGGAATAGTCATTTGCAGTCAAAAAATTAAACAATAAAAATTTCGATTTCTGAACATCTGGAGAAATTTCGACAGGTCACGGGTCATCGTTTTTCATCAGAAAATTGATTTTTTGGACTGTAAAAAAATTGATTTAAAATGTCATTTGGATTGTGCCTCATGTTGAATAACTACTTTTTGAAACCTCAATGTGACCAAAAGTGCCATTATTGCAGACTTTTTCTCCTATTCAGAAGCTTCTATTTCAAACAATTTCAGGCATTAAAGTGACTCTAAACACACTTATTTTAGTTCCAAAAGTGATAATTTACATGGAATAGTCATTTGCAGTCAAAAAATTAAACATTAAAACATTTCCATTTCTGACCATCTGGAGAAATTTCGATAGGTCACGGGTCATCCTTTTTCATCAGAAAATTGATTTTCTGGACTGTAGAAAAATTGATTCAAAATATCATTTGGAATGTGCCTCATGTTGAATAACTACTTTTTGAAGCCTCAAGGTGACCAAAATTGCCATTTTTACGGACATTTTCTCCTACTCAGAAGCTTCTTTTTCGACCAATTTCAGGCATTAAACTGACTCTAAACACACTTGTTTTTGTTCCAAAAGTGATAATTTACATGGAATAGTCATTTGCAGTCAAAAAATTAAACAATAAAAATTTCGATTTCTGACCATCTGGAGAAATTTCGACAGGTCACGGGTCATCGTTTTTCATCAGAAAATTGATTTTTTGGACTGTAGAAAAATTGATTCAAAATGTCATTTGGAATGTGCCTCATGTTGAATAACTACTTTTTAAAGCCTCAATGTGACCAAAATTGCCATTATTACAGACTTTTTCTCCTATTCAGAAGCTTTTATTTCGACCAATTTCAGGCATTAACGTGACTCTAAAAACACTTGTTTTTGTTCCAAAAGTGATAATTTACATGGAATAGTCATTTGCAGTCAAAAA
Organism: Triturus cristatus; assembly: GCF_964204655.1. Lineage (NCBI taxonomy): Eukaryota > Metazoa > Chordata > Amphibia > Caudata > Salamandridae > Triturus > Triturus cristatus. The sequence continues at coordinate 456,718 of NW_028187361.1, forward strand.
ATTAAACATTAAAACATTTCCATTGCTGACCATCTGGAGAAATTTCGACAGGTCACGGGTCATCCTTTTTCATCAGAAAATTGATTTTCTGGACTGTAGAAAAATTGATTCAAAATGTCATTTGGAATGTGCCTCATGTTGAATAACTACTTTTTGAAGCCTCAAGGTGACCAAAATTGCCATTTTTACTGACATTTTCTCCTACTCAGAAGCTTCTTTTTCGACCAATTTCAGGCATTAAACTGATTCTAAACACACTTGTTTTTGTTCCAAAAGTGATAATTTACATGGAATAGTCATTTGTAGTCAAAAAATTAAACAATAAAAATTTCGATATCTGACCATCTGGAGAAATTTCGACAGGTCACGGGTCATCGTTTTTCATCAGAAAATAGATTTTTTGGACTGTAGAAAAATTGATTCAAAATGTCATTTTGAATGTGCCTCATGTTGAATAACTACTTTTTAAAGCCTCAATGTGACCAAAATTGCCATTATTACAGACTTTTTCTCCTATTCAGAAGCTTCTATTTCAACCAATTTCAGGCATTAACGTGACTCTAAAAACACTTGTTTTTGTTCCAAAAGTGATAATTTACATGGAATAGTCATTTGCAGTCAAAATATTAAACATTAAAACATTTCCATTTCTGACCATCTGGAGAAATTTCGACAGGTCACGGGTCATCCTTTTTCATCAGAAAATAGATTTTCTGGACTGTAGAAAAATTGATTCAAAATGTCATTTGGAATGTGCCTCATGTTGAATAACTACTTTTTGGAGCCTCAATGTGACCAAAATTGCCATTTTTACTTACATTTTCTCCTACTCAGAAGCTTCTTTTTCGACCAATTTCAGGCATTAAACTGACTCTAAAACACTTGTTTTTGTTCCAAAAGTGATAATTTACATGGAATAGTCATTTGCAGTCAAAAAATTAAACAATACAAATTTCGATTTCTGACCATCTGGAGAAATTTCGACAGGTCACGGGTCATCGTTTTTGATCAGAAAATTGATTTTTTGGACTGTAGAAAAATTGATTCAAAATGTCATTTGGATTGTGCCTCATGTTGAATAACTACTTTTTGAAACCTCAATGTGACCAAAATTGCCATTATTGCAGACTTTTTCTCCTATTCAGAAGCTTCTATTTCCACTAATTTCAGGCATTAAAGTGAGTCTAAACACACTTGTTTTTGTTCCAAAAGTGATAATTTACATGGAATAGTCAATTGCAGTCAAAAAATTAAACATTAAAAAATTTCCATTTCTGACCATCTGGAGAAATTTCGACAGGTCACGGGTCATCGTTTTTCATCAGAAAATTGATTTTTTGGACTGTAGAAAAATTGATTCAAAATGTCATTTGGAATGTGCCTCATGTTGAATAACTACTTTTTAAAGCCTCAATGTGACCAAAATTGCCATTATTACAGACTTTTTCTCCTATTCAGAAGCTTCTATTTCGACCAATTTCAGTCATTAAAGTGAGTCTAAACACACTTATTTTAGTTCCAAAAGTGATAATTTACATGGAATAGTCATTTGCAGTCAAAAAATTAAACATTAAAACATTTCCATTTCTGACCATCTGGAGAAATTTCGATAGGTCACGGGTCATCCTTTTTCATCAGAAAATTGATTTTCTGGACTGTAGAAAAATTGATTCAAAATATCATTTGGACTGTGCCTCATGTTGAATAACTACTTTTTGAAGCCTCAAGGTGACCCAAATTGCCATTTTTACGGACATTTTCTCCTACTCAGAAGCTTCTTTTTCGACCAATTTCAGGCATTAAACTGACTCTAAACACACTTGTTTTTGTTCCAAAAGTGATAATTTACATGGAATAGTCATTTGCAGTCAAAAAATTAAACATTAAAATATTTCCATTTCTGACCATCTGGAGAAATTTCGACAGGTCACGGGTCATCCTTTTTCATCAGAAAATAGATTTTCTGGACTGTAGAAAAATTGATTCAAAATGTCATTTGGAATGTGCCTCATGTTGAATAACTACTTTTTGAAGCCTCAATGTGACCAAAATTGCCATTTTTACTTACATTTTCTCCTACTCAGAAGCTTCTTTTTCGACCAATTTCAGGCATTAAACTGACTCTAAAACACTTGTTTTTGTTCCAAAAGTGATAATTTACATGGAATAGTCATTTGCAGTCAAAAAATTAAACAATACAAATTTCGATTTCTGACCATCTGGAGAAATTTCGACAGGTCACGGGTCATCGTTTTTCATCAGAAAATTGATTTTTTGGACTGTAAAAAAATTGATTTAAAATGTCATTTGGATTGTGCCTCATGTTGAATAACTACTTTTTAAAGCCTCAATGTTACCAAAATTGCCATTATTACAGACTTTTTCTCCTATTCAGAAGCTTCTATTGCGACCAATTTCAGTCATTAAAGTGAGTCTAAACACACTTATTTTTGTTCCAAAAGTGATAATTTACATGGAATAGTCATTTGCAGTCAAAAAATTAAACAATACAAATTTCGATTTCTGACCATCTGGAGAAATTTCGACAGGTCACGGGTCATCGTTTTTGATCAGAAAATTGATTTTTTGGACTGTAGAAAAATTGATTCAAAATGTCATTTGGATTGTGCCTCATGTTGAATAACTACTTTTTGAAACCTCAATGTGACCAAAATTGCCATTATTGCAGACTTTTTCTCCTATTCAGAAGCTTCTATTTCCACTAATTTCAGGCATTAAAGTGAGTCTAAACACACTTGTTTTTGTTCCAAAAGTGATAATTTACATGGAATAGTCAATTGCAGTCAAAAAATTAAACATTAAAAAATTTCCATTTCTGACCATCTGGAGAAATTTCGACAGGTCACGGGTCATCGTTTTTCATCAGAAAATTGATTTTTTGGACTGTAGAAAAATTGATTCAAAATGTCATTTGGAATGTGCCTCATGTTGAATAACTACTTTTTAAAGCCTCAATGTGACCAAAATTGCCATTATTACAGACTTTTTCTCCTATTCAGAAGCTTCTATTTCGACCAATTTCAGTCATTAAAGTGAGTCTAAACACACTTATTTTTGTTCCAAAAGTGATAATTTACATGGAATAGTCATTTGCAGTCAAAAAATTAAACAATAAAAATTTCGATTTCTGAACATCTGGAGAAATTTCGACAGGTCACGGGTCATCGTTTTTCATCAGAAAATTGATTTTTTGGACTGTAAAAAAATTGATTTAAAATGTCATTTGGATTGTGCCTCATGTTGAATAACTACTTTTTGAAACCTCAATGTGACCAAAAGTGCCATTATTGCAGACTTTTTCTCCTATTCAGAAGCTTCTATTTCGAACAATTTCAGGCATTAAAGTGACTCTAAACATACTTATTTTAGTTCCAAAAGTGATAATTTACATGGAATAGTCATTTGCAGTCAAAAAATTAAACATTAAAACATTTCCATTTCTGACCATCTGGAGAAATTTCGATAGGTCACGGGTCATCCTTTTTCATCAGAAAATTGATTTTCTGGACTGTAGAAAAATTGATTCAAAATATCATTTGGACTGTGCCTCATGTTGAATAACTACTTTTTGAAGCCTCAAGGTGACCCAAATTGCCATTTTTACGGACATTTTCTCCTACTCAGAAGCTTCTTTTTCGACCAATTTCAGGCATTAAACTGACTCTAAACACACTTGTTTTTGTTCCAAAAGTGATAATTTACATGGAATAATCATTTGCAGTCAAAAAATTAAACAATAAAAATTTCGATTTCTAACCATCTGGAGAAATTTTGACAGGTCACGGGTCATCGTTTTTGATCAGAAAATTGATTTTTTGGACTGTAGAAAAATTGATTCAAAATGTCATTTGGATTGTGCCTCATGTTGAATAACTACTTTTTGAAACCTCAATGTGACCAAAATTGCCATTATTGCAGACTTTTTCTCCTATTCAGAAGCTTCTATTTCCACTAATTTCAGGCATTAAAGTGAGTCTAAACACACTTGTTTTTGTTCCAAAAGTGATAATTTACATGGAATAGTCAATTGCAGTCAAAAAATTAAACATTAAAAAATTTCGATTTCTGACCATCTGGAGAAATTTCGACAGGTCACGGGTCATCGTTTTTCATCAGAAAATTGATTTTTTGGACTGTAGAAAAATTGATTCAAAATGTCATTTGGAATGTGCCTCATGTTGAATAACTACTTTTTAAAGCCTCAATGTGACCAAAATTGCCATTATTACAGACTTTTTCTCCTATTCAGAAGCTTTTATTTCGACCAATTTCAGGCATTAACGTGACTCTAAAAACACTTGTTTTTGTTCCAAAAGTGATAATTTACATGGAATAGTCATTTGCAGTCAAAAAATTAAACATTAAAACATTTCCATTGCTGACCATCTGGAGAAATTTCGACAGGTCACGGGTCATCCTTTTTCATCAGAAAATTGATTTTCTGGACTGTAGAAAAATTGATTCAAAATGTCATTTGGAATGTGCCTCATGTTGAATAACTACTTTTTAAAGCCTCAATGTGACCAAAATTGCCATTATTACAGACTTTTTCTCCTATTCAGAAGCTTTTATTTCGACCAAATTCAGGCATTAACGTGACTCTAAAAACACTTGTTTTTGTTCCAAAAGTGATAATTTACATTGAATAGTCATTTGCAGTCAAAAAATTAAACATTAAAACATTTCCATTGCTGACCATCTGGAGAAATTTCGACAGGTCACGGGTCATCCTTTTTCATCAGAAAATTGATTTTCTGGACTGTAGAAAAATTGATTCAAAATGTCATTTGGAATGTGCCTCATGTTGAATAACTACTTTTTAAAGCCTCAATGTGACCAAAATTGCCATTATTACAGACTTTTTCTCCTATTCAGAAGCTTCTATTTCGACCAATTTCAGTCATTAAAGTGAGTCTAAACACACTTATTTTTGTTCCAAAAGTGATAATTTACATGGAATAGTCATTTGCAGTCAAAAAATTAAACAATAAAAATTTCGATTTCTGAACATCTGGAGAAATTTCGACAGGTCACGGGTCATCGTTTTTCATCAGAAAATTGATTTTTTGGACTGTAAAAAAATTGATTTAAAATGTCATTTGGATTGTGCCTCATGTTGAATAACTACTTTTTGAAACCTCAATGTGACCAAAAGTGCCATTATTGCAGACTTTTTCTCCTATTCAGAAGCTTCTATTTCAAACAATTTCAGGCATTAAAGTGACTCTAAACACACTTATTTTAGTTCCAAAAGTGATAATTTACATGGAATAGTCATTTGCAGTCAAAAAATTAAACATTAAAACATTTCCATTTCTGACCATCTGGAGAAATTTCGATAGGTCACGGGTCATCCTTTTTCATCAGAAAATTGATTTTCTGGACTGTAGAAAAATTGATTCAAAATATCATTTGGAATGTGCCTCATGTTGAATAACTACTTTTTGAAGCCTCAAGGTGACCAAAATTGCCATTTTTACGGACATTTTCTCCTACTCAGAAGCTTCTTTTTCGACCAATTTCAGGCATTAAACTGACTCTAAACACACTTGTTTTTGTTCCAAAAGTGATAATTTACATGGAATAGTCATTTGCAGTCAAAAAATTAAACAATAAAAATTTCGATTTCTGACCATCTGGAGAAATTTCGACAGGTCACGGGTCATCGTTTTTCATCAGAAAATTGATTTTTTGGACTGTAGAAAAATTGATTCAAAATGTCATTTGGAATGTGCCTCATGTTGAATAACTACTTTTTAAAGCCTCAATGTGACCAAAATTGCCATTATTACAGACTTTTTCTCCTATTCAGAAGCTTTTATTTCGACCAATTTCAGGCATTAACGTGACTCTAAAAACACTTGTTTTAGTTCCAAAAGTGATAATTTACATGGAATAGTCATTTGCAGTCAAAAAATTAAACATTAAAACATTTCCATTGCTGACCATCTGGAGAAATTTCGACAGGTCACGGGTCATCCTTTTTCATCAGAAAATTGATTTTCTGGACTGTAGAAAAATTGATTCAAAATGTCATTTGGAATGTGCCTCATGTTGAATAACTACTTTTTGAAGCCTCAATGTGACCAAAATTGCCATTTTTACGGACATTTTCTCCTACTCAGAAGCTTCTTTTTCGACTAATTTCAGGCATTAAAGTGAGTCTAAACACACTTGTTTTTGTTCCAAAAGTGATAATTTACATGGAATAGTCAATTGCAGTCAAAAAATTAAACAATAAAAATTTCGATTTCTGACCATTTGGAGAAATTTCGACAGGTCACGGGTCATCGTTTTTCATCAGAAAATTGATTTTTTGGACTGTAAAAAAATTGATTTAAAATGTCATTTGGATTGTACCTCATGTTGAATAACTACTTTTTGAAACCTCAATGTGACCAAAAGTGCCATTATTGCAGACTTTTTCTCCTATTCAGAAGCTTCTATTTCGAACAATTTCAGGCATTAAAGTGACTCTAAACACACTTATTTTAGTTCCAAAAGTGATAATTTACATGGAATAGTCATTTGCAGTCAAAAAATTAAACATTAAAACATTTCCATTACTGACCATCTGGAGAAATTTCGACAGGTCACGGGTCATCCTTTTTCATCAGAAAATTGATTTTCTGGACTGTAGAAAAATTGATTCAAAATGTCATTTGGAATGTGCCTCATGTTGAATAACTACTTTTTGAAGCCTCAAGGTGACCAAAATTGCCATTTTTACTGACATTTTCTCCTACTCAGAAGCTTCTTTTTCGACCAATTTCAGGCATTAAACTGACTCTAAACACACTTGTTTTTGTTCCAAAAGTGATAATTTACATGGAATAGTCATTTGCAGTCAAAAAATTAAACAATAAAAATTTCGATTTCTGACCATCTGGAGAAATTTCGACAGGTCACGGGTCATCGTTTTTCATCAGAAAATTGATTTTTTGGACTGTAGAAAAATTGATTCAAAATGTCATTTGGAATGTGCCTCATGTTGAATAACTACTTTTTAAAGCCTCAATGTGACCAAAATTGCCATTATTACAGACTTTTTCTCCTATTCAGAAGCTTTTATTTCGACCAATTTCAGGCATTAACGTGACTCTAAAAACACTTGTTTTAGTTCCAAAAGTGATAATTTACATGGAATAGTCATTTGCAGTCAAAAAATTAAACATTAAAACATTTCCATTGCTGACCATCTGGAGAAATTTCGACAGGTCACGGGTCATCCTTTTTCATCAGAAAATTGATTTTCTGGACTGTAGAAAAATTGATTCAAAATGTCATTTGGAATGTGCCTCATGTTGAATAACTACTTTTTGAAGCCTCAATGTGACCAAAATTGCCATTTTTACGGACATTTTCTCCTACTCAGAAGCTTCTTTTTCGACTAATTTCAGGCATTAAAGTGAGTCTAAACACACTTGTTTTTGTTCCAAAAGTGATAATTTACATGGAATAGTCAATTGCAGTCAAAAAATTAAACAATAAAAATTTCGATTTCTGACCATTTGGAGAAATTTCGACAGGTCACGGGTCATCGTTTTTCATCAGAAAATTGATTTTTTGGACTGTAAAAAAATTGATTTAAAATGTCATTTGGATTGTACCTCATGTTGAATAACTACTTTTTGAAACCTCAATGTGACCAAAAGTGCCATTATTGAAGACTTTTTCTCCTATTCAGAAGCTTCTATTTCGAACAATTTCAGGCATTAAAGTGACTCTAAACACACTTATTTTAGTTCCAAAAGTGATAATTTACATGGAATAGTCATTTGCAGTCAAAAAATTAAACATTAAAACATTTCCATTACTGACCATCTGGAGAAATTTCGACAGGTCACGGGTCATCCTTTTTCATCAGAAAATTGATTTTCTGGACTGTAGAAAAATTGATTCAAAATGTCATTTGGAATGTGCCTCATGTTGAATAACTACTTTTTGAAGCCTCAAGGTGACCAAAATTGCCATTTTTACTGACATTTTCTCCTACTCAGAAGCTTCTTTTTCGACCAATTTCAGGCATTAAACTGATTCTAAACACACTTGTTTTTGTTCCAAAAGTGATAATTTACATGGAATAGTCATTTGCAGTCAAAAAATTAAACAATAAAAATTTCGATATCTGACCATCTGGAGAAATTTCGACAGGTCACGGGTCATCGTTTTTCATCAGAAAATTGATTTTTTGGACTGTAGAAAAATTGATTCAAAATGTCATTTTGAATGTGCCTCATGTTGAATAACTACTTTTTAAAGCCTCAATGTGACCAAAATTGCCATTATTACAGACTTTTTCTATTATTCAGAAGCTTCTATTTCGACCAATTTCAGGCATTAACGTGACTCTAAAAACACTTGTTTTTGTTCCAAAAGTGATAATTTACATGGAATAGTCATTTGCAGTCAAAATATTAAACATTAAAACATTTCCATTTCTGACCATCTGGAGAAATTTCGACAGGTCATGGGTCATCCTTTTTCATCAGAAAATAGATTTTCTGGACTGTAGAAAAATTGATTCAAAATGTCATTTGGAATGTGCCTCATGTTGAATAACTACTTTTTGAAGCCTCAATGTGACCAAAATTGCCATTTTTACTTACATTTTCTCCTACTCAGAAGCTTCTTTTTCGACCAATTTCAGGCATTAAACTGACTCTAAACACACTTGTTTTTGTTCCAAAAGTGATAATTTACATGGAATAGTCATTTGCAGTCAAAAAATTAAACAATACAAATTTCGATTTCTGACCATCTGGAGAAATTTCGACAGGTCACGGGTCATCGTTTTTCATCAGAAAATTGATTTTTTGGACTGTAGAAAAATTGATTCAAAATGTCATTTGGATTGTGCCTCATGTTGAATAACTACTTTTTGAAACCTCAATGTGACCAAAATTGCCATTAATGCAGACTTTTTCTCCGATTCAGAAGCTTCTATTTCCACTAATTTCAGGCATTAAAGTGAGTCTAAACACACTTGTTTTTGTTCCAAAAGTGATAATTTACATGGAATAGTCAATTGCAGTCAAAAAATTAAACATTAAAAAATTTCCATTTCTGACCATCTGGAGAAATTTCGACAGGTCACGGGTCATCGTTTTTCATCAGAAAATTGATTTTTTGGACTGTAGAAAAATTGATTCAAAATGTAATTTGGAATGTGCCTCATGTTGAATAACTACTTTTTAAAGCCTCAATGTGACCAAAATTGCCATTATTACAGACTTTTTCTCCTATGCAGAAGCTTCTATTTCAACCAATTTCAGTCATTAAAGTGAGTCTAAACACACTTATTTTTGTTCCAAAAGTGATAATTTACATGGAATAGTCATTTGCAGTCAAAAAATTAAACAATAAAAATTTCGATTTCTGACCATCTGGAGAAATTTCGACAGGTCACGGGTCATCGTTTTTCATCAGAAAATTGATTTTTTGGACTGTAAAAAAACTTGATTTAAAATGTCATTTGGATTGTGCCTCATGTTGAATAACTACTTTTTGAAACCTCAATGTGACCAAAATTGCCATTATTGCAGACTTTTTCTCCCATTCAGAAGCTTCTATTTCGAACAATTTCAGGCATTAACGTGACTCTAAACACACTTATTTTAGTTCCAAAAGTGATAATTTACATGGAATAGTCATTTGCAGTCAAAAAATTTAAACATTAAAACATTTCCATTTCTGGCCATCTGGAGAAATTTCGACAGGTCATAGGTCATTGTTTTTCATCAGAAAATTGATTTTTAGGACTGTAGAAAAATTGATTCAAAATGTCATTTGGAATGTGCCTCATGTTGAATAACTACTTTTTAAAGCCTCAAGGTGACCAAAATTGCCATTATTACAGACTTTTTCTCCTATTCAGAAGCTTCTATTTCGACCAATTTCAGGCATTAAAGTGACTCTAAAAACACTTGTTTTTGTTCCAAAAGTGATAATTTACATGGAATAGTCATTTGCAGTCAAAAAATTAAACAATAAAAATTTCGATTTCTGACCATCTGGAGAAATTTCGACAGGTCACGGGTCATGGTTTTTCATCAGAAAATTGATTTTTTGGACTGTAGAAAAATTGATTCAAAATGTCATTTGGATTGTGCCTCATGTTGAATAACTACTTTTTGAAACCTCAATGTGACCAAAATTGCCATTATTGCAGACTTTTTCTCCTATTCAGAAGCTTCTATTTCCACTAATTTCAGGCATTAAAGTGAGTCTAAACACACTTGTTTTTGTTCCAAAAGTGATAATTTACCTGGAATAGTCAATTGCAGTCAAAAAATTAAACATTAAAAAATTTCCATTTCTGACCATCTGGAGAAATTTCGACAGGTCACGGGTCATCGTTTTTCATCAGAAAATTGATTTTTTGGACTGTAGAAAAATTGATTCAAAATGTCATTTGGAATGTGCCTCATGTTGAATAACTACTTTTTAAAGCCTCAATGTGACCAAAATTGCCATTATTACAGACTTTTTCTCCTATTCAGAAGCTTCTATTTCGACCAATTTCAGTCATTAAAGTGAGTCTAAACACACTTATTTTTGTTCCAAAAGTGATAATTTACATGGAATAGTCATTTGCAGTCAAAAAATTAAACAATAAAAATTTCGATTTCTGAACATCTGGAGAAATTTCGACAGGTCACGGGTCATCGTTTTTCATCAGAAAATTGATTTTTTGGACTGTAAAAAAATTGATTTAAAATGTCATTTGGATTGTGCCTCATGTTGAATAACTACTTTTTGAAACCTCAATGTGACCAAAAGTGCCATTATTGCAGACTTTTTCTCCTATTCAGAAGCTTCTATTTCAAACAATTTCAGGCATTAAAGTGACTCTAAACACACTTATTTTAGTTCCAAAAGTGATAATTTACATGGAATAGTCATTTGCAGTCAAAAAATTAAACATTAAAACATTTCCATTTCTGACCATCTGGAGAAATTTCGATAGGTCACGGGTCATCCTTTTTCATCAGAAAATTGATTTTCTGGACTGTAGAAAAATTGATTCAAAATATCATTTGGAATGTGCCTCATGTTGAATAACTACTTTTTGAAGCCTCAAGGTGACCAAAATTGCCATTTTTACGGACATTTTCTCCTACTCAGAAGCTTCTTTTTCGACCAATTTCAGGCATTAAACTGACTCTAAACACACTTGTTTTTGTTCCAAAAGTGATAATTTACATGGAATAGTCATTTGCAGTCAAAAAATTAAACAATAAAAATTTCGATTTCTGACCATCTGGAGAAATTTCGACAGGTCACGGGTCATCGTTTTTCATCAGAAAATTGATTTTTTGGACTGTAGAAAAATTGATTCAAAATGTCATTTGGAATGTGCCTCATGTTGAATAACTACTTTTTAAAGCCTCAATGTGACCAAAATTGCCATTATTACAGACTTTTTCTCCTATTCAGAAGCTTTTATTTCGACCAATTTCAGGCATTAACGTGACTCTAAAAACACTTGTTTTTGTTCCAAAAGTGATAATTTACATGGAATAGTCATTTGCAGTCAAAAAATTAAACATTAAAACATTTCCATTGCTGACCATCTGGAGAAATTTCGACAGGTCACGGGTCATCCTTTTTCATCAGAAAATTGATTTTCTGGACTGTAGAAAAATTGATTCAAAATGTCATTTGGAATGTGCCTCATGTTGAATAACTACTTTTTGAAGCCTCAAGGTGACCAAAATTGCCATTTTTACTGACATTTTCTCCTACTCAGAAGCTTCTTTTTCGACCAATTTCAGGCATTAAACTGATTCTAAACACACTTGTTTTTGTTCCAAAAGTGATAATTTACATGGAATAGTCATTTGTAGTCAAAAAATTAAACAATAAAAATTTCGATATCTGACCATCTGGAGAAATTTCGACAGGTCACGGGTCATCGTTTTTCATCAGAAAATAGATTTTTTGGACTGTAGAAAAATTGATTCAAAATGTCATTTTGAATGTGCCTCATGTTGAATAACTACTTTTTAAAGCCTCAATGTGACCAAAATTGCCATTATTACAGACTTTTTCTCCTATTCAGAAGCTTCTATTTCAACCAATTTCAGGCATTAACGTGACTCTAAAAACACTTGTTTTTGTTCCAAAAGTGATAATTTACATGGAATAGTCATTTGCAGTCAAAATATTAAACATTAAAACATTTCCATTTCTGACCATCTGGAGAAATTTCGACAGGTCACGGGTCATCCTTTTTCATCAGAAAATAGATTTTCTGGACTGTAGAAAAATTGATTCAAAATGTCATTTGGAATGTGCCTCATGTTGAATAACTACTTTTTGGAGCCTCAATGTGACCAAAATTGCCATTTTTACTTACATTTTCTCCTACTCAGAAGCTTCTTTTTCGACCAATTTCAGGCATTAAACTGACTCTAAAACACTTGTTTTTGTTCCAAAAGTGATAATTTACATGGAATAGTCATTTGCAGTCAAAAAATTAAACAATACAAATTTCGATTTCTGACCATCTGGAGAAATTTCGACAGGTCACGGGTCATCGTTTTTGATCAGAAAATTGATTTTTTGGACTGTAGAAAAATTGATTCAAAATGTCATTTGGATTGTGCCTCATGTTGAATAACTACTTTTTGAAACCTCAATGTGACCAAAATTGCCATTATTGCAGACTTTTTCTCCTATTCAGAAGCTTCTATTTCCACTAATTTCAGGCATTAAAGTGAGTCTAAACACACTTGTTTTTGTTCCAAAAGTGATAATTTACATGGAATAGTCAATTGCAGTCAAAAAATTAAACATTAAAAAATTTCCATTTCTGACCATCTGGAGAAATTTCGACAGGTCACGGGTCATCGTTTTTCATCAGAAAATTGATTTTTTGGACTGTAGAAAAATTGATTCAAAATGTCATTTGGAATGTGCCTCATGTTGAATAACTACTTTTTAAAGCCTCAATGTGACCAAAATTGCCATTATTACAGACTTTTTCTCCTATTCAGAAGCTTCTATTTCGACCAATTTCAGTCATTAAAGTGAGTCTAAACACACTTATTTTAGTTCCAAAAGTGATAATTTACATGGAATAGTCATTTGCAGTCAAAAAATTAAACATTAAAACATTTCCATTTCTGACCATCTGGAGAAATTTCGATAGGTCACGGGTCATCCTTTTTCATCAGAAAATTGATTTTCTGGACTGTAGAAAAATTGATTCAAAATATCATTTGGACTGTGCCTCATGTTGAATAACTACTTTTTGAAGCCTCAAGGTGACCCAAATTGCCATTTTTACGGACATTTTCTCCTACTCAGAAGCTTCTTTTTCGACCAATTTCAGGCATTAAACTGACTCTAAACACACTTGTTTTTGTTCCAAAAGTGATAATTTACATGGAATAGTCATTTGCAGTCAAAAAATTAAACATTAAAATATTTCCATTTCTGACCATCTGGAGAAATTTCGACAGGTCACGGGTCATCCTTTTTCATCAGAAAATAGATTTTCTGGACTGTAGAAAAATTGATTCAAAATGTCATTTGGAATGTGCCTCATGTTGAATAACTACTTTTTGAAGCCTCAATGTGACCAAAATTGCCATTTTTACTTACATTTTCTCCTACTCAGAAGCTTCTTTTTCGACCAATTTCAGGCATTAAACTGACTCTAAAACACTTGTTTTTGTTCCAAAAGTGATAATTTACATGGAATAGTCATTTGCAGTCAAAAAATTAAACAATACAAATTTCGATTTCTGACCATCTGGAGAAATTTCGACAGGTCACGGGTCATCGTTTTTCATCAGAAAATTGATTTTTTGGACTGTAAAAAAATTGATTTAAAATGTCATTTGGATTGTGCCTCATGTTGAATAACTACTTTTTAAAGCCTCAATGTTACCAAAAATGCCATTATTACAGACTTTTTCTCCTATTCAGAAGCTTCTATTGCGACCAATTTCAGTCATTAAAGTGAGTCTAAACACACTTATTTTTGTTCCAAAAGTGATAATTTACATGGAATAGTCATTTGCAGTCAAAAAACTTAAACAATACAAATTTCGATTTCTGACCATCTGGAGAAATTTCGACAGGTCACGGGTCATCGTTTTTGATCAGAAAATTGATTTTTTGGACTGTAGAAAAATTGATTCAAAATGTCATTTGGATTGTGCCTCATGTTGAATAACTACTTTTTGAAACCTCAATGTGACCAAAATTGCCATTATTGCAGACTTTTTCTCCTATTCAGAAGCTTCTATTTCCACTAATTTCAGGCATTAAAGTGAGTCTAAACACACTTGTTTTTGTTCCAAAAGTGATAATTTACATGGAATAGTCAATTGCAGTCAAAAAATTAAACATTAAAAAATTTCCATTTCTGACCATCTGGAGAAATTTCGACAGGTCACGGGTCATCGTTTTTCATCAGAAAATTGATTTTTTGGACTGTAGAAAAATTGATTCAAAATGTCATTTGGAATGTGCCTCATGTTGAATAACTACTTTTTAAAGCCTCAATGTGACCAAAATTGCCATTATTACAGACTTTTTCTCCTATTCAGAAGCTTCTATTTCGACCAATTTCAGTCATTAAAGTGAGTCTAAACACACTTATTTTTGTTCCAAAAGTGATAATTTACATGGAATAGTCATTTGCAGTCAAAAAATTAAACAATAAAAATTTCGATTTCTGAACATCTGGAGAAATTTCGACAGGTCACGGGTCATCGTTTTTCATCAGAAAATTGATTTTTTGGACTGTAAAAAAATTGATTTAAAATGTCATTTGGATTGTGCCTCATGTTGAATAACTACTTTTTGAAACCTCAATGTGACCAAAAGTGCCATTATTGCAGACTTTTTCTCCTATTCAGAAGCTTCTATTTCGAACAATTTCAGGCATTAAAGTGACTCTAAACATACTTATTTTAGTTCCAAAAGTGATAATTTACATGGAATAGTCATTTGCAGTCAAAAAATTAAACATTAAAACATTTCCATTTCTGACCATCTGGAGAAATTTCGATAGGTCACGGGTCATCCTTTTTCATCAGAAAATTGATTTTCTGGACTGTAGAAAAATTGATTCAAAATATCATTTGGACTGTGCCTCATGTTGAATAACTACTTTTTGAAGCCTCAAGGTGACCCAAATTGCCATTTTTACGGACATTTTCTCCTACTCAGAAGCTTCTTTTTCGACCAATTTCAGGCATTAAACTGACTCTAAACACACTTGTTTTTGTTCCAAAAGTGATAATTTACATGGAATAGTCATTTGCAGTCAAAAAATTAAACAATAAAAATTTCGATTTCTAACCATCTGGAGAAATTTTGACAGGTCACGGGTCATCGTTTTTGATCAGAAAATTGATTTTTTGGACTGTAGAAAAATTGATTCAAAATGTCATTTGGATTGTGCCTCATGTTGAATAACTACTTTTTGAAACCTCAATGTGACCAAAATTGCCATTATTGCAGACTTTTTCTCCTATTCAGAAGCTTCTATTTCCACTAATTTCAGGCATTAAAGTGAGTCTAAACACACTTGTTTTTGTTCCAAAAGTGATAATTTACATGGAATAGTCAATTGCAGTCAAAAAATTAAACATTAAAAAATTTCCATTTCTGACCATCTGGAGAAATTTCGACAGGTCACGGGTCATCGTTTTTCATCAGAAAATTGATTTTTTGGACTGTAGAAAAATTGATTCAAAATGTCATTTGGAATGTGCCTCATGTTGAATAACTACTTTTTAAAGCCTCAATGTGACCAAAATTGCCATTATTACAGACTTTTTCTCCTATTCAGAAGCTTCTATTTCGACCAATTTCAGGCATTAACGTGACTCTAAAAACACTTGTTTTTGTTCCAAAAGTGATAATTTACATGGAATAGTCATTTGCAGTCAAAAAATTAAACATTAAAACATTTCCATTGCTGACCATCTGGAGAAATTTCGACAGGTCACGGGTCATCCTTTTTCATCAGAAAATTGATTTTCTGGACTGTAGAAAAATTGATTCAAAATGTCATTTGGAATGTGCCTCATGTTGAATAACTACTTTTTAAAGCCTCAATGTGACCAAAATTGCCATTATTACAGACTTTTTCTCCTATTCAGAAGCTTTTATTTCGACCAAATTCAGGCATTAACGTGACTCTAAAAACACTTGTTTTTGTTCCAAAAGTGATAATTTACATTGAATAGTCATTTGCAGTCAAAAAATTAAACATTAAAACATTTCCATTGCTGACCATCTGGAGAAATTTCGACAGGTCACGGGTCATCCTTTTTCATCAGAAAATTGATTTTCTGGACTGTAGAAAAATTGATTCAAAATGTCATTTGGAATGTGCCTCATGTTGAATAACTACTTTTTGAAGCCTCAATGTGACCAAAATTGCCATTTTTACTTACATTTTCTCCTACTCAGAAGCTTCTTTTTCGACCAATTTCAGGCATTAAACTGACTCTAAAACACTTGTTTTTGTTCCAAAAGTGATAATTTACATGGAATAGTCATTTGCAGTCAAAAAATTAAACAATACAAATTTCGATTTCTGACCATCTGGAGAAATTTCGACAGGTCACGGGTCATCGTTTTTCATCAGAAAATTGATTTTTTGGACTGTAAAAAAATTGATTTAAAATGTCATTTGGATTGTGCCTCATGTTGAATAACTACTTTTTAAAGCCTCAATGTTACCAAAATTGCCATTATTACAGACTTTTTCTCCTATTCAGAAGCTTCTATTTCGACCAATTTCAGTCATTAAAGTGAGTCTAAACACACTTATCTTTGTTCCAAAAGTGATAATTTACATGGAATAGTCATTTGCAGTCAAAAAATTAAACAATACAAATTTCGATTTCTGACCATCTGGAGAAATTTCGACAGGTCAAGGGTCATCGTTTTTGATCAGAAAATTGATTTTTTGGACTGTAGAAAAATTGATTTAAAATGTCATTTGGATTGTGCCTCATGTTGAATAACTACTTTTTGAAACCTCAATGTGACCAAAAGTGCCATTATTGCAGACTTTTTCTCCTATTCAGAAGCTTCTATTTCGAACAATTTCAGGCATTAAAGTGACTCTAAACACACTTATTTTAGTTCCAAAAGTGATAATTTACATGGAATAGTCATTTGCAGTCAAAAAATTAAACATTAAAACATTTCCATTTCTGACCATCTGGAGAAATTTCGATAGGTCACGGGTCATCCTTTTTCATCAGAAAATTGATTTTCTGGACTGTAGAAAAATTGATTCAAAATATCATTTGGAATGTGCCTCATGTTGAATAACTACTTTTTGAAGCCTCAAGGTGACCAAAATTGCCATTTTTACGGACATTTTCTCCTACTCAGAAGCTTCTTTTTCGACCAATTTCAGGCATTAACCTGACTCTAAACACACTTGTTTTTGTTCCAAAAGTGATAATTTACATGGAATAGTCATTTGCAGTCAAAAAATTAAACAATAAAAATTTCGATTTCTGACCATCTGGAGAAATTTCGACAGGTCACGGGTCATCGTTTTTCATCAGAAAATTGATTTTTTGGACTGTAGAAAAATTGATTCAAAATGTCATTTGGAATGTGCCTCATGTTGAATAACTACTTTTTAAAGCCTCAATGTGACCAAAATTGCCATTATTACAGACTTTTTCTCCTATTCAGAAGCTTTTATTTCGACCAATTTCAGGCATTAACGTGACTCTAAAAACACTTGTTTTTGTTCCAAAAGTGATAATTTACATGGAATAGTCATTTGCAGTCAAAAAATTAAACATTAAAACATTTCCATTGCTGACCATCTGGAGAAATTTCGACAGGTCACGGGTCATCCTTTTTCATCAGAAAATTGATTTTCTGGACTGTAGAAAAATTGATTCAAAATGTCATTTGGAATGTGCCTCATGTTGAATAACTACTTTTTGAAGCCTCAATGTGACCAAAATTGCCATTTTTACGGACATTTTCTCCTACTCAGAAGCTTCTTTTTCGACTAATTTCAGGCATTAAAGTGAGTCTAAACACACTTGTTTTTGTTCCAAAAGTGATAATTTACATGGAATAGTCAATTGCAGTCAAAAAATTAAACAATAAAAATTTCGATTTCTGACCATTTGGAGAAATTTCGACAGGTCACGGGTCATCGTTTTTCATCAGAAAATTGATTTTTTGGACTGTAGAAAAATTGATTCAAAATGTCATTTTGAATGTGCCTCATGTTGAGTAACTACTTTTTAAAGCCTCAATGTGACCAAAATTGCCATTATTACAGACTTTTTCTCCTATTCAGAAGCTTCTATTTCGACCAATTTCAGGCATTAACGTGACTCTAAAAACACTTGTTTTTGTTCCAAAAGTGATAATTTACATGGAATAGTCATTTGCAGTCAAAATATTAAACATTAAAACATTTCCATTTCTGACCATCTGGAGAAATTTCGACAGGTCATGGGTCATCCTTTTTCATCAGAAAATAGATTTTCTGGACTGTAGAAAAATTGATTCAAAATGTCATTTGGAATGTGCCTCATGTTGAATAACTACTTTTTGAAGCCTCAATGTGACCAAAATTGCCATTTTTACTTACATTTTCTCCTACTCAGAAGCTTCTTTTTCGACCAATTTCAGGCATTAAACTGACTCTAAACACACTTGTTTTTGTTCCAAAAGTGATAATTTACATGGAATAGTCATTTGCAGTCAAAAAATTAAACAATACAAATTTCGATTTCTGACCATCTGGAGAAATTTCGACAGGTCACGGGTCATCGTTTTTCATCAGAAAATTGATTTTTTGGACTGTAGAAAAATTGATTCAAAATGTCATTTGGATTGTGCCTCATGTTGAATAACTACTTTTTGAAACCTCAATGTGACCAAAATTGCCATTAATGCAGACTTTTTCTCCGATTCAGAAGCTTCTATTTCCACTAATTTCAGGCATTAAAGTGAGTCTAAACACACTTGTTTTTGTTCCAAAAGTGATAATTTACATGGAATAGTCAATTGCAGTCAAAAAATTAAACATTAAAAAATTTCCATTTCTGACCCTCTGGAGAAATTTCGACAGGTCACGGGTCATCGTTTTTCATCAGAAAATTGATTTTTTGGACTGTAGAAAAATTGATTCAAAATGTAATTTGGAATGTGCCTCATGTTGAATAACTACTTTTTAAAGCCTCAATGTGACCAAAATTGCCATTATTACAGACTTTTTCTCCTATTCAGAAGCTTCTATTTCGACCAATTTCAGTCATTAAAGTGAGTCTAAACACACTTATTTTTGTTCCAAAAGTGATAATTTACATGGAATAGTCATTTGCAGTCAAAAAATTAAACAATAAAAATTTCGATTTCTGACCATCTGGAGAAATTTCGACAGGTCACGGGTGTAGGAGAGTAGGGTCTGCAATCCTATGATCACCCAGATTTTTTGCTTTTGCTTCATTGGTTTACGACTTTCTCCGGCTGTGGGCCTGCCAATCAGACCCACAGCCTAGCTGTTCTCTCTCGAAATTAACACACATGTACATTAGGTGCATCCACTAATTGGAACTGGGCCGCCCTGTCAGTCCCTGTCTCAGCATACCACAGGTATCCAGGGCATCGGTGTACCCAGGGCCTACCAGGGGCTGAAGCATGTATTATGCCACCCCCGGAATGGCCGCCCAAATCTGACACAACTGGCTGCACGACAGCTGGGGCCACGTGGTGTAATCACCCGTTGCTGTAGGTGTAGTATTCCTACACCTAAACCCTAAAATGGACACATGGATTCCTATCAGTCACTCCTATAGCAGGCCTTATCAATCCTGAAGGCAGAGTGCAGGGAATCATGTGGGACGGTGCTCTGGCGCGAGCTGAGCCCGTTGACGGCTTGCGGAACCAAGTCCTAATAGCCGTTCCATGGTGACGCGGGCCAACTACTTTTAATGCATTATAATCCTTGCGGTTATTTGCTAACTTTGGCATCGCATCACCTATACATGTCGAGTAAGGTGTCATACGAATGGGAATACGAACCCCTCGCCAGTCCTGGTGACGGGGTTAGCATTCCCCCCTTTTAGAGGGACACGACATGGAAGTAACCTTGAACCCCGGTTAAAGTTGACTCAAGCCTCAGCATCACAAAATGGATGCTGCCACCAGACACAAGTCTGACCTCCTGCTGCTGGGGGACCTTCCAGCAAGGGGAGCTTGGACAAAGGGTTTCCTGTCGAGGGCGGTGTTAGCACCGTCCCAGACAGGGTTTGTGTATCCCAGGTAGGCAGGGCTGAAAGGAAGGTGACTGCAAGTGGCACCCCGGTGCTCACTGTGCATAGCCCGGCTCAAACCAGTTTCGGGGGCACACCAGCCCCTGAGCTGGCGCGAAGCCGGACAAAGGATAGGGGTGTAACCACCCCCCTCCTGGCTCCACCCATAGGTAGAACCTAGTCACGGGCCAACCCCCTTTTTCTTAGAATAAAGGTAGGAGCGAGTCCCCTTCCCAAATTGGATAATCAGATAATCGGATAACTCCGAATCACGAACTACTTTCCACGAAAGGAACTCTTGACTATTTCTGAAGACTCTCCCTTGTGGCTAAGGAGTAGCCACCCTGCACCAGCAGGCACCATCTAAGCGCTTGCGGTTTGCTGTACGTCTCTCCTACGGATCAAGACTGCCCAGCTCGACGAGACCCGAGTTCCCTGCCATCTCTGACCTTTTACCTCCCTCATCAGCTCAGCTGAGAGTCGTAGGTGTGACGAGACCTGCGGGACCGGCTATCTTCAGAACCTGCACGACGCTTATCTAGCACGCCCACCGAGGGACCCTCGAGTGAGTGCACCTAGGGTTTGAGAAGCCCTAACCCTGAGCAGCTCCAGCATCGAAGTCTGCCTCCCCAGCATCCCCGAGATCTGCGTGGGGGCCCTTCCGCTCCTTGTTGTTCACCGCGTTGTTCGACCACTTGCCGACCGGCTTGTGGCCCTCTTCCCGACGCACCACGATTGTTTCATCACTAGTCTGGTTGCTCCAGACTGGCTCTTGCTCCCCTTCAACAGAGGAGTACCACGGACCCTCCTGGTCCACTCCCGACGCCATCTTGACTCCCCCGCTTGGGTGGCCACTGCCAAGATCCGCTGCCCCTTCCTGGGCCCAGCATCATCGACAGCAGACACCTTCGTGGGACAGCTCGCCCTCCATCCTGGTCGCCGCCGCGCCTCCTGGTCCGAGGAACAGCCGAGTCCGACGTCACCCACTCACCTGGTCGAGGTGACTTCAGCTGGTACCCTCCTGGTACCCACACGATCGCTGGCTAGCGGTTGAGAACTGAGTCCCCTCTGCTTTCAGGTTTTCCTTCACCACCGATCCAGGCTTGGATCGCTCTGAACATCGTCACTGGTCGCCTGCCAGCAACTTCTTCTTTCAGGCTCCTGAGACTACACGAGGACTCCCGACATCTTGACGAACTTCACGCAGCCGCAGCCTCCGGGCTAGGTAACTCGAGCATCTCGGTGCTCCATCGCAGGTTCGCTCTACAAGTGTCCAGTTCCTTTTTCGTTTAGTCCCACTGATCGGATCACTCCGGAATCAGTATCTCCAGACTCTAACCATTCGCATTTCACTGTTAGTGTAGATGGTTCCTCGTGCCCCTCGGGCATTTGTGTAAATTGTGCAACTGAAGTATTTTCCTAAGAGTTTTGTAGTGTGCTTAGCTCCCTGACTCATAAAGAGCCAGGGTAGTCTTGTTATAAATAAATATCCTTTTATTTTCATAACAACTTGTGTGGTGTCCTTTCACTTGGTGTTCAAGGGGTATATGTGATGGTAAACAGCTGGCTTAACACGCCCTCTAGAGTTTAGCCTAAAGACTGCTCGTATCCACGCTACTAGGATAGCTGGTCTAAAAGGTTGACTTACAACCAATCATCAATAAGGGTCGTTTGGAATGATACACAGTGATCACTAGAATAGTGAGCACTACATATCAGGCCAACTTCTCACAACGGGTCATCGTTTTTCATCAGAAAATTGATTTTTTGGACTGTAAAAAAACTTGATTTAAAATGTCATTTGGATTGTGCCTCATGTTGAATAACTACTTTTTGAAACCTCAATGTGACCAAAATTGCCATTATTGCAGACTTTTTCTCCTATTCAGAAGCTTCTATTTCGAACAATTTCAGGCATTAACGTGACTCTAAACACACTTATTTTAGTTCCAAAAGTGATAATTTACATGGAATAGTCATTTGCAGTCAAAAAATTTAAACATTAAAAAATTTCCATTTCTGGCCATCTGGAGAAATTTCGACAGGTCATAGGTCATTGTTTTTCATCAGAAAATTGATTTTTAGGACTGTAGAAAAATTGATTCAAAATGTCATTTGGAATGTGCCTCATGTTGAATAACTACTTTTTAAAGCCTCAAGGTGACCAAAATTGCCATTATTACAGACTTTTTCTCCTATTCAGAAGCTTCTATTTCGACCAATTTCAGGCATTAAAGTGACTCTAAAAACACTTGTTTTTGTTCCAAAAGTGATAATTTACATGGAATAGTCATTTGCAGTCAAAAAATTAAACATTAAAACATTTCCATTTCTGACCATCTGGAGAAATTTCGACAGGTCACGGGTCATCCTTTTTCATCAGAAAATTGATTTTCTGGACTGTAGAAAAATTGATTCAAAATGTCATTTGGAATGTGCCTCATGTTGAATGACTACTTTTTGAAGCCTCAATGTGACCAAAATTGCCATTTTTACGGACATTTTCTCCTACTCAGAAGCTTCTTTTTCGACCAATTTCAGGCATTAAACTGACTCTAAACACACTTGTTTTTGTTCCAAAAGTGATAATTTACATGGAATAGTCATTTGCAGTCAAAAAATTAAACAATAAAAATTTCGATTTCTGACCATCTGGAGAAATTTCGACAGGTCACGGGTCATCGTTTTTCATCAGAAAATTGATTTTTTGGACTGTAGAAAAATTGATTCAAAATGTCATTTGGAATGTGCCTCATGTTGAATAACTACTTTTTAAAGCCTCAATGTTACCAAAATTGCCATTATTACAGACTTTTTCTCCTATTCAGAAGCTTCTATTTCGACCAATTTCAGTCATTAAAGTGAGTCTAAACACACTTATTTTTGTTCCAAAAGTGATAATTTACATGGAATAGTCATTTGCAGTCAAAAAATTAAACAATACAAATTTCGATTTCTGACCATCTGGAGAAATTTCGACAGGTCACGGGTCATCGTTTTTGATCAGAAAATTGATTTTTTGGACTGTAGAAAAATTGATTCAAAATGTCATTTGGATTGTGCCTCATGTTGAATAACTACTTTTTGAAACCTCAATGTGACCAAAATTGCCATTATTGCAGACTTTTTCTCCTATTCAGAAGCTTCTATTTCCACTAATTTCAGGCATTAAAGTGAGTCTAAACACACTTGTTTTTGTTCCAAAAGTGATAATTTACATGGAATAGTCAATTGCAGTCAAAAAATTAAACATTAAAAAATTTCCATTTCTGACCATCTGGAGAAATTTCGACAGGTCACGGGTCATCGTTTTTCATCAGAAAATTGATTTTTTGGACTGTAGAAAAATTGATTCAAAATGTCATTTGGAATGTGCCTCATGTTGAATAACTACTTTTTAAAGCCTCAATGTGACCAAAATTGCCATTATTACAGACTTTTTCTCCTATTCAGAAGCTTCTATTTCGACCAATTTCAGTCATTAAAGTGAGTCTAAACACACTTATTTTTGTTCCAAAAGTGATAATTTACATGGAATAGTCATTTGCAGTCAAAAAATTAAACAATAAAAATTTCGATTTCTGAACATCTGGAGAAATTTCGACAGGTCACGGGTCATTGTTTTTCATCAGAAAATTGATTTTTTGGACTGTAAAAAAATTGATTTAAAATGTCATTTGGATTGTGCCTCATGTTGAATAACTACTTTTTGAAACCTCAATGTGACCAAAAGTGCCATTATTGCAGACTTTTTCTCCTATTCAGAAGCTTCTATTTCAAACAATTTCAGGCATTAAAGTGACTCTAAACACACTTATTTTAGTTCCAAAAGTGATAATTTACATGGAATAGTCATTTGCAGTCAAAAAATTAAACATTAAAACATTTCCATTTCTGACCATCTGGAGAAATTTCGATAGGTCACGGGTCATCCTTTTTCATCAGAAAATTGATTTTCTGGACTGTAGAAAAATTGATTCAAAATATCATTTGGAATGTGCCTCATGTTGAATAACTACTTTTTGAAGCCTCAAGGTGACCAAAATTGCCATTTTTACGGACATTTTCTCCTACTCAGAAGCTTCTTTTTCGACCAATTTCAGGCATTAAACTGACTCTAAACACACTTGTTTTTGTTCCAAAAGTGATAATATACATGGAATAGTCATTTGCAGTCAAAAAATTAAACAATAAAAATTTCGATTTCTGACCATCTGGAGAAATTTCGACAGGTCACGGGTCATCGTTTTTCATCAGAAAATTGATTTTTTGGACTGTAGAAAAATTGATTCAAAATGTCATTTGGAATGTGCCTCATGTTGAATAACTACTTTTTAAAGCCTCAATGTGACCAAAATTGCCATTATTACAGACTTTTTCTCCTATTCAGAAGCTTTTATTTCGACCAATTTCAGGCATTAACGTGACTCTAAAAACACTTGTTTTTGTTCCAAAAGTGATAATTTACATGGAATAGTCATTTGCAGTCAAAAAATTAAACATTAAAACATTTCCATTGCTGACCATCTGGAGAAATTTCGACAGGTCACGGGTCATCCTTTTTCATCAGAAAATTGATTTTCTGGACTGTAGAAAAATTGATTCAAAATGTCATTTGGAATGTGCCTCATGTTGAATAACTACTTTTTGAAGCCTCAATGTGACCAAAATTGCCATTTTTACGGACATTTTCTCCTACTCAGAAGCTTCTTTTTCGACTAATTTCAGGCATTAAAGTGAGTCTAAACACACTTGTTTTTGTTCCAAAAGTGATAATTTACATGGAATAGTCAATTGCAGTCAAAAAATTAAACAATAAAAATTTCGATTTCTGACCATTTGGAGAAATTTCGACAGGTCACGGGTCATCGTTTTTCATCAGAAAATTGATTTTTTGGACTGTAAAAAAATTGATTTAAAATGTCATTTGAATTGTACCTCATGTTGAATAACTACTTTTTGAAACCTCAATGTGACCAAAAGTGCCATTATTGCAGACTTTTTCTCCTATTCAGAAGCTTCTATTTCGAACAATTTCAGGCATTAAAGTGACTCTAAACACACTTATTTTAGTTCCAAAAGTGATAATTTACATGGAATAGTCATTTGCAGTCAAAAAATGAAACATTAAAACATTTCCATTTCTGACCATCTGGAGAAATTTCGACAGGTCACGGGTCATCCTTTTTCATCAGAAAATTGATTTTCTGGACTGTAGAAAAATTTATTCAAAATGTCATTTGGAATGTGCCTTATGTTGAATAACTACTTTTTGAAGCCTCAAGGTGACCAAAATTGCCATTTTTACTGACATTTTCTCCTACTCAGAAGCTTCTTTTTCGACCAATTTCAGGCATTAAACTGATTCTAAACACACTTGTTTTTGTTCCAAAAGTGATAATTTACATGGAATAGTCATTTGTAGTCAAAAAATTAAACAATAAAAATTTTGATATCTGACCATCTGGAGAAATTTCGACAGGTCACGGGTCATCGTTTTTCATCAGAAAATAGATTTTTTGGACTGTAGAAAAATTGATTCAAAATGTCATTTTGAATGTGCCTCATGTTGAATAACTACTTTTTAAAGCCTCAATGTGACCAAAATTGCCATTATTACAGACTTTTTCTCCTATTCAGAAGCTTCTATTTCAACCAATTTCAGGCATTAACGTGACTCTAAAAACACTTGTTTTTGTTCCAAAAGTGATAATTTACATGGAATAGTCATTTGCAGTCAAAATATTAAACATTAAAACATTTCCATTTCTGACCATCTGGAGAAATTTCGACAGGTCACGGGTCATCCTTTTTCATCAGAAAATAGATTTTCTGGACTGTAGAAAAATTGATTCAAAATGTCATTTGGAATGTGCCTCATGTTGAATAACTACTTTTTGAAGCCTCAATGTGACCAAAATTGCCATTTTTACTTACATTTTCTCCTACTCAGAAGCTTCTTTTTCGACCAATTTCAGGCATTAAACTGACTCTAAAACACTTGTTTTTGTTCCAAAAGTGATAATTTACATGGAATAGTCATTTGCAGTCAAAAAATTAAACAATACAAATTTCGATTTCTGACCATCTGGAGAAATTTCGACAGGTCACGGGTCATCGTTTTTCATCAGAAAATGGATTTTTTGGACTGTAAAAAAATTGATTTAAAATGTCATTTGGATTGTGCCTCATGTTGAATAACTACTTTTTAAAGCCTCAATGTTACCAAAATTGCCATTATTACAGACTTTTTCTCCTATTCAGAAGCTTCTATTTCGACCAATTTCAGTCATTAAAGTGAGTCTAAACACACTTATTTTTGTTCCAAAAGTGATAATTTACATGGAATAGTCATTTGCAGTCAAAAAATTAAACAATACAAATTTCGATTTCTGACCATCTGGAGAAATTTCGACAGGTCACGGGTCATCGTTTTTGATCAGAAAATTGATTTTTTGGACTGTAGAAAAATTGATTCAAAATGTCATTTGGATTGTGCCTCATGTTGAATAACTACTTTTTGAAACCTCAATGTGACCAAAATTGCCATTATTGCAGACTTTTTCTCCTATTCAGAAGCTTCTATTTCCACTAATTTCAGGCATTAAAGTGAGTCTAAACACACTTGTTTTTGTTCCAAAAGGGATCATTTACATGGAATAGTCAATTGCAGTCAAAAAATTAAACATTAAAAAATTTCCATTTCTGACCATCTGGAGAAATTTCGACAGGTCACGGGTCATCGTTTTTCATCAGAAAATTGATTTTTTGGACTGTAGAAAAATTGATTCAAAATGTCATTTGGAATGTGCCTCATGTTGAATAACTACTTTTTAAAGCCTCAATGTGACCAAAATTGCCATTATTACAGACTTTTTCTCCTATTCAGAAGCTTCTATTTCGACCAATTTCAGTCATTAAAGTGAGTCTAAACACACTTATTTTTGTTCCAAAAGTGATAATTTACATGGAATAGTCATTTGCAGTCAAAAAATTAAACAATAAAAATTTCGATTTCTGAACATCTGGAGAAATTTCGACAGGTCACGGGTCATCGTTTTTCATCAGAAAATTGATTTTTTGGACTGTAAAAAAATTGATTTAAAATGTCATTTGGATTGTGCCTCATGTTGAATAACTACTTTTTGAAACCTCAATGTGACCAAAAGTGCCATTATTGCAGACTTTTTCTCCTATTCAGAAGCTTCTATTTCGAACAATTTCAGGCATTAAAGTGACTCTAAACACACTTATTTTAGTTCCAAAAGTGATAATTTACATGGAATAGTCATTTGCAGTCAAAAAATTAAACATTAAAACATTTCCATTTCTGACCATCTGGAGAAATTTCGATAGGTCACGGGTCATCCTTTTTCATCAGAAAATTGATTTTCTGGACTGTAGAAAAATTGATTCAAAATATCATTTGGACTGTGCCTCATGTTGAATAACTACTTTTTGAAGCCTCAAGGTGACCCAAATTGCCATTTTTACGGACATTTTCTCCTACTCAGAAGCTTCTTTTTCGACCAATTTCAGGCATTAAACTGACTCTAAACACACTTGTTTTTGTTCCAAAAGTGATAATTTACATGGAATAGTCATTTGCAGTCAAAAAATTAAACAATAAAAATTTCGATTTCTGACCATCTGGAGAAATTTCGACAGGTCACGGGTCATCGTTTTTGATCAGAAAATTGATTTTTTGGACTGTAGAAAAATTGATTCAAAATGTCATTTGGATTGTGCCTCATGTTGAATAACTACTTTTTGAAACCTCAATGTGACCAAAATTGCCATTATTGCAGACTTTTTCTCCTATTCAGAAGCTTCTATTTCCACTAATTTCAGGCATTAAAGTGAGTCTAAACACACTTGTTTTTGTTCCAAAAGTGATAATTTACATGGAATAGTCAATTGCAGTCAAAAAATTAAACATTAAAAAATTTCCATTTCTGACCATCTGGAGAAATTTCGACAGGTCACGGGTCATCGTTTTTCATCAGAAAATTGATTTTTTGGACTGTAGAAAAATTGATTCAAAATGTCATTTGGAATGTGCCTCATGTTGAATAACTACTTTTTAAAGCCTCAATGTGACCAAAATTGCCATTATTACAGACTTTTTCTCCTATTCAGAAGCTTCTATTTCGACCAATTTCAGTCATTAAAGTGAGTCTAAACACACTTATTTTTGTTCCAAAAGTGATAATTTACATGGAATAGTCATTTGCAGTCAAAAAATTAAACATTAAAAATTTCGATTTCTGAACATCTGGAGAAATTTCGACAGGTCACGGGTCATCGTTTTTCATCAGAAAATTGATTTTTTGGACTGTAAAAAAATTGATTTAAAATGTCATTTGGATTGTGCCTCATGTTGAATAACTACTTTTTGAAACCTCAATGTGACCAAAAGTGCCATTATTGCAGACTTTTTCTCCTATTCAGAAGCTTCTATTTCGAACAATTTCAGGCATTAAAGTGACTCTAAACACACTTATTTTAGTTCCAAAAGTGATAATTTACATGGAATAGTCATTTGCAGTCAAAAAATTAAACATTAAAACATTTCCATTTCTGACCATCTGGAGAAATTTCGATAGGTCACGGGTCATCCTTTTTCATCAGAAAATTGATTTTCTGGACTGTAGAAAAATTGATTCAAAATATCATTTGGACTGTGCCTCTTGTTGAATAACTACTTTTTGAAGCCTCAAGGTGACCAAAATTGCCATTTTTACGGACATTTTCTCCTACTCAGAAGCTTCTTTTTCGACCAATTTCAGGCATTAAACTGACTCTAAACACACTTGTTTTTGTTCCAAAAGTGATAATTTACATGGAATAGTCATTTGCAGTCAAAAAATTAAACAATAAAAATTTCGATTTCTGACCATCTGGAGAAATTTCGACAGGTCACGGGTCATCGTTTTTCATCAGAAAATTGATTTTTTGGACTGTAGAAAAATTGATTCAAAATGTCATTTGGAATGTGCCTCATGTTGAATAACTACTTTTTAAAGCCTCAATGTGACCAAAATTGCCATTATTATAGACTTTTTCTCCTATTCAGAAGCTTTTATTTCGACCAATTTCAGGCATTAACGTGAGTCTAAAAACACTTGTTTTTGTTCCAAAAGTGATAATTTACATGGAATAGTCATTTGCAGTCAAAAAATTAAACATTAAAACATTTCCATTGCTGACCATCTGGAGAAATTTCGACAGGTCACGGGTCATCCTTTTTCATCAGAAAATTGATTTTCTGGACTGTAGAAAAATTGATTCAAAATGTCATTTGGAATGTGCCTCATGTTGAATAACTACTTTTTGAAGCCTCAATGTGACCAAAATTGCCATTTTTACGGGCATTTTCTCCTACTCAGAAGCTTCTTTTTCGACTAATTTCAGGCATTAAAGTGAGTCTAAACACACTTGTTTTTGTTCCAAAAGTGATAATTTACATGGAATAGTCAATTGCAGTCAAAAAATTAAACAATAAAAATTTCGATTTCTGACCATTTGGAGAAATTTCGACAGGTCACGGGTCATCGTTTTTCATCAGAAAATTGATTTTTTGGACTGTAGAAAAATTGATTCAAAATGTCATTTGGAATGTGCCTCATGTTGAATAACTACTTTTTAAAGCCTCAATGTGACCAAAAGTGCCATTATTACAGACTTTTTCTCCTATTCAGAAGCTTTTATTTCGACCAATTTCAGGCATTAACGTGACTCTAAAAACACTTGTTTTTGTTCCAAAAGTGATAATTTACATGGAATAGTCATTTGCAGTCAAAAAATTAAACATTAAAACATTTCCATTGCTGACCATCTGGAGAAATTTCGACAGGTCACGGGTCATCCTTTTTCATCAGAAAATTGATTTTCTGGACTGTAGAAAAATTGATTCAAAATGTCATTTGGAATGTGCCTCATGTTGAATAACTACTTTTTGAAGCCTCAATGTGACCAAAATTGCCATTTTTACGGACATTTTCTCCTACTCAGAAGCTTCTTTTTCGACTAATTTCAGGCATTAAAGTGAGTCTAAACACACTTGTTTTTCTTCCAAAAGTGATAATTTACATGGAATAGTCAATTGCAGTCAAAAAATTAAACAATAAAAATTTCGATTTCTGACCATTTGGAGAAATTTCGACAGGTCACGGGTCATCGTTTTTCATCAGAAAATTGATTTTTTGGACTGTAAAAAAATTGATTTAAAATGTCATTTGGATTGTACCTCATGTTGAATAACTACTTTTTGAAACCTCAATGTGACCAAAAGTGCCATTATTGCAGACTTTTTCTCCTATTCAGAAGCTTCTATTTCGAACAATTTCAGGCATTAAAGTGACTCTAAACACACTTATTTTAGTTCCAAAAGTGATAATTTACATGGAATAGTCATTTGCAGTCAAAAAATTAAACATTAAAACATTTCCATTTCTGACCATCTGGAGAAATTTCGACAGGTCACGGGTCATCCTTTTTCATCAGAAAATTGATTTTCTGGACTGTAGAAAAATTGATTCAAAATGTCATTTGGAATGTGCCTCATGTTGAATAACTACTTTTTGAAGCCTCAAGGTGACCAAAATTGCCATTTTTACTGACATTTTCTCCTACTCAGAAGCTTCTTTTTCGACCAATTTCAGGCATTAAACTGATTCTAAACACACTTGTTTTTGTTCCAAAAGTGATAATTTACATGGAATAGTCATTTGCAGTCAAAAAATTAAACAATAAAAATTTCGATATCTGACCATCTGGAGAAATTTCGACAGGTCACGGGTCATCGTTTTTCATCAGAAAATTGATTTTTTGGACTGTAGAAAAATTGATTCAAAATGTCATTTTGAATGTGCCTCATGTTGAATAACTACTTTTTAAAGCCTCAATGTGACCAAAATTGCCATTATTACAGACTTTTTCTCCTATTCAGAAGCTTCTATTTCGACCAATTTCAGGCATTAACGTGACTCTAAAAACACTTGTTTTTGTTCCAAAAGTGATAATTTACATGGAATAGTCATTTGCAGTCAAAATATTAAACATTAAAACATTTCCATTTCTGACCATCTGGAGAAATTTCGACAGGTCACGGGTCATCCTTTTTCATCAGAAAATAGATTTTCTGGACTGTAGAAAAATTGATTCAAAATGTCATTTGGAATGTGCCTCATGTTGAATAACTACTTTTTGAAGCCTCAATGTGACCAAAATTGCCATTTTTACTTACATTTTCTCCTACTCAGAAGCTCCTTTTTTTTTCGACCAATTTCAGGCAATAAACTGACTCTAAACACACTTGTTTTTGTTCCAAAAGTGATAATTTACATGGAATAGTCATTTGCAGTCAAAAAATTAAACATTAAAACATTTCCATTTCTGACCATCTGGAGAAATTTCGACAGGTCACGGGTCCTCCTTTTTCATCAGAAAATTGATTTTCTGGACTGTAGAAAAATTGATTCAAAATGTCATTTGGAATGTGCCTCATGTTGAATGACTACTTTTTGAAGCCTCAATGTGACCAAAATTGCCATTTTTACGGACATTTTCTCCTACTCAGAAGCTTCTTTTTCGACTAATTTCAGGCATTAAACTGACTCTAAACACACTTGTTTTTGTTCCAAAAGTGATAATTTACATGGAATAGTCATTTGCAGTCAAAAAATTAAACAATAAAAATTTCGATTTCTGACCATCTGGAGAAATTTCGACAGGTCACGGGTCATCGTTTTTCATCAGAAAATTGATTTTTTGGACTGTAGAAAAATTGATTCAAAATGTCATTTGGAATGTGCCTCATGTTGAATAACTACTTTTTAAAGCCTCAATGTTACCAAAATTGCCATTATTACAGACTTTTTCTCCTATTCAGAAGCTTCTATTTCGACCAATTTCAGTCATTAAAGTGAGTCTAAACACACTTATTTTTGTTCCAAAAGTGATAATTTACATGGAATAGTCATTTGCAGTCAAAAAATTAAACAATACAAATTTCGATTTCTGACCATCTGGAGAAATTTCGACAGGTCACGGGTCATCGTTTTTGATCAGAAAGTTGATTTTTTGGACTGTAGAAAAATTGATTCAAAATGTCATTTGGATTGTGCCTCATGTTGAATAACTACTTTTTGAAACCTCAATGTGACCAAAATTGCCATTATTGCAGACTTTTTCTCCTATTCAGAAGCTTCTATTTCCACTAATTTCAGGCATTAAAGTGAGTCTAAACACACTTGTTTTTGTTCCAAAAGTGATAATTTACATGGAATAGTCATTTGCAGTCAAAAAATTAAACATTAAAACATTTCCATTGCTGACCATCTGGAGAAATTTCGACAGGTCACGGGTCATCCTTTTTCATCAGAAAATTGATTTTCTGGACTGTAGAAAAATTGATTCAAAATGTCATTTGGAATGTGCCTCATGTTGAATAACTACTTTTTAAAGCCTCAATGTGACCAAAATTGCCATTATTACAGACTTTTTCTCCTATTCAGAAGCTTTTATTTCGACCAATTTCAGGCATTAACGTGACTCTAAAAACACTTGTTTTTGTTCCAAAAGTGATAATTTACATGGAATAGTCATTTGCAGTCAAAAAATTAAACATTAAAACATTTCCATTGCTGACCATCTGGAGAAATTTCGACAGGTCACGGGTCATCCTTTTTCATCAGAAAATTGATTTTCTGGACTGTAGAAAAATTGATTCAAAATGTCATTTGGAATGTGCCTCATGTTGAATAACTACTTTTTGAAGCCTCAATGTGACCAAAATTGCCATTTTTACTTACATTTTCTCCTACTCAGAAGCTTCTTTTTCGACCAATTTCAGGCATTAAACTGACTCTAAAACACTTGTTTTTGTTCCAAAAGTGATAATTTACATGGAATAGTCATTTGCAGTCAAAAAATTAAACAATACAAATTTCGATTTCTGACCATCTGGAGAAATTTCGACAGGTCACGGGTCATCGTTTTTCATCAGAAAATTGATTTTTTGGACTGTAAAAAAATTGATTTAAAATGTCATTTGGATTGTGCCTCATGTTGAATAACTACTTTTTAAAGCCTCAATGTTACCAAAATTGCCATTATTACAGACTTTTTCTCCTATTCAGAAGCTTCTATTTCGACCAATTTCAGTCATTAAAGTGAGTCTAAACACACTTATTTTTGTTCCAAAAGTGATAATTTACATGGAATAGTCATTTGCAGTCAAAAAATTAAACAATACAAATTTCGATTTCTGACCATCTGGAGAAATTTCGACAGGTCACGGGTCATCGTTTTTGATCAGAAAATTGATTTTTTGGACTGTAGAAAAATTGATTTAAAATGTCATTTGGATTGTGCCTCATGTTGAATAACTACTTTTTGAAACCTCAATGTGACCAAAAGTGCCATTATTGCAGACTTTTTCTCCTATTCAGAAGCTTCTATTTCGAACAATTTCAGGCATTAAAGTGACTCTAAACACACTTATTTTAGTTCCAAAAGTGATAATTTACATGGAATAGTCATTTGCAGTCAAAAAATTAAACATTAAAACATTTCCATTTCTGACCATCTGGAGAAATTTCGATAGGTCACGGGTCATCCTTTTTCATCAGAAAATTGATTTTCTGGACTGTAGAAAAATTGATTCAAAATATCATTTGGAATGTGCCTCATGTTGAATAACTACTTTTTGAAGCCTCAAGGTGACCAAAATTGCCATTTTTACGGACATTTTCTCCTACTCAGAAGCTTCTTTTTCAACCAATTTCAGGCATTAAACTGACTCTAAACACACTTGTTTTTGTTCCAAAAGTGATAATTTACATGGAATAGTTGTGAGAAGTTGGCCTGATATGTAGTGCTCACTATTCTAGTGATCACTGTGTATCATTCCAAACGACCCTTATTGATGATTGGTTGTAAGTCAACCTTTTAGACCAGCTATCCTAGTAGCGTGGATACGAGCAGTCTTAGGCTAAACTCTAGAGGGCGTGTTAAGCCAGCTGTTTACCATCACATATACCCCTTGAACACCAAGTGAAAGGACACCACACAAGTTGTTATGAAAATAAAAGGATATTTATTTATAACAAGACTACCCTGGCTCTTTATGAGTCAGGGAGCTAAGCACACTACAAAACTCTTAGGAAAATACTTCAGTTGCACAATTTACACAAATGCCCGAGGGGCACGAGAAACCACCTACACTAACAGTGAAATGCGAATGGTTAGAGTCTGGAGGTACTGATTCCGGAGTGATCCGATCAGTGGGACTAAACGAAAAAGGAACTGGACACTTGTAGAGCGAACCTGCGATGGAGCACCGAGATGCTCGAGTTACCTAGCCCGGAGGCTGCGGCTGCGTGAAGTTCGTCAAGCTGTCGGGAGTCCTCGTGTAGTCTCAGGAGCCTGAAAGAAGAAGTTGCTGGCAGGCGACCAGTGACGATGTTCGGAGCGATCCAAGCCTGGATCGGTGATGAGGGAAACCTGAAAGCAGAGGGGACTCAGTTCTCAACCGCTAGCCAGCGATCGTGTGGGTACCAGGAGGGTACCGGCTGAAGTCACCTCGACCAGGTGAGTGGGTGACGTCGGACTCGGCTGTTCCTCGGACCAGGAGGCGCGGCGGCGACCAGGATGGAGGGCGAGCTGTCCCACGAAGGTGTCTGCTGTCGATGATGCTGGGCCCAGGCAGGGGCAGCGGATCTTGGCAGTGGCAACCCAAGCGGGGGAGTCAAGATGGCGTCGGGAGTGGACCAGGAGGGTCCGTGGTACTCCTCTGTTGAAGGGGAGCAAGAGCCAGTCTGGAGCAACCAGACTAGTGATGAAACAATCGTGGTGCGTCGTGAAGAGGGCCACAAGCCGGTCGGCAAGTGGTCGAACAACGCGGTGAACAACAAGGAGCGGAAGGGCCCCCACGCAGATCTCGGGGATGCTGGGGAGGCAGACTTCGATGCTGGAGCTGCTCAGGGTTAGGGCTTCTCAAACCCTAGGTGCACTCACTCGAGGGTCCCTCGGTGGGCGTGCTAGATAAGCGTCGTGCAGGTCCTGAAGATAGCCGGTCCCGCAGGTCTCGTCACACCTACGACTCTCAGCTGAGCTGATGAGGGAGGTAAAAGGTCAGAGATGGCGGGGAACTCGGGTCTCGTCGAGCTGGGCAGTCTTGATCCGTAGGAGAGACTTACAGCAAACCGCAAGCGCTTAGGTGGTGCCTGCTGGTGCAGGGTGGCTACTCCTTAGCCACAAGGGAGAGTCTTCAGAAATAGTCAAGAGTTCCTTTCGTGGAAAGTGGTTCGTGATTCGGAGGTATCCGATTATCTGATTATCCAATTTGGGAAGGGGACGCGCTCCTACCTTTATTCTAAGAAAAGGGGCTGGCCCGTGACTAGGTTCTACCTATGGGTGGAGCCAGGAGGGGGATGGTTACACCCCTATCCTTCTTCCGGCTTCGCGCCAGCTCAGGGGCTGGTGTGCCCCCGAAACTGGTTTGAGCCGGGCTATGCACAGTGAGCACCGGGGTGCCACTTGCAATCACCTTCCTTTCAGCCCTGCCTACCTGGGATACACAAACCCTGTCTGGGACGGTGCTAACACCGCCCTCGACAGGAAACCCTTTGTCCAAGCTCCCCTTGCTGGAAGGTCCCCCAGCAGCAGGAGGTCAGACTTGTGTCTGGTGGCAGCATCCATTTTGTGATGCTGAGGCTTGAGTCAACTTTAACCGGGGTTCAAGGTTACTTCCATGTCGTGTCCCTCTAAAAGGGGGGAATGCTAACCCCGTCACCAGGACTGGCGAGGGGTTCTTATTCCCATTCGTATGACACCTTACTCGACATGTATAGGTGATGCGATGCCAAAGTTAGCAAATAACCGCAAGGATTATAATGCATTAAAAGTAGTTGGCCCGCGTCACCATGGAACGGCTATTAGGGCTTGGTTCCGCAAGCCGTCGACGGGCTCAGCTCGCGCCAGAGCACCGTCCCACATGATTCCCTGCACTCTGCCTTCAGGATTGATAAGGCCTGCTATAGGAGTGACTGATAGGAATCCATGTGTCCATTTTAGGGTTTAGGTGTAGGAATACTACACCTACAGCAACGGGTGATTACACCACGTGGCCCCAGCTGTCGTGCAGCCAGTTGTGTCAGATTTGGGCGGCCATTCCAGGGGTGGCATAATACATGCTTCAGCCCCTGGTAGGCCCTGGGTACACCGATGCCCTGGATACCTGTGGTATGCTGAGACAGGGACTGACAAGGCGGCCCAGTTCCAATTAGTGGATGCACCTAACGTACATGTGTGTTAATTTCGAGAGAGAACAGCTAGGCTGTGGGTCTGATTGGCAGGCCCACAGCCGGAGAAGGTCATAAACCAATGAAGCAAAAGCAAAAAAATCTGGGTGATCATAGGATTGCAGACCCTACTCTCCTACATGACCCCCCCCCCAAACTTTGGGACAATAAGCTAACCTTGACCAGGTGAGTCTTCTTGCTCTTAGTGGAAATACCTGGAGAGCCCATCTGCATTGCCATGATCAGTGCCAGGTCTATGCTCCACTGTGAAGTCCATCCCCTGTAGGGAAATGGACCACCTAAGTAGTTTGGGGTTTTCACCCTTCATTTGATTTAGCCACAAGAGGGGCTTATGGTCGGTCTGAATCTTGAAGTGAGTGCCAAACAAGTATGGCCTCAACTTCTTCAGGGCCCAAACCACAGCAAAGGCCTCCCTCTCAATAGCTGACCAATTCTTCTCTCTGGGGGTCAGCCTCCTGCTAATAAAAGCTATGGGCTGGTCATGACCATCAAAATTCAGTTGCGATAGAACAGCTCCCACACCCAGCTCCGAAGCGTCTGTTTGGACAATGAATGGTTTGGAGTAGTCTGGACTCTTTAGGATAGGTGCTGTGCACATGGCCTGCTTTAGGTCATCGAATGCCTTCTGACAGCTTGCTGTCCACTGAACTATTTTTGGCATCTTTTTACTTGTCAGGTCGTTTAGCGGGGTCACAATGGATCCATAATTTCTGACAAATTTCCGGTAATAACCAGTCAGGCCCAAGAAAGCTCGAACCTGAGTCTGGGTGGTTGGAGAAGCCCAGTCCTGGATGGCCTGTATTTTGCTCTCCAATGGTTGAACCTGGCCTCCACCTACAAGGTGGCCCAGGTATACAACCTGTGTCTGCCCTATCTGGCACTTGGTGGCCTTGATAGTGAGGCCTGCCTTCTGCAGGGCCTCTAACACTTTCCTCAGGTGGACCAGGTGATCCTCCCAGGTGGAGCTAAAGACAGCGATATCGTCCAGATACGCCGCACAGAAGTCGTCCAACCCAGTGAGAACTCGATTCACCAGCCTTTGGAAGGTGGCAGGTGCATTTTTCAAACCAAATGGCATTACCACGAACTGATAATGCCCACCCGGGGTAGAAAATGCTGTTTTGGGCTTGGCCTCCTCAGCTAACCTGATTTGCCAATACCCAGCTGTCAGGTCAAACGTACTTAAGTAGTTGGCCGAGGCCAACCGGTCGATAAGTTCGTCTGCTCTTGGTATCGGGTGGGCGTCGGTCTTAGTGACCGCATTGAGACCTCTGTAGTCCACGCAAAACCTCATCTCTTTCTTACCGCCCTGGGTGTGAGGTTTCGGCACGAGCACTACGGGACTAGCCCAGGGGCTGTCCGAGGGTTCAATGACTCCCAGCTCCAACATTTTCTGCACCTCTGTCTTGATGCAGTCTCTGACATGATCAGGTTGCCGATAGATTTTACTCTTTACGGGCAGACTGTCCCCAGTGTCGACCTCGTGGGTACACCACTTGGTCTGACTGGGTGTCAGAGAGAACATATGTCGAAAGGATTGAAGAACCTGTTTACAATCCTCTTGTTGATGTCCAGAGAGGCTGCCACAAAAGACAACACCATCTACTGATCCATCGTCAGGGTTCTGAGAGAGCAGGTCTGGGAGAGGGTCACTCTCCTCCTCCTGTCCCTCATCTGTGGCCATGAGCAAGCCCATGCCCTCCCTGTCGACATATGCCTTGAGCCTGTTTACATGGAGCACCCTGTGGGGGCTCCGGGGAGTTCCCAGGTCTACCAGGTAGGTGACCTCTCCCTTTTGCTCAATGATCGTGTGGGGCCCAGACCATTTGTCTTTGAGTGCTGCTGGGGCCACTGGCTCCAGCACCCACACCTTCTGTCCAGGCTGGTACACAGTCAGGACAGCCTTTTGGTTGTGCCAAGCTTTCTGTAATTCTTGGCTTGCCTCAAGGTTTTTAGACGCCTTTTCCATGTACTCCGCCATCCGCGAGCGGAGACCGAGCACATAGTCCACAATGTTTGATGCCGGCTTTCTGAGAGGTCTCTCCCATCCTTCCTTTACCAAACAAAGGGGTCCCCTTACAGGATGTCCGAACAGAAGCTCAAAAGGGCTGTAGCCAACCCCCTTCTGCGGGACCTCTCTGTAGGCGAACAAGAGGCAGGGTATCAGGACATCCCATCTCCGCCGAAGCTTTTCAGGTAGTCCGTGAATCATCCCTTTCAGGGTCCTGTTGAATCTCTCAACAAGCCCATTGCATTGTGGGTGATAGGGTGTGGTGAACTTGTAGTTGACACCACATTCCTTCCACATAGCAGTCAGATATCCCGACATGAAGTTTGCACCTCTGTCTGAGACGACCTCCTTAGGGAAGCCCACTCTGGAGAACACTCCAAGTAGGGCCCGTGCCACCACAGGTGCCGTAGTGGTCCTAAGGGGAATAGCTTCAGGATACCTGGTGGCGTGGTCCACCACCACCAGTATAAACTTGTGCCCTGATGCTGTCTGGGGTTCCATTGGTCCGACAATGTCGATCCCCACTCGTTCAAAGGGTACCCCCACCACTGGTAGTGGTATGAGGGGGGCCTTTGTCGTGCCACCTGACTTACCACTGGCTTGGCAAGTGACACAGGAGCGGCAAAACTCCTTCGTATCTTCGGACATGTGGGGCCAGTGAAAGTGTGGAACAATTCTGTCCCAAGTCTTATTCTGGCCTAAGTGACCTGCAAGGGGAATCTCGTGGGCCAAGGTGAGAAGGAAACCTCTCAGAGACAAGGGGATGACCAGCCTCCTGGTCGCACCAGGTTTGGGGTCTCTTGCCTCAGAGTACAGGAGTCCATCATCCCAGTACACTTTGTGGGTACCTGTGGCGTTCCCTGCAGCCTCAGCAGCGGCCTGCTGTCTGAGGGGTTCAAGTGAGGGGCAGTCTAACTGTGCCTTCCCCAGGTCTTCCCTGGAGGGTCCCCCTGAGCCCAGAAACTCAACCTGACCAGGTTCAAGCTCTTGCGGCTCAGTTTCCC
The DNA here is from genome assembly GCF_964204655.1 of Triturus cristatus. Lineage (NCBI taxonomy): Eukaryota > Metazoa > Chordata > Amphibia > Caudata > Salamandridae > Triturus > Triturus cristatus. The sequence goes on from NW_028187361.1 coordinate 496,358, forward strand.
TCAGTTCTTTAAGGTCAGCCTCCTCGGAGACTTGATCCACGACCTGGGGCAAGGGGGAAGGCGAAGCCTTACCCTTACTGCTCCTTTTCTTGGAAGGTGTCTGGTCCGTTCTTCCAGGATCCAGCACCTGTTCAGTGGGGCATCTTTTGGCCTGTGACCTGGTCACAGCAAGGACATGTGCTGGCAAACCTAACATTTCCATGTGAGTCCTCTGCTCCACTTCTGACCATTGTGACGTTTCCAAATCATTGCCCAACAGACATTCTACGGGGAGGTCTGAACTAACCACAACCTTTTTTGGGCCACTTACCCCTCCCCAGGAGAAATCAACAACTGCCATACTGTGATTGGTAGTGACGTTGCTGGCATTGGTCACTAGGTAACTGGTACCTAGCATGATCTGTTCAGGGTCCACGAAGTTAGGCGTCACCATGGTGACACTGGCACACGTGTCCCTGTAGGCCTGAGCCACTTTTCCATTTATCAAAGGTGTCTGCCTGTATTTGCCCAAAGTATTGGGACTGGCATCAGGGGACATATCCATATCCCCTGTACAGACAAGGACGGCCTGAGTGAGCGTGCCGACTAAGTCGTCACTCCCCTCGGTTCCCAAGGTTAACCCAACTAATGCCTTGGGAGGCGCACTACCACTGCTGACTGTACTAGGGGGTGCAGGTGCCTTAGGGGCTGCAGTGGCAGGAGTTTGCCCTCCTTTCTTGGTGCACTCACTAAACCAGTGAGTCTTACTTTTACAGTATTGGCACCACCTTTTTGACTGGCCTTCTTGAGTCTTCTTCTTCTGCGAAGCCTGACCCCCACCCTCTTTGGTTTGTTGGGGACCTGTCGAAGACTTCTGGTCATTTTGTTCGTTCTTGTTACCCTTCTGGTCTGCTTTCTTCTGACCACCCTGGTTCTGATTCTGGTTCTGCTTGACCCTTGTTCTGACCCATCTGTCCGCCTTCTTTCCCAATTCTTGGGGAGAGGTCAGATCCGAGTCGACAAGGTGCTGATGCAACAATTGGTTCTGACAGTTGTTTAAAATCTGTTCTCGCATGATAAGATTGTACAATCCTGTGTAATCAGTAACCTTGCTACCCAGCAACCAGCCTTCCAAAGCCTTAGTGGCACAATCGACAAAGTCAGCCCAATCCTGAGACTGAATTTTCTGGGTGTCCCGGAACAGCACCCGGTACTGTTCCGTGGTTAAGCCGAACCCATCAATCAGTGTGTTCTTCAGGACCTGGTAGTTGTTAGCATCCTCAGCTCTTGTAGTGAGGAGCTTGTCCCTTCCTTTACCTTCAAAGGAAAGCCACAGTATAGCTGCCCACTGACTTGGGGGGACGCACTGGACAGTGCAGGCCCTCTCCAAGGCAGTTATCCACTTGTGGATGTCGTCCCCTTGTTTAAAGGGGGGCACGATTTTACTCAGGTGTCTAGTGTCTATACCCCTGTCTTTCTCTCTAAGGAGAATGCTGCCACCAGTGGGATCTAACCCACTTAATTTCTGTTCTCGGGCCAAGGCAAGTCTTTCTTTGGCGAGGGCAAGTTCTTCCCGCTCGATCCTCAGATTGACCTCCCGCATCTTCGCTTCATGCTCCCTCCTCTGAGGGGAAGTCATTCCTCTCTGAGAGGATGCCTGAGAGACATGTGTATGAACCGATCTGCCAGAGCCTCTGGAGAGAGACCTAGCTCGTCCGTTCCCAAGGTTAAGCCTGCTTGAGCGTGGGCCCGGGGCTCCCCCAGTTCCATTCTCATGCCTGCTTAAGTTGGTCCTTGTAAGCCTGCCGACTACCGCTGGACCTTTGTCTGCCTCGTCTCCCGATAACTCGTCCTCGTCCTCCTCCTCTGTGTGAGGGTCGAGGTCCGGGTCACCGAGGGTTCCCTCTAAGGGCGGCATGTTCCCATCTGCACTGGGGGGACCTGTGTTAGAGGACCTCCTAGCATCGTACGCCTCTAAGAGACCTATCAGTATTGCGATGGTAGGGTTAGAACCCTGGTTTAGCTTCCTGGAGGCACACAGTTGTCGCATCTCCTTGAAGCTAAGAGTTGCATATCGTGACACGACCTGTGGAGGGTCACTGACCACTAAGGGAGTCTGCGAAGACTCTCCGTGGATCGACATGCTTTTCTAGTGAGGTGTAAGTGTTGCACCTACCTACACTATGGGTTTACCTACTGATCCCTTGCTAGGAGTTGTAGTCAGGGTGTGCTAAGCCCTGTTACACTACAACAGCCGGTTCAGTAGAACTCGGAGTATTCTAAGTTAAGTTATATGTACCTGGGTACTTATGTGATCTTTCACTGCGATATTCTTAGGATACGTGTGTGGTAAAACAACAGCAAGCTCAAATCCCACCCGCTGCTCACCAATGTGAGAAGTTGGCCTGATATGTAGTGCTCACTATTCTAGTGATCACTGTGTATCATTCCAAACGACCCTTATTGATGATTGGTTGTAAGTCAACCTTTTAGACCAGCTATCCTAGTAGCGTGGATACGAGCAGTCTTAGGCTAAACTCTAGAGGGCGTGTTAAGCCAGCTGTTTACCATCACATATACCCCTTGAACACCAAGTGAAAGGACACCACACAAGTTGTTATGAAAATAAAAGGATATTTATTTATAACAAGACTACCCTGGCTCTTTATGAGTCAGGGAGCTAAGCACACTACAAAACTCTTAGGAAAATACTTCAGTTGCACAATTTACACAAATGCCCGAGGGGCACGAGAAACCACCTACACTAACAGTGAAATGCGAATGGTTAGAGTCTGGAGGTACTGATTCCGGAGTGATCCGATCAGTGGGACTAAACGAAAAAGGAACTGGACACTTGTAGAGCGAACCTGCGATGGAGCACCGAGATGCTCGAGTTACCTAGCCCGGAGGCTGCGGCTGCGTGAAGTTCGTCAAGCTGTCGGGAGTCCTCGTGTAGTCTCAGGAGCCTGAAAGAAGAAGTTGCTGGCAGGCGACCAGTGACGATGTTCGGAGCGATCCAAGCCTGGATCGGTGATGAGGGAAACCTGAAAGCAGAGGGGACTCAGTTCTCAACCGCTAGCCAGCGATCGTGTGGGTACCAGGAGGGTACCGGCTGAAGTCACCTCGACCAGGTGAGTGGGTGACGTCGGACTCGGCTGTTCCTCGGACCAGGAGGCACGGCGGCGACCAGGATGGAGGGCGAGCTGTCCCACGAAGGTGTCTGCTGTCGATGATGCTGGGCCCAGGCAGGGGCAGCGGATCTTGGCAGTGGCAACCCAAGCGGGGGAGTCAAGATGGCGTCGGGAGTGGACCAGGAGGGTCCGTGGTACTCCTCTGTTGAAGGGGAGCAAGAGCCAGTCTGGAGCAACCAGACTAGTGATGAAACAATCGTGGTGCGTCGTGAAGAGGGCCACAAGCCGGTCGGCAAGTGGTCGAACAACGCGGTGAACAACAAGGAGCGGAAGGGCCCCCACGCAGATCTCGGGGATGCTGGGGAGGCAGACTTCGATGCTGGAGCTGCTCAGGGTTAGGGCTTCTCAAACCCTAGGTGCACTCACTCGAGGGTCCCTCGGTGGGCGTGCTAGATAAGCGTCGTGCAGGTCCTGAAGATAGCCGGTCCCGCAGGTCTCGTCACACCTACGACTCTCAGCTGAGCTGATGAGGGAGGTAAAAGGTCAGAGATGGCGGGGAACTCGGGTCTCGTCGAGCTGGGCAGTCTTGATCCGTAGGAGAGACTTACAGCAAACCGCAAGCGCTTAGGTGGTGCCTGCTGGTGCAGGGTGGCTACTCCTTAGCCACAAGGGAGAGTCTTCAGAAATAGTCAAGAGTTCCTTTCGTGGAAAGTGGTTCGTGATTCGGAGGTATCCGATTATCTGATTATCCAATTTGGGAAGGGGACGCGCTCCTACCTTTATTCTAAGAAAAGGGGCTGGCCCGTGACTAGGTTCTACCTATGGGTGGAGCCAGGAGGGGGGTGGTTACACCCCTATCCTTTGTCCGGCTTCGCGCCAGCTCAGGGGCTGGTGTGCCCCCGAAACTGGTTTGAGCCGGGCTATGCACAGTGAGCACCGGGGTGCCACTTGCAATCACCTTCCTTTCAGCCCTGCCTACCTGGGATACACAAACCCTGTCTGGGACGGTGCTAACACCGCCCTCGACAGGAAACCCTTTGTCCAAGCTCCCCTTGCTGGAAGGTCCCCCAGCAGCAGGAGGTCAGACTTGTGTCTGGTGGCAGCATCCATTTTGTGATGCTGAGGCTTGAGTCAACTTTAACCGGGGTTCAAGGTTACTTCCATGTCGTGTCCCTCTAAAAGGGGGGAATGCTAACCCCGTCACCAGGACTGGCGAGGGGTTCGTATTCCCATTCGTATGACACCTTACTCGACATGTATAGGTGATGCGATGCCAAAGTTAGCAAATAACCGCAAGGATTATAATGCATTAAAAGTAGTTGGCCCGCGTCACCATGGAACGGCTATTAGGGCTTAGTTCCGCAAGCCGTCGACGGGCTCAGCTCGCGCCAGAGCACCGTCCCACATGATTCCCTGCACTCTGCCTTCAGGATTGATAAGGCCTGCTATAGGAGTGACTGATAGGAATCCATGTGTCCATTTTAGGGTTTAGGTGTAGGAATACTACACCTACAGCAACGGGTGATTACACCACGTGGCCCCAGCTGTCGTGCAGCCAGTTGTGTCAGATTTGGGCGGCCATTCCAGGGGTGGCATAATACATGCTTCAGCCCCTGGTAGGCCCTGGGTACACCGATGCCCTGGATACCTGTGGTATGCTGAAACAGGGACTGACAAGGCGGCCCAGTTCCAATTAGTGGATGCACCTAACGTACATGTGTGTTAATTTCGAGAGAGAACAGCTAGGCTGTGGGTCTGATTGGCAGGCCCACAGCCGGAGAAAGTCGTAAACCAATGAAGCAAAAGCAAAAAAATCTGGGTGATCATAGGATTGCAGACCCTACTCTCCTACAATAGTCATTTGCAGTCAAAAAATTAAACAATAAAAATTTCGATTTCTGACCATCTGGAGAAATTTCGACAGGTCACGGGTCATCGTTTTTCATCAGAAAATTGATTTTTTGGACTGTAGAAAAATTGATTCAAAATGTCATTTGGAATGTGCCTCATGTTGAATAACTACTTTTTAAAGCCTCAATGTGACCAAAATTGCCATTATTACAGACTTTTTCTCCTATTCAGAAGCTTTTATTTCGACCAATTTCAGGCATTAACGTGACTCTAAAAACACTTGTTTTTGTTCCAAAAGTGATAATTTACATGGAATAGTCATTTGCAGTCAAAAAATTAAACATTAAAACATTTCCATTGCTGACCATCTGGAGAAATTTCGACAGGTCACGGGTCATCCTTTTTCATCAGAAAATTGATTTTCTGGACTGTAGAAAAATTGATTCAAAATGTCATTTGGAATGTGCCTCATGTTGAATAACTACTTTTTGAAGCCTCAATGTGACCAAAATTGCCATTTTTACGGACATTTTCTCCTACTCAGAAGCTTCTTTTTCGACTAATTTCAGGCATTAAAGTGAGTCTAAACACACTTGTTTTTGTTCCAAAAGTGATAATTTGCATGGAATAGTCAATTGCAGTCAAAAAATTAAACAATAAAAATTTCGATTTCTGACCATTTGGAGAAATTTCGACAGGTCACGGGTCATCATTTTTCATCAGAAAATTGATTTTTTGGACTGTAAAAAAATTGATTTAAAATGTCATTTGGATTGTACCTCATGTTGAATAACTACTTTTTGAAACCTCAATGTGACCAAAAGTGCCATTATTGCAGACTTTTTCTCCTATTCAGAAGCTTCTATTTCGAACAATTTCAGGCATTAAAGTGACTCTAAACACACTTATTTTAGTTCCAAAAGTGATAATTTACATGGAATAGTCATTTGCAGTCAAAAAATTAAACATTAAAACATTTCCATTTCTGACCATCTGGAGAAATTTCGACAGGTCACGGGTCATCCTTTTTCATCAGAAAATTGATTTTCTGGACTGTAGAAAAATTGATTCAAAATGTCATTTGGAATGTGCCTCATGTTGAATAACTACTTTTTGAAGCCTCAAGGTGACCAAAATTGCCATTTTTACTGACATTTTCTCCTACTCAGAAGCTTCTTTTTCGGCCAATTTCAGGCATTAAACTGATTCTAAACACACTTGTTTTTGTTCCAAAAGTGATAATTTACATGGAATAGTCATTTGCAGTCAAAAAATTAAACAATAAAAATTTCGATATCTGACCATCTGGAGAAATTTCGACAGGTCACGGGTCATCGTTTTTCATCAGAAAATTGATTTTTAGGACTGTAGAAAAATTGATTCAAAATGTCATTTTGAATGTGCCTCATGTTGAATAACTACTTTTTAAAGCCTCAATGTGACCAAAATTGCCATTATTACAGACTTTTTCTCCTATTCAGAAGCTTCTATTTCGACCAATTTCAGGCATTAACGTGACTCTAAAAACACTTGTTTTTGTTCCAAAAGTGATAATTTACATGGAATAGTCATTTGCAGTCAAAATATTAAACATTAAAACATTTCCATTTCTGACCATCTGGAGAAATTTCGACAGGTCATGGGTCATCCTTTTTCATCAGAAAATAGATTTTCTGGACTGTAGAAAAATTGATTCAAAATGTCATTTGGAATGTGCCTCATGTTGAATAACTACTTTTTGAAGCCTCAATGTGACCAAAATTGCCATTTTTACTTACATTTTCTCCTACTCAGAAGCTTCTTTTTCGACCAATTTCAGGCATTAAACTGACTCTAAACACACTTGTTTTTGTTCCAAAAGTGATAATTTACATGGAATAGTCATTTGCAGTCAAAAAATTAAACAATACAAATTTCGATTTCTGACCATCTGGAGAAATTTCGACAGGTCACGGGTCATCGTTTTTCATCAGAAAATTGATTTTTTGGACTGTAGAAAAATTGATTCAAAATGTCATTTGGATTGTGCCTCATGTTGAATAACTACTTTTTGAAACCTCAATGTGACCAAAATTGCCATTAATGCAGACTTTTTCTCCGATTCAGAAGCTTCTATTTCCACTAATTTCAGGCATTAAAGTGAGTCTAAACACACTTGTTTTTGTTCCAAAAGTGATAATTTACATGGAATAGTCAATTGCAGTCAAAAAATTAACCATTAAAAAATTTCCATTTCTGACCATCTGGAGAAATTTCGACAGGTCACGGGTCATCGTTTTTCATCAGAAAATTGATTTTTTGGACTGTAGAAAAATTGATTCAAAATGTAATTTGGAATGTGCCTCATGTTGAATAACTACTTTTTAAAGCCTCAATGTGACCAAAATTGCCATTATTACAGACTTTTTCTCCTATTCAGAAGCTTCTATTTCGACCAATTTCAGTCATTAAAGTGAGTCTAAACACACTTATTTTTGTTCCAAAAGTGATAATTTACATGGAATAGTCATTTGCAGTCAAAAAATTAAACAATAAAAATTTCGATTTCTGACCATCTGGAGAAATTTCGACAGGTCACGGGTCATCGTTTTTCATCAGAAAATTGATTTTTTGGACTGTAAAAAAACTTGATTTAAAATGTCATTTGGATTGTGCCTCATGTTGAATAACTACTTTTTGAAACCTCAATGTGACCAAAATTGCCATTATTGCAGACTTTTTCTCCTATTCAGAAGCTTCTATTTCGAACACTTTCAGGCATTAACGTGACTCTAAACACACCTATTTTAGTTCCAAAAGTGATAATTTACATGGAATAGTCATTTGCAGTCAAAAAATTTAAACATTAAAAAATTTCCATTTCTGGCCATCTGGAGAAATTTCGACAGGTCATGGGTCATCCTTTTTCATCAGAAAATAGATTTTCTGGACTGTAGAAAAATTGATTCAAAATGTCATTTGGAATGTGCCTCATGTTGAATAACTACTTTTTGAAGCCTCAATGTGACCAAAATTGCCATTTTTACTTACATTTTCTCCTACTCAGAAGCTTCTTTTTCGACCAATTTGAGGCATTAAACTGACTCTAAACACACTTGTTTTTGTTCCAAAAGTGATAATTTACATGGAATAGTCATTTGCAGTCAAAAAATTAAACAATACAAATTTCGATTTCTGACCATCTGGAGAAATTTCGACAGGTCACGGGTCATCGTTTTTCATCAGAAAATTGATTTTTTGGACTGTAGAAAAATTGATTCAAAATGTCATTTGGATTGTGCCTCATGTTGAATAACTACTTTTTGAAACCTCAATGTGACCAAAATTGCCATTAATGCAGACTTTTTCTCCGATTCAGAAGCTTCTATTTCCACTAATTTCAGGCATTAAAGTGAGTCTAAACACACTTGTTTTTGTTCCAAAAGTGATAATTTACATGGAATAGTCAATTGCAGTCAAAAAATTAAACATTAAAAAATTTCCATTTCTGACCATCTGGAGAAATTTCGACAGGTCACGGGTCATCGTTTTTCATCAGAAAATTGATTTTTTGGACTGTAGAAAAATTGATTCAAAATGTAATTTGGAATGTGCCTCATGTTGAATAACTACTTTTTAAAGCCTCAATGTGACCAAAATTGCCATTATTACAGACTTTTTCTCCTATTCAGAAGCTTCTATTTCGACCAATTTCAGTCATTAAAGTGAGTCTAAACACACTTATTTTTGTTCCAAAAGTGATAATTTACATGGAATAGTCATTTGCAGTCAAAAAATTAAACAATAAAAATTTCGATTTCTGACCATCTGGAGAAATTTCGACAGGTCACGGGTCATTGTTTTTCATCAGAAAATTGATTTTTAGGACTGTAGAAAAATTGATTCAAAATGTCATTTGGAATGTGCCTCATGTTGAATAACTACTTTTTAAAGCCTCAAGGTGACCAAAATTGCCATTATTACAGACTTTTTCTCCTATTCAGAAGCTTCTATTTCGACCAATTTCAGGCATTAAAGTGACTCTAAAAACACTTATTTTTGTTCCAAAAGTGATAATTTACATGGAATAGTCATTTGCAGTCAAAAAATTAAACATTAAAACATTTCCATTTCTGACCATCTGGAGAAATTTCGACAGGTCACGGGTCATCCTTTTTCATCAGAAAATTGATTTTCTGGACTGTAGAAAAATTGATTCAAAATGTCATTTGGAATGTGCCTCATGTTGAATGACTACTTTTTGAAGCCTCAATGTGACCAAAATTGCCATTTTTACGGACATTTTCTCCTACTCAGAAGCTTCTTTTTCGACCAATTTCAGGCATTAAACTGACTCTAAACACACTTGTTTTTGTTCCAAAAGTGATAATTTACATGGAATAGTCATTTGCAGTCAAAAAATTAAACAATAAAAATTTCGATTTCTGACCATCTGGAGAAATTTCGACAGGTCACGGGTCATCGTTTTTCATCAGAAAATTGATTTTTTGGACTGTAGAAAAATTGATTCAAAATGTCATTTGGAATGTGCCTCATGTTGAATAACTACTTTTTAAAGCCTCAATGTTACCAAAATTGCCATTATTACAGACTTTTTCTCCTATTCAGAAGCTTCTATTTCGACCAATTTCAGTCATTAAAGTGAGTCTAAACACACTTATTTTTGTTCCAAAAGTGATAATTTACATGGAATAGTCATTTGCAGTCAAAAAATTAAACAATACAAATTTCGATTTCTGACCATCTGGAGAAATTTCGACAGGTCACGGGTCATCGTTTTTGATCAGAAAATTGATTTTTTGGACTGTAGAAAAATTGATTCAAAATGTCATTTGGATTGTGCCTCATGTTGAATAACTACTTTTTGAAACCTCAATGTGACCAAAATTGCCATTATTGCAGACTTTTTCTCCTATTCAGAAGCTTCTATTTCCACTAATTTCAGGCATTAAAGTGAGTCTAAACACACTTGTTTTTGTTCCAAAAGTGATAATTTACATGGAATAGTCAATTGCAGTCAAAAAATTAAACATTAAAAAATTTCCATTTCTGACCATCTGGAGAAATTTCGACAGGTCACGGGTCATCGTTTTTCATCAGAAAATTGATTTTTTGGACTGTAGAAAAATTGATTCAAAATGTCATTTGGAATGTGCCTCATGTTGAATAACTACTTTTTAAAGCCTCAATGTGACCAAAATTGCCATTATTACAGACTTTTTCTCCTATTCAGAAGCTTCTATTTCGACCAATTTCAGTCATTAAAGTGAGTCTAAACACACTTATTTTTGTTCCAAAAGTGATAATTTACATGGAATAGTCATTTGCAGTCAAAAAATTAAACAATAAAAATTTCCATTTCTGACCATCTGGAGAAATTTCGACAGGTCACGGGTCATCCTTTTTCATCAGAAAATTGATTTTCTGGACTGTAGAAAAATTGATTCAAAATGTCATTTGGAATGTGCCTCATGTTGAATGACTACTTTTTGAAGCCTCAATGTGACCAAAATTGCCATTTTTACGGACATTTTCTCCTACTCAGAAGCTTCTTTTTCGACCAATTTCAGGCATTAAACTGACTCTAAACACACTTGTTTTTGTTCCAAAAGTGATAATTTACATGGAATAGTCATTTGCAGTCAAAAAATTAAACAATCAAAATTTCGATTTCTGACCATCTGGAGAAATTTCGACAGGTCACGGGTCATCGTTTTTCATCAGAAAATTGATTTTTTGGACTGTAGAAAAATTGATTCAAAATGTCATTTGGAATGTGCCTCATGTTGAATAACTACTTTTTAAAGCCTCAATGTTACCAAAATTGCCATTATTACAGACTTTTTCTCCTATTCAGAAGCTTCTATTTCGACCAATTTCAGTCATTAAAGTGAGTCTAAACACACTTATTTTTGTTCCAAAAGTGATAATTTACATGGAATAGTCATTTGCAGTCAAAAAATTAAACAATACAAATTTCGATTTCTGACCATCTGGAGAAATTTTGACAGGTCACGGGTCATCGTTTTTGATCAGAAAATTGATTTTTTGGACTGTAGAAAAATTGATTCAAAATGTCATTTGGATTGTGCCTCATGTTGAATAACTACTTTTTGAAACCTCAATGTGACCAAAATTGCCATTATTGCAGACTTTTTCTCCTATTCAGAAGCTTCTATTTCCCCTAATTTCAGGCATTAAAGTGAGTCTAAACACACTTGTTTTTGTTCCAAAAGTGATAATTTACATGGAATAGTCAATTGCAGTCAAAAAATTAAACATTAAAAAATTTCCATTTCTGACCATCTGGAGAAATTTCGACAGGTCACGGGTCATCGTTTTTCATCAGAAAATTGATTTTTTGGACTGTAGAAAAATTGATTCAAAATGTCATTTGGAATGTGCCTCATGTTGAATAACTACTTTTTAAAGCCTCAATGTGACCAAAATTGCCATTATTACAGACTTTTTCTCCTATTCAGAAGCTTCTATTTCGACCAATTTCAGTCATTAAAGTGAGTCTAAACACACTTATTTTTGTTCCAAAAGTGATAATTTACATGGAATAGTCATTTGCAGTCAAAAAATTAAACAATAAAAATTTCGATTTCTGAACATCTGGAGAAATTTCGACAGGTCACGGGTCATCGTTTTTCATCAGAAAATTGATTTTTTGGACTGTAAAAAAATTGATTTAAAATGTCATTTGGATTGTGCCTCATGTTGAATAACTAATTTTTGAAACCTCAATGTGACCAAAAGTGCCATTATTGCAGACTTTTTCTCCTATTCAGAAGCTTCTATTTCAAACAATTTCAGGCATTAAAGTGACTCTAAACACACTTATTTTAGTTCCAAAAGTGATAATTTACATGGAATAGTCATTTGCAGTCAAAAAATTAAACATTAAAACATTTCCATTTCTGACCATCTGGAGAAATTTCGATAGGTCACGGGTCATCCTTTTTCATCAGAAAATTGATTTTCTGGACTGTAGAAAAATTGATTCAAAATATCATTTGGAATGTGCCTCATGTTGAATAACTACTTTTTGAAGCCTCAAGGTGACCAAAATTGCCATTTTTACGGACATTTTCTCCTACTCAGAAGCTTCTTTTTCAACCAATTTCAGGCATTAAACTGACTCTAAACACACTTGTTTTTGTTCCAAAAGTGATAATTTACATGGAATAGTCATTTGCAGTCAAAAAATTAAACAATAAAAATTTCGATTTCTGACCATCTGGAGAAATTTCGACAGGTCACGGGTCATCGTTTTTCATCAGAAAATTGATTTTTTGGACTGTAGAAAAATTGATTCAAAATGTCATTTGGAATGTGCCTCATGTTGAATAACTACTTTTTAAAGCCTCAATGTGACCAAAATTGCCATTATTACAGACTTTTTCTCCTATCCAGAAGCTTTTATTTCGACCAATTTCAGGCATTAACGTGACTCTAAAAACACTTGTTTTTGTTCCAAAAGTGATAATTTACATGGAATAGTCATTTGCAGTCAAAAAATTAAACATTAAAACATTTCCATTGCTGACCATCTGGAGAAATTTCGACAGGTCACGGGTCATCCTTTTTCATCAGAAAATTGATTTTCTGGACTGTAGAAAAATTGATTCAAAATGTCATTTGGAATGTGCCTCATGTTGAATAACTACTTTTTGAAGCCTCAATGTGACCAAAATTGCCATTTTTACGGACATTTTCTCCTACTCAGAAGCTTCTTTTTCGACTAATTTCAGGCATTAAAGTGAGTCTAAACACACTTGTTTTTGTTCCAAAAGTGATAATTTACATGGAATAGTCAATTGCAGTCAAAAAATTAAACAATAAAAATTTCGATTTCTGACCATTTGGAGAAATTTCGACAGGTCACGGGTCATCGTTTTTCATCAGAAAATTGATTTTTTGGACTGTAAAAAAATTTATTTAAAATGTCATTTGGATTGTACCTCATGTTGAATAACTACTTTTTGAAACCTCAATGTGACCAAAATTGCCATTATTGCAGACTTTTTCTCCTATTCAGAAGCTTCTATTTCAAACAATTTCAGGCATTAAAGTGACTCTAAACACACTTATTTTAGTTCCAAAAGTGATAATTTACATGGAATAGTCATTTGCAGTCAAAAAATTAAACATTAAAACATTTCCATTTCTGACCATCTGGAGAAATTTCGATAGGTCACGGGTCATCCTTTTTCATCAGAAAATTGATTTTCTGGACTGTAGAAAAATTGATTCAAAATATCATTTGGAATGTGCCTCATGTTGAATAACTACTTTTTGAAGCCTCAAGGTGACCAAAATTGCCATTTTTACGGACATTTTCTCCTACTCAGAAGCTTCTTTTTCGACCAATTTCAGGCATTAAACTGACTCTAAACACACTTGTTTTTGTTCCAAAAGTGATAATTTACATGGAATAGTCATTTGCAGTCAAAAAATTAAACAATAAAAATTTCGATTTCTGACCATCTGGAGAAATTTCGACAGGTCACGGGTCATCGTTTTTCATCAGAAAATTGATTTTTTGGACTGTAGAAAAATTGATTCAAAATGTCATTTGGAATGTGCCTCATGTTGAATAACTACTTTTTAAAGCCTCAATGTGACCAAAATTGCCATTATTACAGACTTTTTCTCCTATCCAGAAGCTTTTATTTCGACCAATTTCAGGCATTAACGTGACTCTAAAAACACTTGTTTTTGTTCCAAAAGTGATAATTTACATGGAATAGTCATTTGCAGTCAAAAAATTAAACATTAAAACATTTCCATTGCTGACCATCTGGAGAAATTTCGACAGGTCACGGGTCATCCTTTTTCATCAGAAAATTGATTTTCTGGACTGTAGAAAAATTGATTCAAAATGTCATTTGGAATGTGCCTCATGTTGAATAACTACTTTTTGAAGCCTCAATGTGACCAAAATTGCCATTTTTACGGACATTTTCTCCTACTCAGAAGCTTCTTTTTCGACTAATTTCAGGCATTAAAGTGAGTCTAAACACACTTGTTTTTGTTCCAAAAGTGATAATTTACATGGAATAGTCAATTGCAGTCAAAAAATTAAACAATAAAAATTTCGATTTCTGACCATTTGGAGAAATTTCGACAGGTCACGGGTCATCGTTTTTCATCAGAAAATTGATTTTTTGGACTGTAAAAAAATTTATTTAAAATGTCATTTGGATTGTACCTCATGTTGAATAACTACTTTTTGAAACCTCAATGTGACCAAAAGTGCCATTATTGCAGACTTTTTCTCCGATTCAGAAGCTTCTATTTCCACTAATTTCAGGCATTAAAGTGAGTCTAAACACACTTGTTTTTGTTCCAAAAGTGATAATTTACATGGAATAGTCAATTGCAGTCAAAAAATTAAACATTAAAAAATTTCCATTTCTGACCATCTGGAGAAATTTCGACAGGTCACGGGTCATCGTTTTTCATCAGAAAATTGATTTTCTGGACTGTAGAAAAATTGATTCAAAATGTCATTTGGAATGTGCCTCATGTTGAATAACTACTTTTTGAAGCCTCAAGGTGACCAAAATTGCCATTTTTACTGACATTTTCTCCTACTCAGAAGCTTCTTTTTCGGCCAATTTCAGGCATTAAACTGATTCTAAACACACTTGTTTTTGTTCCAAAAGTGATAATTTACATGGAATAGTCATTTGCAGTCAAAAAATTAAACAATAAAAATTTCGATATCTGACCATCTGGAGAAATTTCGACAGGTCACGGGTCATCGTTTTTCATCAGAAAATTGATTTTTAGGACTGTAGAAAAATTGATTCAAAATGTCATTTTGAATGTGCCTCATGTTGAATAACTACTTTTTAAAGCCTCAATGTGACCAAAATTGCCATTATTACAGACTTTTTCTCCTATTCAGAAGCTTCTATTTCGACCAATTTCAGGCATTAACGTGACTCTAAAAACACTTGTTTTTGTTCCAAAAGTGATAATTTACATGGAATAGTCATTTGCAGTCAAAATATTAAACATTAAAACATTTCCATTTCTGACCATCTGGAGAAATTTCGACAGGTCATGGGTCATCCTTTTTCATCAGAAAATAGATTTTCTGGACTGTAGAAAAATTGATTCAAAATGTCATTTGGAATGTGCCTCATGTTGAATAACTACTTTTTGAAGCCTCAATGTGACCAAAATTGCCATTTTTACTTACATTTTCTCCTACTCAGAAGCTTCTTTTTCGACCAATTTCAGGCATTAAACTGACTCTAAACACACTTGTTTTTTGTTCCAAAAGTGATAATTTACATGGAATAGTCATTTGCAGTCAAAAAATTAAACAATACAAATTTCGATTTCTGACCATCTGGAGAAATTTCGACAGGTCACGGGTCATCGTTTTTCATCAGAAAATTGATTTTTTGGACTGTAGAAAAATTGATTTAAAATGTCATTTGGATTGTGCCTCATGTTGAATAACTACTTTTTGAAACCTCAATGTGACCAAAATTGCCATTAATGCAGACTTTTTCTCCGATTCAGAAGCTTCTATTTCCACTAATTTCAGGCATTAAAGTGAGTCTAAACACACTTGTTTTTGTTCCAAAAGTGATAATTTACATGGAATAGTCAATTGCAGTCAAAAAATTAAACATTAAAAAATTTCCATTTCTGACCATCTGGAGAAATTTCGACAGGTCACGGGTCATCGTTTTTCATCAGAAAATTGATTTTTTGGACTGTAGAAAAATTGATTCAAAATGTAATTTGGAATGTGCCTCATGTTGAATAACTACTTTTTAAAGCCTCAATGTGACCAAAATTGCCATTATTACAGACTTTTTCTCCTATTCAGAAGCTTCTATTTCGACCAATTTCAGTCATTAAAGTGAGTCTAAACACACTTATTTTTGTTCCAAAAGTGATAATTTACATGGAATAGTCATTTGCAGTCAAAAAATTAAACAATAAAAATTTCGATTTCTGACCATCTGGAGAAATTTCGACAGGTCACGGGTCATCGTTTTTCATCAGAAAATTGATTTTTTGGACTGTAAAAAAACTTGATTTAAAATGTCATTTGGATTGTGCCTCATGTTGAATAACTACTTTTTGAAACCTCAATGTGACCAAAATTGCCATTATTGCAGACTTTTTCTCCTATTCAGAAGCTTCTATTTCGAACAATTTCAGGCATTAACGTGACTCTAAACACACCTTTTTTAGTTCCAAAAGTGATAATTTACATGGAATAGTCATTTGCAGTCAAAAAATTTAAACATTAAAAAATTTCCATTTCTGGCCATCTGGAGAAATTTCGACAGGTCATGGGTCATCCTTTTTCATCAGAAAATATATTTTCTGGACTGTAGAAAAATTGATTCAAAATGTCATTTGGAATGTGCCTCATGTTGAATAACTACTTTTTGAAGCCTCAATGTGACCAAAATTGCCATTTTTACTTACATTTTCTCCTACTCAGAAGCTTCTTTTTCGACCAATTTCAGGCATTAAACTGACTCTAAACACACTTGTTTTTGTTCCAAAAGTGATAATTTACATGGAATAGTCATTTGCAGTCAAAAAATTAAACAATACAAATTTCGATTTCTGACCATCTGGAGAAATTTCGACAGGTCACGGGTCATCGTTTTTCATCAGAAAATTGATTCTTTGGAC